>NW_028128534.1:0-482266 GCF_965231255.1 Vanellus vanellus | reverse complement strand
AAAACAGTTGCTTTTGAGGATGGAGTCCGCAGGAAAGCAGAGAGGGCCAAATTGTCTGGGGCATTTGAAAGAGTTCTAGGAGGTAGTGAGAACCATCATTACTTTTGCCCGCTGGCACCTTTGCTGTGGCAGAAAACCTGGACGTTTGTCTTTTTTGCTCTGGAGGCTGCCGAAAGCGAAAACAGGTGCTTTTGAGGATGGAGTCCGCAGGAAAGCAGAGAGGGCCAAATTGTCTGGGGCATTTGAAAGGGTTCCAGGAGGCAGTGAGAACCAGCATTACTTTTCCCCGCTGGCACCTCTGCTGTGGCAGCAAAAGCTGGACGTTTGTCTTTTTTGCTCCTGAGGATGCCGAAAGCGAAAACAGGTGCTTTTGAGGATGGAGTCCGCAGGAAAGCAGAGAGGGCCAAATTGTCTGGGGCATTTGAAAGAGTTCCAGGAGGCAGTGAGAACCAGCATTACTTTTGCCCGCTGGCACCTTTGCTGCGGCAGCAAAAGCTGGACATTTGTCTTTTTTGCTCCTGAGGTTGCCGAAAGCGAAAACAGGTGCTTTTGAGGATGGAGTCCGCAGGAAAGCAGAGAGGGCCTAATTGTCTGTGGCATTTGAAAGGGTTCTAGGAGGCAGTGAGAACCAGCATTACTTTTCCCCGCTGGCACCTCTGCTGTGGCAGCAAAAGCTGGACGTTTGTCTTTTTTGCTCCTGAGGATGCCGAAAGCGAAAACAGGTGCTTTTGAGGATGGAGTCCGCAGGAAAGCAGAGAGGGCCAAATTGTCTGGGGCATTTGAAAGAGTTCCAGGAGGCAGTGAGAACCAGCATTACTTTTCCCCGCTGGCACCTTTGCTGTGGCAGCAAAAGCTGGACGTTTGTCTTTTTTGCTCCTGAGGTTGCCGAAAGCGAAAACAGGTGCTTTTGAGGATGGAGTCCGCAGGAAAGCAGAGAGGGCCAAATTGTCTGTGGCATTTGAAGCGGTTCCAGGAGGCAATGAGGACCAGCATTACTTTTCCCGGCTGGCACCTTTGCTGTGGCAGCAAAAGCTGGACGTTTGTCTTTTTTGCTCCGGAGGCTGCCGAAAGCGAAAACAGTTGCTTTTGAGGATGGAGTCCGCAGGAAAGCAGAGAGGGCCAAATTGACTGGGGCATGTGAAAGAGTTCCAGGACGCAGTGAGAACCAGCATTACTTTTCCCCGCTGGCACCTTTGCTGTGGCAGCAAAAGCTGGACGTTTGTCTTTTTTGCTCCGGAGGTTGCCGAAAGCGAAAACAGGTGCTTTTGAGGATGGAGTCCGCAGGAAAGCAGAGAGGGCCAAATTGTCTGTGGCATTTGAAAGAGTTCTAGGAGGTAGTGAGAACCATCATTACTTTTGCCCGCTGGCACATTTGCTGTGGCAGAAAACCTGGACATTTGTCTTTTTTGCTCTGGAGGCTGCCGAAAGCGAAAACAGGTGCTTTTGAGGATGGAGTCCGCAGGAAAGCAGAGAGGGCCAAATTGTCTGGGGCATTTGAAAGGGTTCCAGGAGGCAGTGAGAACCAGCATTACTTTTCCCCGCTGGCACCTCTGCTGTGGCAGCAAAAGCTGGACGTTTGTCTTTTTTGCTCCTGAGGATGCCGAAAGCGAAAACAGGTGCTTTTGAGGATGGAGTCCGCAGGAAAGCAGAGAGGGCCAAATTGTCTGGGGCATTTGAAAGAGTTCCAGGAGGCAGTGAGAACCAGCATTACTTTTGCCCGCTGGCACCTTTGCTGCGGCAGCAAAAGCTGGACATTTGTCTTTTTTGCTCCTGAGGTTGCCGAAAGCGAAAACAGGTGCTTTTGAGGATGGAGTCCGCAGGAAAGCAGAGAGGGCCTAATTGTCTGTGGCATTTGAAAGGGTTCTAGGAGGCAGTGAGAACCAGCATTACTTTTCCCCGCTGGCACCTCTGCTGTGGCAGCAAAAGCTGGACGTTTGTCTTTTTTGCTCCTGAGGATGCCGAAAGCGAAAACAGGTGCTTTTGAGGATGGAGTCCGCAGGAAAGCAGAGAGGGCCAAATTGTCTGGGGCATTTGAAAGAGTTCCAGGAGGCAGTGAGAACCAGCATTACTTTTGCCCGCTGGCACCTTTGCTGCGGCAGCAAAAGCTGGACATTTGTCTTTTTTGCTCCTGAGGTTGCCGAAAGCGAAAACAGGTGCTTTTGAGGATGGAATCCGCAGGAAAGCAGAGAGGGCCAAATTGTCTGTGGCTTTTGAAGAGGTTCCAGGACGCAGTGAGAACCAGCATAACTTTTCCCCGCTGGCACCTTTGCTGTGGCAGCAAAAGCTGGACGTTTGTCTTTTTTGCTCCTGAGGTTGCCGAAAGCGAAAACAGGTACTTTTGAGGATGGAGTCCGCAGGAAAGCAGAGAGGGCCAAATTGTCTGTGGCATTTGAAGAGGTTCCAGGACACAGTGAGAACCAGCATTACTTTTCCCCGCTGGCACCTTTGCTGTGGCAGCAAAAGCTGGACGTTTGTCTTTTTTGCTCTGGAGGCTGCTGAAAGCGAAAACAGGTGCTTTTGAGGATGGAGTCCGCAGGAAAGCAGAGAGGGCCAAATTGTCTGGGGCATTTGAAAGGGTTCCAGGAGGCAGTGAGAACCAGCATTACTTTTCCCCGCTGGCACCTCTGCTGTGGCAGCAAAAGCTGGACGTTTGTCTTTTTTGCTCCTGAGGATGCCGAAAGCGAAAACAGGTGCTTTTGAGGATGGAGTCCGCAGGAAAGCAGAGAGGGCCAAATTGTCTGGGGCATTTGAAAGAGTTCCAGGAGGCAGTGAGAACCAGCATTACTTTTGCCCGCTGGCACCTTTGCTGCGGCAGCAAAAGCTGGACATTTGTCTTTTTTGCTCCTGAGGTTGCCGAAAGCGAAAACAGGTGCTTTTGAGGATGGAGTCCGCAGGAAAGCAGAGAGGGCCAAATTGTCTGGGGCATTTGAAAGAGTTCCAGGAGGCAGTGAGAACCAGCATTACTTTTGCCCGCTGGCAGCTTTGCTGTGGCAGGAAAACCTGGACGTTTGTCTTTATTGTTCCTGAGGTTGCCGAAAGCGAAAACAGGTGCTTTTGAGGATGGAGTCCGCAGGAAAGCAGAGAGGGCCAAATTGTCTGTGGCATTTGAAGAGGTTCCAGGAGGCAATGAGGACCAGCATAACTTTTCCCGGCTGGCACCTTTGCTGTGGCAGCAAAACCTGGACGTTTGTCTTTTTTGCTCCTGAGGTTGCCGAAAGCGAAAACAGGTGCTTTTGAGAATGGAGTCCGCAGGAAAGCAGAGAGGGCCAAATTGTCTGTGGCATTTGAAGAGGTTCCAGGAGGCAATGAGGACCAGCATTACTTTTCCCCGCTGGCACCTTTGCTGTGGCAGCAAAAGCTGGACGTTTGTCTTTTTTGCTCCGGAGGCTGCCGAAAGCGAAAACAGGTGCTTTTGAGGATGGTGTCCGCAGGAAAGCAGAGAGGGCCAAATAGTCTGGGGCATTTGAAAGGGTTCCAGGACGCAGTGAGAACCAGCATTACTTTTCCCGCTGGCACCTTTGCTGTGGCAGCAAAAGCTGGACGTTTGTCTTTTTTGCTCCGGAGGTTGCCGAAAGCGAAAACAGGTGCTTTTGAGGATGGAGTCCGCAGGAAAGCAGAGAGGGCCAAATTGTCTGGGGCATTTGAAAGGGTTCCAGGAGGCAGTGAGAACCAGCATTACTTTTCCCGGCTGGCACCTTTGCTGTGGCAGCAAAAGCTGGACGTTTGTCTTTTTTGCTCCGGAGGCTGCCGAAAGCGAAAACAGGTGCTTTTGAGGATGGAGTCCGCAGGAAAGCAGAGAGGGCCAAATGGTCTGGGGCATTTGAAAGAGTTCCAGGAGGCAGTGAGAACCAGCATTACTTTTGCCCGCTGGCACCTTTGCTGTGGCAGGAAAACCTGGACGTTTGTCTTTATTGTTCCTGAGGTTGCCGAAAGCGAAAACAGGTGCTTTTGAGGATGGAGTCCGCAGGAAAGCAGAGAGGGCCAAATTGTCTGTGGCATTTGAAGAGGTTCCAGGAGGCAATGAGGACCAGCATAACTTTTCCCCGCTGGCACCTTTGCTGTGGCAGCAAAAGCTGGACGTTTGGCTTTTTTGCTCCTGAGGTTGCCGAAAGCGAAAACAGGTGCTTTTGAGAATGGAGTCCGCAGGAAAGCAGAGAGGGCCAAATTGTCTGTGGCATTTGAAGAGGTTCCAGGAGGCAATGAGGACCAGCATTACTTTTCCCCGCTGGCACCTTTGCTGTGGCAGCAAAAGCTGGACGTTTGTCTTTTTTGCTCCGGAGGCTGCCGAAAGCGAAAACAGTTGCTTTTGAGGATGGAGTCCGCAGGAAAGCAGAGAGGGCCAAATTGTCTGGGGCATTTGAAAGAGTTCTAGGAGGTAGTGAGAACCATCATTACTTTTGCCCGCTGGCACCTTTGCTGTGGCAGAAAACCTGGACGTTTGTCTTTTTTGCTCTGGAGGCTGCCGAAAGCGAAAACAGGTGCTTTTGAGGATGGAGTCCGCAGGAAAGCAGAGAGGGCCAAATTGTCTGGGGCATTTGAAAGGGTTCCAGGAGGCAGTGAGAACCAGCATTACTTTTCCCCGCTGGCACCTCTGCTGTGGCAGCAAAAGCTGGACGTTTGTCTTTTTTGCTCCTGAGGATGCCGAAAGCGAAAACAGGTGCTTTTGAGGATGGAGTCCGCAGGAAAGCAGAGAGGGCCTAATTGTCTGTGGCATTTGAAAGGGTTCTAGGAGGCAGTGAGAACCAGCATTACTTTTCCCCGCTGGCACCTCTGCTGTGGCAGCAAAAGCTGGACGTTTGTCTTTTTTGCTCCTGAGGATGCCGAAAGCGAAAACAGGTGCTTTTGAGGATGGAGTCCGCAGGAAAGCAGAGAGGGCCAAATTGTCTGGGGCATTTGAAAGAGTTCCAGGAGGCAGTGAGAACCAGCATTACTTTTGCCCGCTGGCACCTTTGCTGCGGCAGCAAAAGCTGGACATTTGTCTTTTTTGCTCCTGAGGTTGCCGAAAGCGAAAACAGGTGCTTTTGAGGATGGAATCCGCAGGAAAGCAGAGAGGGCCAAATTGTCTGTGGCATTTGAAGAGGTTCCAGGACGCAGTGAGAACCAGCATTACTTTTCCCCGCTGGCACCTTTGCTGTGGCAGCAAAAGCTGGACGTTTGTCTTTTTTGCTCCTGAGGTTGCCGAAAGCGAAAACAGGTACTTTTGAGGATGGAGTCCGCAGGAAAGCAGAGAGGGCCAAATTGTCTGTGGCATTTGAAGAGGTTCCAGGACGCAGTGAGAACCAGCATTACTTTTCCCCGCTGGCACCTTTGCTGTGGAAGCAAAAGCTGGACGTTTGTCTTTTTTGCTCTGGAGGCTGCTGAAAGCGAAAACAGGTGCTTTTGAGGATGGAGTCCGCAGGAAAGCAGAGAGGGCCAAATTGTCTGGGGCATTTGAAAGAGTTCCAGGAGGCAGTGAGAACCAGCATTACTTTTGCCCGCTGGCAGCTTTGCTGTGGCAGGAAAACCTGGACGTTTGTCTTTATTGTTCCTGAGGTTGCCGAAAGCGAAAACAGGTGCTTTTGAGGATGGAGTCCGCAGGAAAGCAGAGAGGGCCAAATTGTCTGTGGCATTTGAAGAGGTTCCAGGAGGCAATGAGGACCAGCATAACTTTTCCCGGCTGGCACCTTTGCTGTGGCAGCAAAACGTGGATGTTTGTCTTTTTTGCTCCTGAGGTTGCCGAAAGCGAAAACAGGTGCTTTTGAGAATGGAGTCCGCAGGAAAGCAGAGAGGGCCAAATTGTCTGTGGCATTTGAAGAGGTTCCAGGAGGCAATGAGGACCAGCATTACTTTTCCCCGCTGGCACCTTTGCTGTGGCAGCAAAAGCTGGACGTTTGTCTTTTTTGCTCCGGAGGCTGCCGAAAGCGAAAACAGGTGCTTTTGAGGATGGTGTCCGCAGGAAAGCAGAGAGGGCCAAATAGTCTGGGGCATTTGAAAGGGTTCCAGGACGCAGTGAGAACCAGCATTACTTTTCCCCGCTGGCACCTTTGCTGTGGCAGCAAAAGCTGGACGTTTGTCTTTTTTGCTCCGGAGGTTGCCGAAAGCGAAAACAGGTGCTTTTGAGGATGGAGTCCGCAGGAAAGCAGAGAGGGCCAAATTGTCTGGGGCATTTGAAAGGGTTCCAGGAGGCAGTGAGAACCAGCATTACTTTTCCCGGCTGGCACCTTTGCTGTGGCAGCAAAAGCTGGACGTTTGTCTTTTTTGCTCCGGAGGCTGCCGAAAGCGAAAACAGGTGCTTTTGAGGATGGAGTCCGCAGGAAAGCAGAGAGGGCCAAATGGTCTGGGGCATTTGAAAGAGTTCCAGGAGGCAGTGAGAACCAGCATTACTTTTGCCCGCTGGCACCTTTGCTGTGGCAGGAAAACCTGGACGTTTGTCTTTATTGTTCCTGAGGTTGCCGAAAGCGAAAACAGGTGCTTTTGAGGATGGAGTCCGCAGGAAAGCAGAGAGGGCCAAATTGTCTGTGGCATTTGAAGAGGTTCCAGGAGGCAATGAGGACCAGCATAACTTTTCCCCGCTGGCACCTTTGCTGTGGCAGCAAAAGCTGGACGTTTGGCTTTTTTGCTCCTGAGGTTGCCGAAAGCGAAAACAGGTGCTTTTGAGAATGGAGTCCGCAGGAAAGCAGAGAGGGCCAAATTGTCTGTGGCATTTGAAGAGGTTCCAGGAGGCAATGAGGACCAGCATTACTTTTCCCCGCTGGCACCTTTGCTGTGGCAGCAAAAGCTGGACGTTTGTCTTTTTTGCTCCGGAGGCTGCCGAAAGCGAAAACAGTTGCTTTTGAGGATGGAGTCCGCAGGAAAGCAGAGAGGGCCAAATTGTCTGGGGCATTTGAAAGAGTTCTAGGAGGTAGTGAGAACCATCATTACTTTTGCCCGCTGGCACCTTTGCTGTGGCAGAAAACCTGGACGTTTGTCTTTTTTGCTCTGGAGGCTGCCGAAAGCGAAAACAGGTGCTTTTGAGGATGGAGTCCGCAGGAAAGCAGAGAGGGCCAAATTGTCTGGGGCATTTGAAAGGGTTCCAGGAGGCAGTGAGAACCAGCATTACTTTTCCCCGCTGGCACCTCTGCTGTGGCAGCAAAAGCTGGACGTTTGTCTTTTTTGCTCCTGAGGATGCCGAAAGCGAAAACAGGTGCTTTTGAGGATGGAGTCCGCAGGAAAGCAGAGAGGGCCTAATTGTCTGTGGCATTTGAAAGGGTTCTAGGAGGCAGTGAGAACCAGCATTACTTTTCCCCGCTGGCACCTCTGCTGTGGCAGCAAAAGCTGGACGTTTGTCTTTTTTGCTCCTGAGGATGCCGAAAGCGAAAACAGGTGCTTTTGAGGATGGAGTCCGCAGGAAAGCAGAGAGGGCCAAATTGTCTGGGGCATTTGAAAGAGTTCCAGGAGGCAGTGAGAACCAGCATTACTTTTGCCCGCTGGCACCTTTGCTGCGGCAGCAAAAGCTGGACATTTGTCTTTTTTGCTCCTGAGGTTGCCGAAAGCGAAAACAGGTGCTTTTGAGGATGGAATCCGCAGGAAAGCAGAGAGGGCCAAATTGTCTGTGGCTTTTGAAGAGGTTCCAGGACGCAGTGAGAACCAGCATTACTTTTCCCCGCTGGCACCTTTGCTGTGGCAGCAAAAGCTGGACGTTTGTCTTTTTTGCTCCTGAGGTTGCCGAAAGCGAAAACAGGTACTTTTGAGGATGGAGTCCGCAGGAAAGCAGAGAGGGCCAAATTGTCTGTGGCATTTGAAGAGGTTCCAGGACGCAGTGAGAACCAGCATTACTTTTCCCCGCTGGCACCTTTGCTGTGGAAGCAAAAGCTGGACGTTTGTCTTTTTTGCTCTGGAGGCTGCTGAAAGCGAAAACAGGTGCTTTTGAGGATGGAGTCCGCAGGAAAGCAGAGAGGGCCAAATTGTCTGGGGCATTTGAAAGGGTTCCAGGAGGCAGTGAGAACCAGCATTACTTTTCCCCGCTGGCACCTCTGCTGTGGCAGCAAAAGCTGGACGTTTGTCTTTTTTGCTCCTGAGGATGCCGAAAGCGAAAACAGGTGCTTTTGAGGATGGAGTCCGCAGGAAAGCAGAGAGGGCCAAATTGTCTGGGGCATTTGAAAGAGTTCCAGGAGGCAGTGAGAACCAGCATTACTTTTGCCCGCTGGCACCTTTGCTGCGGCAGCAAAAGCTGGACATTTGTCTTTTTTGCTCCTGAGGTTGCCGAAAGCGAAAACAGGTGCTTTTGAGGATGGAGTCCGCAGGAAAGCAGAGAGGGCCAAATTGTCTGTGGCTTTTGAAGAGGTTCCAGGAAGCAATGAGGACCAGCATTACTTTTCCCCGCTGGCACCTTTGCTGTGGCAGCAAAAGCTGGACGTTTGTCTTTTTTGCTCTGGAGGCTGCCGAAAGCGAAAACAGGTGCTTTTGAGGATGGAGTCCGCAGGAAAGCAGAGAGGGCCAAATTGTCTGGGGCATTTGAAAGGGTTCCAGGAGGCAGTGAGAACCAGCATTACTTTTCCCCGCTGGCACCTTTGCTGTGGCAGCAAAACCTGGACGTTTGTCTTTTTTGCTCCTGAGGTTGCCGAAAGCGAAAACAGGTGCTTTTGAGGATGGAGTCCGCAGGAAAGCAGAGAGGGCCGAATTGTCTGTGGCATTTGAAGAGGTTCCAGGAGGCAATGAGGACCAGCATTACTTTTCCCCGCTGGCACCTTTGCTGTGGCAGCAAAAGCTGGACGTTTGTCTTTTTTGCTCCGGAGGCTGCCGAAAGCGAAAACAGGTGCTTTTGAGGATGGAGTCCGCAGGAAAGCAGAGAGGGCCAAATAGTCTGGGGCATTTGAAAGGGTTCCAGGACGCAGTGAGAACCAGCATTACTTTTCCCCGCTGGCACATTTGCTGTGGCAGCAAAAGCTGGACGTTTGTCTTTTTTGCTCCTGAGGTTGCCGAAAGCGAAAACAGGTGCTTTTGAGGATGGAGTCCGCAGGAAAGCAGAGAGGGCCAAATTGTCTGTGGCATTTGAAAGAGTTCCAGGAGGCAGTGAGAACCAGCATTACTTTTCCCCGGTGGCACCTCTGCTGTGGCAGCAAAAGCTGGACGTTTGTCTTTTTTGCTCCTGAGGATGCCGAAAGCGAAAACAGGTGCTTTTGAGGATGGAGTCCGCAGGAAAGCAGAGAGGGCCAAATGGTCTGGGGCATTTGAAAGAGTTCCAGGAGGCAGTGAGAACCAGCATTACTTTTCCCCGCTGGCACCTTTGCTGTGGCAGGAAAACCTGGACGTTTGTCTTTTTTGCTCCGGAGGTTGCCGAAAGCGAAAACAGGTGCTTTTGAGGATGGAGTCCGCAGGAAAGCAGAGAGGGCCAAATTGTCTGTGGCATTTGAAGAGGTTCCAGGAGGCAATGAGGACCAGCATTACTTTTCCTAGCTGGCACCTTTGCTGTGGCAGCAAAAGCTGGACGTTTGTCTTTTTTGCTCCGGAGGTTGCCGAAAGCGAAAACAGGTGCTTTTGAGGATGGAGTCCGCAGGAAAGCAGAGAGGGCCAAATTGTCTGTGGCATTTGAAAGAGTTCCAGGAGGTAGTGAGAACTAGCATTACTTTTCCCCGCTGGCACCTTTGCTGTGGCAGCAAAAGCTGGACGTTTGTCTTTTTTGCTCTGGAGGCTGCCGAAAGCGAAAACAGGTGCTTTTGAGGATGGAGTCCGCAGGAAAGCAGAGAAGGCCAAATTGTCTGGGGCATTTTAAAGGGTTCCAGGAGGCAGTGAGAACCAGCATTACTTTTGCCCGCTGGCACCTTTGCTGTGGCAGCAAAAGCTGGACGTTTGTCTTTATTGTTCCTGAGGTTGCCGAAAGCGAAAACAGGTGCTTTTGAGGATGGAGTCCGCAGGAAAGCAGAGAGGGCCAAATTGTCTGTGGCATTTGAAGAGGTTCCAGGAGGCAATGAGGACCAGCATAAGTTTTCCCCGCTGGCACCTTTGCTGTGGCAGCAAAAGCTGGACGTTTGTCTTTTTTGCTCCTGAGGTTGCCGAAAGCGAAAACAGGTGCTTTTGAGGATGGAGTCCGCAGGAAAGCAGAGAGGGCCAAATTGTCTGTGGCATTTGAAGAGGTTCCAGGAGGCAATGAGGACCAGCATTACTTTTCCCGGCTGGCACCTTTGCTGTGGCAGCAAAAGCTGGACGTTTGTCTTTTTTGCTCCTGAGGTTGCCGAAAGCGAAAACAGGTGCTTTTGAGAATGGAGTCCGCAGGAAAGCAGAGAGGGCCAAATTGTCTGTGGCATTTGACGAGGTTCCAGGAGGCAATGAGGACCAGCATTACTTTTCCCCGCTGGCACCTTTGCTGTGGCAGCAAAACCTGGACGTTTGTCTTTTTTGCTCCGGAGGCTGCCGAAAGCGAAAACAGGTGCTTTTGAGGATGGTGTCCGCAGGAAAGCAGAGAGGGCCAAATAGTCTGGGGCATTTGAAAGGGTTCCAGGACGCAGTGAGAACCAGCATTACTTTTCCCCGCTGGCACCTTTGCTGTGGCAGCAAAACCTGGACGTTTGTCTTTTTTGCTCCTGAGGCTGCCGAAAGCGAAAACAGGTGCTTTTGAGGATGCAGTCCGCAGGAAAGCAGAGAGGGCCAAATTGTCTGGGGCATTTGAAAGAGTTCCAGGAGGCAGTGAGAACCAGCATTACTTTTGCCCGCTGGCACCTTTGCTGTGGCAGGAAAACCTGGACGTTTGTCTTTATTGTTCCTGAGGTTGCCGAAAGCGAAAACAGGTGCTTTTGAGGATGGAGTCCGCAGGAAAGCAGAGAGGGCCAAATTGTCTGGGGCATTTGAAGAGGTTCCAGGAGGCAATGAGGACCAGCATAACTTTTCCCCGCTGGCACCTTTGCTGTGGCAGCAAAAGCTGGACGTTTGTCTTTTTTGCTCCTGAGGTTGCCGAAAGCGAAAACAGGTGCTTTTGAGGATGGAGTCCGCAGGAAAGCAGAGAGGGCCAAATTGTCTGTGGCATTTGAAGAGGTTCCAGGAGGCAATGAGGACCAGCATTACTTTTCCCGGCTGGCACCTTTGCTGTGGCAGCAAAAGCTGGACGTTTGTCTTTTTTGCTCCGGAGGCTGCCGAAAGCGAAAACAGTTGCTTTTGAGGATGGAGTCCGCAGGAAAGCAGAGAGGGCCAAATTGTCTGGGGCATTTGAAAGAGTTCTAGGAGGTAGTGAGAACCATCATTACTTTTGCCCGCTGGCACCTTTGCTGTGGCAGAAAACCTGGACGTTTGTCTTTTTTGCTCTGGAGGCTGCCGAAAGCGAAAACAGGTGCTTTTGAGGATGGAGTCCGCAGGAAAGCAGAGAGGGCCAAATTGTCTGGGGCATTTGAAAGGGTTCCAGGAGGCAGTGAGAACCAGCATTACTTTTCCCCGCTGGCACCTCTGCTGTGGCAGCAAAAGCTGGACGTTTGTCTTTTTTGCTCCTGAGGATGCCGAAAGCGAAAACAGGTGCTTTTGAGGATGGAGTCCGCAGGAAAGCAGAGAGGGCCAAATTGTCTGGGGCATTTGAAAGAGTTCCAGGAGGCAGTGAGAACCAGCATTACTTTTGCCCGCTGGCACCTTTGCTGCGGCAGCAAAAGCTGGACATTTGTCTTTTTTGCTCCTGAGGTTGCCGAAAGCGAAAACAGGTGCTTTTGAGGATGGAGTCCGCAGGAAAGCAGAGAGGGCCAAATTGTCTGTGGCTTTTGAAGAGGTTCCAGGAAGCAATGAGGACCAGCATTACTTTTCCCCGCTGGCACCTTTGCTGTGGCAGCAAAAGCTGGACGTTTGTCTTTTTTGCTCTGGAGGCTGCCGAAAGCGAAAACAGGTGCTTTTGAGGATGGAGTCCGCAGGAAAGCAGAGAGGGCCAAATTGTCTGGGGCATTTGAAAGGGTTCCAGGAGGCAGTGAGAACCAGCATTACTTTTCCCCGCTGGCACCTTTGCTGTGGCAGCAAAACCTGGACGTTTGTCTTTTTTGCTCCTGAGGTTGCCGAAAGCGAAAACAGGTGCTTTTGAGGATGGAGTCCGCAGGAAAGCAGAGAGGGCCGAATTGTCTGTGGCATTTGAAGAGGTTCCAGGAGGCAATGAGGACCAGCATTACTTTTCCCCGCTGGCACCTTTGCTGTGGCAGCAAAAGCTGGACGTTTGTCTTTTTTGCTCCGGAGGTTGCCGAAAGCGAAAACAGGTGCTTTTGAGGATGGAGTCCGCAGGAAAGCAGAGAGGGCCAAATTGTCTGTGGCATTTGAAAGAGTTCCAGGAGGTAGTGAGAACTAGCATTACTTTTCCCCGCTGGCACCTTTGCTGTGGCAGCAAAAGCTGGACGTTTGTCTTTTTTGCTCTGGAGGCTGCCGAAAGCGAAAACAGGTGCTTTTGAGGATGGAGTCCGCAGGAAAGCAGAGAAGGCCAAATTGTCTGGGGCATTTGAAAGGGTTCCAGGAGGCAGTGAGAACCAGCATTACTTTTCCCCGCTGGCACCTTTGCTGTGGCAGCAAAAGCTGGACGTTTGTCTTTTTTGCTCCTGAGGTTGCCGAAAGCGAAAACAGGTGCTTTTGAGGATGGAGTCCGCAGGAAAGCAGAGAGGGCCAAATTGTCTGGGGCATTTGAAGAGGTTCCAGGAGGCAATGAGGACCAGCATTACTTTTCCCGGCTGGCACCTTTGCTGTGGCAGCAAAAGCTGGACGTTTGTCTTTTTTGCTCCTGAGGTTGCCGAAAGCGAAAACAGGTGCTTTTGAGAATGGAGTCCGCAGGAAAGCAGAGAGGGCCAAATTGTCTGTGGCATTTGACGAGGTTCCAGGAGGCAATGAGGACCAGCATTACTTTTCCCCGCTGGCACCTTTGCTGTGGCAGCAAAACCTGGACGTTTGTCTTTTTTGCTCCGGAGGCTGCCGAAAGCGAAAACAGGTGCTTTTGAGGATGGTGTCCGCAGGAAAGCAGAGAGGGCCAAATAGTCTGGGGCATTTGAAAGGGTTCCAGGACGCAGTGAGAACCAGCATTACTTTTCCCCGCTGGCACCTTTGCTGTGGCAGCAAAACCTGGACGTTTGTCTTTTTTGCTCCTGAGGCTGCCGAAAGCGAAAACAGGTGCTTTTGAGGATGCAGTCCGCAGGAAAGCAGAGAGGGCCAAATTGTCTGGGGCATTTGAAAGAGTTCCAGGAGGCAGTGAGAACCAGCATTACTTTTGCCCGCTGGCACCTTTGCTGTGGCAGGAAAACCTGGACGTTTGTCTTTATTGTTCCTGAGGTTGCCGAAAGCGAAAACAGGTGCTTTTGAGGATGGAGTCCGCAGGAAAGCAGAGAGGGCCAAATTGTCTGGGGCATTTGAAGAGGTTCCAGGAGGCAATGAGGACCAGCATAACTTTTCCCCGCTGGCACCTCTGCTGTGGCAGCAAAAGCTGGACGTTTGTCTTTTTTGCTCCTGAGGTTGCCGAAAGCGAAAACAGGTGCTTTTGAGGATGGAGTCCGCAGGAAAGCAGAGAGGGCCAAATTGTCTGTGGCATTTGAAGAGGTTCCAGGAGGCAATGAGGACCAGCATTACTTTTCCCGGCTGGCACCTTTGCTGTGGCAGCAAAAGCTGGACGTTTGTCTTTTTTGCTCCGGAGGCTGCCGAAAGCGAAAACAGTTGCTTTTGAGGATGGAGTCCGCAGGAAAGCAGAGAGGGCCAAATTGTCTGGGGCATTTGAAAGAGTTCTAGGAGGTAGTGAGAACCATCATTACTTTTGCCCGCTGGCACCTTTGCTGTGGCAGAAAACCTGGACGTTTGTCTTTTTTGCTCTGGAGGCTGCCGAAAGCGAAAACAGGTGCTTTTGAGGATGGAGTCCGCAGGAAAGCAGAGAGGGCCAAATTGTCTGGGGCATTTGAAAGGGTTCCAGGAGGCAGTGAGAACCAGCATTACTTTTCCCCGCTGGCACCTCTGCTGTGGCAGCAAAAGCTGGACGTTTGTCTTTTTTGCTCCTGAGGTTGCCGAAAGCGAAAACAGGTGCTTTTGAGGATGGAGTCCGCAGGAAAGCAGAGAGGGCCTAATTGTCTGTGGCATTTGAAAGGGTTCTAGGAGGCAGTGAGAACCAGCATTACTTTTCCCCGCTGGCACCTCTGCTGTGGCAGCAAAAGCTGGACGTTTGTCTTTTTTGCTCCTGAGGATGCCGAAAGCGAAAACAGGTGCTTTTGAGGATGGAGTCCGCAGGAAAGCAGAGAGGGCCAAATTGTCTGGGGCATTTGAAAGAGTTCCAGGAGGCAGTGAGAACCAGCATTACTTTTCCCCGCTGGCACCTTTGCTGTGGCAGCAAAAGCTGGACATTTGTCTTTTTTGCTCCTGAGGTTGCCGAAAGCGAAAACAGGTGCTTTTGAGGATGGAATCCGCAGGAAAGCAGAGAGGGCCAAATTGTCTGTGGCTTTTGAAGAGGTTCCAGGACGCAGTGAGAACCAGCATTACTTTTCCCCGCTGGCACCTTTGCTGTGGCAGCAAAAGCTGGACGTTTGTCTTTTTTGCTCCTGAGGTTGCCGAAAGCGAAAACAGGTACTTTTGAGGATGGAGTCCGCAGGAAAGCAGAGAGGGCCAAATTGTCTGTGGCATTTGAAGAGGTTCCAGGACGCAGTGAGAACCAGCATTACTTTTCCCCGCTGGCACCTTTGCTGTGGAAGCAAAAGCTGGACGTTTGTCTTTTTTGCTCTGGAGGCTGCTGAAAGCGAAAACAGGTGCTTTTGAGGATGGAGTCCGCAGGAAAGCAGAGAGGGCCAAATTGTCTGGGGCATTTGAAAGGGTTCCAGGAGGCAGTGAGAACCAGCATTACTTTTCCCCGCTGGCACCTCTGCTGTGGCAGCAAAAGCTGGACGTTTGTCTTTTTTGCTCCTGAGGATGCCGAAAGCGAAAACAGGTGCTTTTGAGGATGGAGTCCGCAGGAAAGCAGAGAGGGCCAAATTGTCTGGGGCATTTGAAAGAGTTCCAGGAGGCAGTGAGAACCAGCATTACTTTTGCCCGCTGGCACCTTTGCTGCGGCAGCAAAAGCTGGACATTTGTCTTTTTTGCTCCTGAGGTTGCCGAAAGCGAAAACAGGTGCTTTTGAGGATAGAGTCCGCAGGAAAGCAGAGAGGGCCAAATTGTCTGTGGCTTTTGAAGAGGTTCCAGGAAGCAATGAGGACCAGCATTACTTTTCCCCGCTGGCACCTTTGCTGTGGCAGCAAAAGCTGGACGTTTGTCTTTTTTGCTCTGGAGGCTGCCGAAAGCGAAAACAGGTGCTTTTGAGGATGGAGTCCGCAGGAAAGCAGAGAGGGCCAAATTGTCTGGGGCATTTGAAAGGGTTCCAGGAGGCAGTGAGAACCAGCATTACTTTTCCCCGCTGGCACCTTTGCTGTGGCAGCAAAACCTGGACGTTTGTCTTTTTTGCTCCTGAGGTTGCCGAAAGCGAAAACAGGTGCTTTTGAGGATGGAGTCCGCAGGAAAGCAGAGAGGGCCGAATTGTCTGTGGCATTTGAAGAGGTTCCAGGAGGCAATGAGGACCAGCATTACTTTTCCCCGCTGGCACCTTTGCTGTGGCAGCAAAAGCTGGACGTTTGTCTTTTTTGCTCCGGAGGCTGCCGAAAGCGAAAACAGGTGCTTTTGAGGATGGAGTCCGCAGGAAAGCAGAGAGGGCCAAATAGTCTGGGGCATTTGAAAGGGTTCCAGGACGCAGTGAGAACCAGCATTACTTTTCCCCGCTGGCACATTTGCTGTGGCAGCAAAAGCTGGACGTTTGTCTTTTTTGCTCCTGAGGTTGCCGAAAGCGAAAACAGGTGCTTTTGAGGATGGAGTCCGCAGGAAAGCAGAGAGGGCCAAATTGTCTGTGGCATTTGAAAGAGTTCCAGGAGGCAGTGAGAACCAGCATTACTTTTCCCCGGTGGCACCTCTGCTGTGGCAGCAAAAGCTGGACGTTTGTCTTTTTTGCTCCTGAGGATGCCGAAAGCGAAAACAGGTGCTTTTGAGGATGGAGTCCGCAGGAAAGCAGGGAGGGCCAAATGGTCTGGGGCATTTGAAAGAGTTCCAGGAGGCAGTGAGAACCAGCATTACTTTTCCCCGCTGGCACCTTTGCTGTGGCAGGAAAACCTGGACGTTTGTCTTTTTTGCTCCGGAGGTTGCCGAAAGCGAAAACAGGTGCTTTTGAGGATGGAGTCCGCAGGAAAGCAGAGAGGGCCAAATTGTCTGTGGCATTTGAAGAGGTTCCAGGAGGCAATGAGGACCAGCATTACTTTTCCTAGCTGGCACCTTTGCTGTGGCAGCAAAAGCTGGACGTTTGTATTTTTTGCTCCGGAGGTTGCCGAAAGCGAAAACAGGTGCTTTTGAGGATGGAGTCCGCAGGAAAGCAGAGAGGGCCAAATTGTCTGTGGCATTTGAAAGAGTTCCAGGAGGTAGTGAGAACTAGCATTACTTTTCCCCGCTGGCACCTTTGCTGTGGCAGCAAAAGCTGGACGTTTGTCTTTTTTGCTCTGGAGGCTGCCGAAAGCGAAAACAGGTGCTTTTGAGGATGGAGTCCGCAGGAAAGCAGAGAAGGCCAAATTGTCTGGGGCATTTGAAAGGGTTCCAGGAGGCAGTGAGAACCAGCATTACTTTTGCCCGCTGGCACCTTTGCTGTGGCAGCAAAAGCTGGACGTTTGTCTTTATTGTTCCTGAGGTTGCCGAAAGCGAAAACAGGTGCTTTTGAGGATGGAGTCCGCAGGAAAGCAGAGAGGGCCAAATTGTCTGTGGCATTTGAAGAGGTTCCAGGAGGCAATGAGGACCAGCATTACTTTTCCCGGCTGGCACCTTTGCTGTGGCAGCAAAAGCTGGACGTTTGTCTTTTTTGCTCCTGAGGTTGCCGAAAGCGAAAACAGGTGCTTTTGAGAATGGAGTCCGCAGGAAAGCAGAGAGGGCCAAATTGTCTGTGGCATTTGACGAGGTTCCAGGAGGCAATGAGGACCAGCATTACTTTTCCCCGCTGGCACCTTTGCTGTGGCAGCAAAAGCTGGACGTTTGTCTTTTTTGCTCCGGAGGCTGCCGAAAGCGAAAACAGGTGCTTTTGAGGATGGTGTCCGCAGGAAAGCAGAGAGGGCCAAATAGTCTGGGGCATTTGAAAGGGTTCCAGGACGCAGTGAGAACCAGCATTACTTTTCCCCGCTGGCACCTTTGCTGTGGCAGCAAAACCTGGACGTTTGTCTTTTTTGCTCCTGAGGCTGCCGAAAGCGAAAACAGGTGCTTTTGAGGATGCAGTCCGCAGGAAAGCAGAGAGGGCCAAATTGTCTGGGGCATTTGAAAGAGTTCCAGGAGGCAGTGAGAACCAGCATTACTTTTGCCCGCTGGCACCTTTGCTGTGGCAGGAAAACCTGGACGTTTGTCTTTATTGTTCCTGAGGTTGCCGAAAGCGAAAACAGGTGCTTTTGAGGATGGAGTCCGCAGGAAAGCAGAGAGGGCCAAATTGTCTGTGGCATTTGAAGAGGTTCCAGGAGGCAATGAGGACCAGCATAACTTTTCCCCGCTGGCACCTTTGCTGTGGCAGCAAAAGCTGGACGTTTGTCTTTTTTGCTCCAGAGGTTGCCGAAAGCGAAAACAGGTGCTTTTGAGGATGGAGTCCGCAGGAAAGCAGAGAGGGCCAAATTGTCTGTGGCATTTGAAGAGGTTCCAGGAGGCAATGAGGACCAGCATTACTTTTCCCGGCTGGCACCTTTGCTGTGGCAGCAAAAGCTGGACGTTTGTCTTTTTTGCTCCTGAGGTTGCCGAAAGCGAAAACAGGTGCTTTTGAGGATGGAGTCCGCAGGAAAGCAGAGAGGGCCAAATTGTCTGTGGCATTTGAAGAGGTTCCAGGAGGCAATGAGGACCAGCATTACTTTTCCCCGCTGGCACCTTTGCTGTGGCAGCAAAAGCTGGACGTTTGTCTTTTTTGCTCCGGAGGCTGCCGAAAGCGAAAACAGGTGCTTTTGAGGATGGTGTCCGCAGGAAAGCAGAGAGGGCCAAATAGTCTGGGGCATTTGAAAGGGTTCCAGGACGCAGTGAGAACCAGCATTACTTTTCCCCGCTGGCACCTTTGCTGTGGCAGCAAAAGCTGGACGTTTGTCTTTTTTGCTCCGGAGGTTGCCGAAAGCGAAAACAGGTGCTTTTGAGGATGGAGTCCGCAGGAAAGCAGAGAGGGCCAAATTGTCTGGGGCATTTGAAAGAGTTCCAGAAGGTAGTGAGAACTAGAATTACTTTTCCCTGCTGGCACCTTTGCTGTGGCAGCAAAAGCTGGACGTTTGTCTTTTTTGCTCTGGAGGCTGCCGAAAGCGAAAACAGGTGCTTTTGAGGATGGAGTCCGCAGGAAAGCAGAGAGGGCCAAATTGTCTGGGGCATTTGAAAGGGTTCCAGGAGGCAGTGAGAACCAGCATTACTTTTCCCGGCTGGCACCTTTGCTGTGGCAGCAAAAGCTGGACGTTTGTCTTTTTTGCTCCGGAGGCTGCCGAAAGCGAAAAGAGGTGCTTTTGAGGATGGAGTCCGCAGGAAAGCAGAGAGGGCCAAATTGTCTGGGGCATTTGAAAGGGTTCCAGGAGGCAGTGAGAACCAGCATTACTTTTCCCGGCTGGCACCTTTGCTGTGGCAGCAAAAGCTGGACGTTTGTCTTTTTTGCTCCGGAGGCTGCCGAAAGCGAAAACAGGTGCTTTTGAGGATGGAGTCCGCAGGAAAGCAGAGAGGGCAAAATTGTCTGGGGCATTTGAAAGAGTTCCAGTAGGCAGTGAGAACCAGCATTACTTTTCCCCGCTGGCACCTTTGCTGTGGCAGCAAAAGCTGGACGTTTGTCTTTTTTGCTCCGGAGGCTGCCGAAAGCGAAAACAGGTGCTTTTGAGGATGCAGTCCGCAGGAAAGCAGAGAGGGCCAAATTGTCTGGGGCATTTGAAAGAGTTCCAGGAGGCAGTGAGAACCAGCATTACTTTTGCCCGCTGGCACCTTTGCTGTGGCAGGAAAACTTGGACGTTTGTCTTTATTGTTCCTGAGGTTGCCGAAAGCGAAAACAGGTGCTTTTGAGGATGGAGTCCGCAGGAAAGCAGAGAGGGCCAAATTGTCTGTGGCATTTGAAGAGGTTCCAGGAGGCAATGAGGACCAGCATCACTTTTCCCCGCTGGCACCTTTGCTGTGGCAGCAAAAGCTGGACGTTTGGCTTTTTTGCTCCTGAGGTTGCCGAAAGCGAAAACAGGTGCTTTTGAGAATGGAGTCCGCAGGAAAGCAGAGAGGGCCAAATTGTCTGTGGCATTTGAAGAGGTTCCAGGAGGCAATGAGGACCAGCATTACTTTTCCCCGCTGGCACCTTTGCTGTGGCAGCAAAACCTGGACGTTTGTCTTTTTTGCTCCGGAGGCTGCCGAAAGCGAAAACAGGTGCTTTTGAGGATGGAGTCCGCAGGAAAGCAGAGAGGGCCAAATTGTCTGGGGCATTTGAAAGGGTTCCAGGACGCAGTGAGAACCAGCATTACTTTTCCCCGCTGGCACCTTTGCTGTGGCAGCAAAAGCTGGACGTTTGTCTTTTTTGCTCCGGAGGTTGCCGAAAGCGAAAACAGGTGCTTTTGAGGATGGAGTCCGCAGGAAAGCAGAGAGGGCCAAATTGTCTGGGGCATTTGAAAGAGTTCTAGGAGGTAGTGAGAACCATCATTACTTTTGCCTGCTGGCACCTTTGCTGTGGCAGAAAACCTGGACGTTTGTCTTTTTTGCTCTGGAGGCTGCCGAAAGCGAAAACAGGTGCTTTTGAGGATGGAGTCCGCAGGAAAGCAGAGAGGGCCAAATTGTCTGGGGCATTTGAAAGGGTTCCAGGAGGCAGTGAGAACCAGCATTACTTTTCCCCGCTGGCACCTCTGCTGTGGCAGCAAAAGCTGGACGTTTGTCTTTTTTGCTCCTGAGGATGCCGAAAGCGAAAACAGGTGCTTTTGAGGATGGAGTCCGCAGGAAAGCAGAGAGGGCCAAATTGTCTGGGGCATTTGAAAGAGTTCCAGGAGGCAGTGAGAACCAGCATTACTTTTGCCCGCTGGCACCTTTGCTGCGGCAGCAAAAGCTGGACATTTGTCTTTTTTGCTCCTGAGGTTGCCGAAAGCGAAAACAGGTGCTTTTGAGGATGGAGTCCGCAGGAAAGCAGAGAGGGCCTAATTGTCTGTGGCATTTGAAAGGGTTCTAGGAGGCAGTGAGAACCAGCATTACTTTTCCCCGCTGGCACCTCTGCTGTGGCAGCAAAAGCTGGACGTTTGTCTTTTTTGCTCCTGAGGATGCCGAAAGCGAAAACAGGTGCTTTTGAGGATGGAGTCCGCAGGAAAGCAGAGAGGGCCAAATTGTCTGGGGCATTTGAAAGAGTTCCAGGAGGCAGTGAGAACCAGCATTACTTTTGCCCGCTGGCACCTTTGCTGCGGCAGCAAAAGCTGGACATTTGTCTTTTTTGCTCCGGAGGTTGCCGAAAGCGAAAACAGGTGCTTTTGAGGATGGAGTCCGCAGGAAAGCAGAGAGGGCCAAATTGTCTGTGGCTTTTGAAGAGGTTCCAGGAAGCAATGAGGACCAGCATTACTTTTCCCCGCTGGCACCTTTGCTGTGGCAGCAAAAGCTGGACGTTTGTCTTTTTTGCTCTGGAGGCTGCCGAAAGCGAAAAGAGGTGCTTTTGAGGATGGAGTCCGCAGGAAAGCAGAGAGGGCCAAATTGTCTGGGGCATTTGAAAGGGTTCTAGGAGGCAGTGAGAACCAGCATTACTTTTCCCCGCTGGCACCTCTGCTGTGGCAGCAAAAGCTGGACGTTTGTCTTTTTTGCTCCTGAGGATGCCGAAAGCGAAAACAGGTGCTTTTGAGGATGGAGTCCGCAGGAAAGCAGAGAGGGCCAAATTGTCTGGGGCATTTGAAAGAGTTCCAGGAGGCAGTGAGAACCAGCATTACTTTTGCCCGCTGGCACCTTTGCTGCGGCAGCAAAAGCTGGACATTTTTCTTTTTTGCTCCGGAGGTTGCCGAAAGCGAAAACAGGTGCTTTTGAGGATGGAGTCCGCAGGAAAGCAGAGAGGGCCAAATTGTCTGTGGCTTTTGAAGAGGTTCCAGGAAGCAATGAGGACCAGCATTACTTTTCCCCGCTGGCACCTTTGCTGTGGCAGCAAAAGCTGGACGTTTGTCTTTTTTGCTCTGGAGGCTGCCGAAAGCGAAAACAGGTGCTTTTGAGGATGGAGTCCGCAGGAAAGCAGAGAGGGCCAAATTGTCTGGGGCATTTGAAAGGGTTCCAGGAGGCAGTGAGAACCAGCATTACTTTTGCCCGCTGGCACCTTTGCTGTGGCAGCAAAACCTGGACGTTTGTCTTTTTTGCTCCGGAGGCTGCCGAAAGCGAAAACAGGTGCTTTTGAGGATGGAGTCCGCAGGAAAGCAGAGAGGGCCAAATTGTCTGGGGCATTTGAAAGGGTTCCAGGAGGCAGTGAGAACCAGCATTACTTTTCCCCGCTGGCACCTCTGCTGTGGCAGCAAAAGCTGGACGTTTGTCTTTTTTGCTCCTGAGGATGCCGAAAGCGAAAACAGGTGCTTTTGAGGATGGAGTCCGCAGGAAAGCAGAGAGGGCCAAATTGTCTGGGGCATTTGAAAGAGTTCCAGGAGGCAGTGAGAACCAGCATTACTTTTGCCCGCTGGCACCTTTGCTGCGGCAGCAAAAGCTGGACGTTTGTCTTTATTGTTCCTGAGGTTGCCGAAAGCGAAAACAGGTGCTTTTGAGGATGGAGTCCGCAGGAAAGCAGAGAGGGCCAAATTGTCTGTGGCATTTGAAGAGGTTCCAGGAGGCAATGAGGACCAGCATCACTTTTCCCCGCTGGCACCTTTGCTGTGGCAGCAAAAGCTGGACGTTTGGCTTTTTTGCTCCTGAGGTTGCCGAAAGCGAAAACAGGTGCTTTTGAGAATGGAGTCCGCAGGAAAGCAGAGAGGGCCAAATTGTCTGTGGCATTTGAAGAGGTTCCAGGAGGCAATGAGGACCAGCATTACTTTTCCCCGCTGGCACCTTTGCTGTGGCAGCAAAAGCTGGACGTTTGTCTTTTTTGCTCCGGAGGCTGCCGAAAGCGAAAACAGGTGCTTTTGAGGATGGAGTCCGCAGGAAAGCAGAGAGGGCCAAATTGTCTGGGGCATTTGAAAGGGTTCCAGGACGCAGTGAGAACCAGCATTACTTTTCCCCGCTGGCACCTTTGCTGTGGCAGCAAAAGCTGGACGTTTGTCTTTTTTGCTCCGGAGGTTGCCGAAAGCGAAAACAGGTGCTTTTGAGGATGGAGTCCGCAGGAAAGCAGAGAGGGCCAAATTGTCTGGGGCATTTGAAAGAGTTCTAGGAGGTAGTGAGAACCATCATTACTTTTGCCTGCTGGCACCTTTGCTGTGGCAGAAAACCTGGACGTTTGTCTTTTTTGCTCTGGAGGCTGCCGAAAGCGAAAACAGGTGCTTTTGAGGATGGAGTCCGCAGGAAAGCAGAGAGGGCCAAATTGTCTGGGGCATTTGAAAGGGTTCCAGGAGGCAGTGAGAACCAGCATTACTTTTCCCCGCTGGCACCTCTGCTGTGGCAGCAAAAGCTGGACGTTTGTCTTTTTTGCTCCTGAGGATGCCGAAAGCGAAAACAGGTGCTTTTGAGGATGGAGTCCGCAGGAAAGCAGAGAGGGCCAAATTGTCTGGGGCATTTGAAAGAGTTCCAGGAGGCAGTGAGAACCAGCATTACTTTTGCCCGCTGGCACCTTTGCTGCGGCAGCAAAAGCTGGACATTTGTCTTTTTTGCTCCTGAGGTTGCCGAAAGCGAAAACAGGTGCTTTTGAGGATGGAGTCCGCAGGAAAGCAGAGAGGGCCTAATTGTCTGTGGCATTTGAAAGGGTTCTAGGAGGCAGTGAGAACCAGCATTACTTTTCCCCGCTGGCACCTCTGCTGTGGCAGCAAAAGCTGGACGTTTGTCTTTTTTGCTCCTGAGGATGCCGAAAGCGAAAACAGGTGCTTTTGAGGATGGAGTCCGCAGGAAAGCAGAGAGGGCCAAATTGTCTGGGGCATTTGAAAGAGTTCCAGGAGGCAGTGAGAACCAGCATTACTTTTGCCCGCTGGCACCTTTGCTGCGGCAGCAAAAGCTGGACATTTGTCTTTTTTGCTCCGGAGGTTGCCGAAAGCGAAAACAGGTGCTTTTGAGGATGGAGTCCGCAGGAAAGCAGAGAGGGCCAAATTGTCTGTGGCTTTTGAAGAGGTTCCAGGAAGCAATGAGGACCAGCATTACTTTTCCCCGCTGGCACCTTTGCTGTGGCAGCAAAAGCTGGACGTTTGTCTTTTTTGCTCTGGAGGCTGCCGAAAGCGAAAAGAGGTGCTTTTGAGGATGGAGTCCGCAGGAAAGCAGAGAGGGCCAAATTGTCTGGGGCATTTGAAAGGGTTCCAGGAGGCAGTGAGAACCAGCATTACTTTTCCCCGCTGGCACCTCTGCTGTGGCAGCAAAAGCTGGACGTTTGTCTTTTTTGCTCCTGAGGATGCCGAAAGCGAAAACAGGTGCTTTTGAGGATGGAGTCCGCAGGAAAGCAGAGAGGGCCAAATTGTCTGGGGCATTTGAAAGAGTTCCAGGAGGCAGTGAGAACCAGCATTACTTTTGCCCGCTGGCACCTTTGCTGCGGCAGCAAAAGCTGGACATTTTTCTTTTTTGCTCCGGAGGTTGCCGAAAGCGAAAACAGGTGCTTTTGAGGATGGAGTCCGCAGGAAAGCAGAGAGGGCCAAATTGTCTGTGGCTTTTGAAGAGGTTCCAGGAAGCAATGAGGACCAGCATTACTTTTCCCCGCTGGCACCTTTGCTGTGGCAGCAAAAGCTGGACGTTTGTCTTTTTTGCTCTGGAGGCTGCCGAAAGCGAAAACAGGTGCTTTTGAGGATGGAGTCCGCAGGAAAGCAGAGAGGGCCAAATTGTCTGGGGCATTTGAAAGGGTTCCAGGAGGCAGTGAGAACCAGCATTACTTTTGCCCGCTGGCACCTTTGCTGTGGCAGCAAAACCTGGACGTTTGTCTTTTTTGCTCCGGAGGCTGCCGAAAGCGAAAACAGGTGCTTTTGAGGATGGAGTCCGCAGGAAAGCAGAGAGGGCCAAATTGTCTGGGGCATTTGAAAGGGTTCCAGGAGGCAGTGAGAACCAGCATTACTTTTCCCCGCTGGCACCTCTGCTGTGGCAGCAAAAGCTGGACGTTTGTCTTTTTTGCTCCTGAGGATGCCGAAAGCGAAAACAGGTGCTTTTGAGGATGGAGTCCGCAGGAAAGCAGAGAGGGCCAAATTGTCTGGGGCATTTGAAAGAGTTCCAGGAGGCAGTGAGAACCAGCATTACTTTTGCCCGCTGGCACCTTTGCTGCGGCAGCAAAAGCTGGACATTTGTCTTTTTTGCTCCTGAGGTTGCCGAAAGCGAAAACAGGTGCTTTTGAGGATGGAGTCCGCAGGAAAGCAGAGAGGGCCAAATTGTCTGTGGCTTTTGAAGAGGTTCCAGGAAGCAATGAGGACCAGCATTACTTTTCCCCGCTGGCACCTTTGCTGTGGCAGCAAAAGCTGGACGTTTGTCTTTTTTGCTCTGGAGGCTGCCGAAAGCGAAAACAGGTGCTTTTGAGGATGGAGTCCGCAGGAAAGCAGAGAGGGCCAAATTGTCTGGGGCATTTGAAAGGGTTCCAGGAGGCAGTGAGAACCAGCATTACTTTTGCCCGCTGGCACCTTTGCTGTGGCAGCAAAAGCTGGACGTTTGTCTTTTTTGCTCCGGAGGCTGCCGAAAGCGAAAACAGGTGCTTTTGAGGATGGAGTCCGCAGGAAAGCAGAGAGGGCCAAATTGTCTGTGGCATTTGAAAGGGTTCCAGGAGGCAGTGAGAACCAGCATTACTTTTCCCCGCTGGCACCTTTGCTGTGGCAGGAAAACCTGGACGTTTGTCTTTATTGTTACTGAGGTTGCCGAAAGCGAAAAGAGGTGCTTTTGAGGATGGAGTCCGCAGGAAAGCAGAGAGGGCCAAATTGTCTGTGGCATTTGAAGAGGTTCCAGGAGGCAATGAGGACCAGCATTACTTTTCCTCGCTGGCACCTTTGCTGCGGCAGCAAAAGCTGGACGTTTGTCTTTTTTGCTCCGGAGGCTGCCGAAAGCGAAAACAGGTGCTTTTGAGGATGGAGTCCGCAGGAAAGCAGAGAGGGCCAAATTGTCTGTGGCATTTGAAGAGGTTCCAGGAGGCAGTGAGAACCAGCATTACTTTTCCCCGCTGGCACCTTTGCTGTGGCAGCAAAAGCTGGACGTTTGTCTTTTTTGCTCCTGAGTCTGCCGAAAGCGAAAACAGGTGCTTTTGAGGATGGAGTCCGCAGGAAAGCAGAGAGGGCCAAATAGTCTGGGGCATTTGAAAGGGTTCCAGGACGCAGTGAGAACCAGCATTACTTTTCCCGGCTGGCACCTTTGCTGTGGCAGCAAAACCTGGACGTTTGTCTTTTTTGCTCCGGAGGTTGCCGAAAGCGAAAACAGGTGCTTTTGAGGATGGAGTCCGCAGGAAAGCAGAGAGGGCCAAATTGTCTGGGGCATTTGAAAGAGTTCCAGGAGGCAGTGAGAACCAGCATTACTTTTGCCCGCTGGCACCTTTGCTGCGGCAGCAAAAGCTGGACATTTGTCTTTTTTGCTCCTGAGGTTGCCGAAAGCGAAAACAGGTGCTTTTGAGGATGGAGTCCGCAGGAAAGCAGAGAGGGCCTAATTGTCTGTGGCATTTGAAAGGGTTCTAGGAGGCAGTGAGAACCAGCATTACTTTTCCCCGCTGGCACCTCTGCTGTGGCAGCAAAAGCTGGACGTTTGTCTTTATTGTTACTGAGGTTGCCGAAAGCGAAAACAGGTGCTTTTGAGGATGGAGTCCGCAGGAAAGCAGAGAGGGCCAAATTGTCTGTGGCATTTGAAGCGGGTTCCAGGAGGCAATGAGGACCAGCATCACTTTTCCCCGCTGGCACCTTTGCTGTGGCAGCAAAAGGTGGACGTTTGTCTTTTTTGCTCCTGAGGTTGCCGAAAGCGAAAACAGGTGCTTTTGAGGATGGAGTCCGCAGGAAAGCAGAGAGGGCCAAATTGTCTGTGGCATTTGAAGAGGTTCCAGGAGGCAATGAGGACCAGCATTACTTTTCCCCGCTGGCACCTTTGCTGCGGCAGCAAAAGCTGGACGTTTGTCTTTTTTGCTCCGGAGGCTGCCGAAAGCGAAAACAGGTGCTTTTGAGGATGGAGTCCGCAGGAAAGCAGAGAGGGCCAAATTGTCTGTGGCATTTGAAGAGGTTCCAGGAGGCAGTGAGAACCAGCATTACTTTTCCCCGCTGGCACCTTTGCTGTGGCAGCAAAAGCTGGACGTTTGTCTTTTTTGCTCCGGAGGCTGCCGAAAGCGAAAACAGGTGCTTTTGAGGATGGAGTCCGCAGGAAAGCAGAGAGGGCCAAATAGTCTGGGGCATTTGAAAGGGTTCAAGGACGCAGTGAGAACCAGCATTACTTTTCCCGGCTGGCACCTTTGCTGTGGCAGCAAAAGCTGGACGTTTGTCTTTTTTGCTCCGGAGGCTGCCGAAAGCGAAAACAGGTGCTTTTGAGGATGGAGTCCGCAGGAAAGCAGAGAGGGCCAAATTGTCTGGGGCATTTGAAAGAGTTCCAGGAGGCAGTGAGAACCAGCATTACTTTTGCCCGCTGGCACCTTTGCTGTGGCAGCAAAAGCTGGACATTTGTCTTTTTTGCTCCTGAGGTTGCCGAAAGCGAAAACAGGTGCTTTTGAGGATGGAGTCCGCAGGAAAGCAGAGAGGGCCAAATTGTCTGGGGCATTTGAAAGGGTTCCAGGAGGCAGTGAGAACCAGCATTACTTTTCCCCGCTGGCACCTCTGCTGTGGCTGCAAAAGCTGGACGTTTGTCTTTTTTGCTCCTGAGGATGCCGAAAGCGAAAACAGGTGCTTTTGAGGATGGAGTCCGCAGGAAAGCAGAGAGGGCCAAATTGTCTGGGGCATTTGAAAGAGTTCCAGGAGGCAGTGAGAACCAGCATTACTTTTGCCCGCTGGCACCTTTGCTGCGGCAGCAAAAGCTGGACATTTGTCTTTTTTGCTCCTGAGGTTGCCGAAAGCGAAAACAGGTGCTTTTGAGGATGGAATCCGCAGGAAAGCAGACAGGGCCAAATTGTCTGTGGCTTTTGAAGAGGTTCCAGGAGGCAATGAGGACCAGCATAACTTTTCCCCGCTGGCACCTTTGCTGTGGCAGCAAAAGCTGGACGTTTGTCTTTTTTGCTCCTGAGGTTGCCGAAAGCGAAAACAGGTACTTTTGAGGATGGAGTCCGCAGGAAAGCAGAGAGGGCCAAATTGTCTGTGGCATTTGAAGAGGTTCCAGGACGCAGTGAGAACCAGCATTACTTTTCCTAGCTGGCACCTTTGCTGTGGCAGCAAAAGCTGGACGTTTGTCTTTTTTGCTCCTGAGGCTGCCGAAAGCGAAAACAGGTGCTTTTGAGGATGGAGTCCGCAGGAAAGCAGAGAGGGCCAAATAGTCTGGGGCATTTGAAAGGGTTCCAGGACGCAGTGAGAACCAGCATTACTTTTGCCCGCTGGCACCTTTGCTGTGGCAGCAAAAGCTGGACGTTTGTCTTTTTTGCTCCGGAGGTTGCCGAAAGCGAAAACAGTTGCTTTTGAGGATGGAGTCCGCAGGAAAGCAGAGAGGGCCAAATTGTCTGGGGCATTTGAAAGAGTTCTAGGAGGTAGTGAGAACCAGCATTACTTTTCCCCGCTGGCACCTTTGCTGTGGCAGCAAAAGCTGGACGTTTGTCTTTTTTGCTCTGGAGGCTGCCGAAAGCGAAAAGAGGTGCTTTTGAGGATGGAGTCCGCAGGAAAGCAGAGAGGGCCAAATGGTCTGGGGCATTTGAAAGGGTTCCAGGACGCAGTGAGAACCAGCATTACTTTTCCCGGCTGGCACCTTTGCTGTGGCAGCAAAAGCTGGACGTTTGTCTTTTTTGCTCCGGAGGCTGCCGAAAGCGAAAACAGGTGCTTTTGAGGATGGAGTCCGCAGGAAAGTAGAGAGGGCCAAATTGTCTGTGGCATTTGAAAGGGTTCCAGGAGGCAGTGAGAACCAGCATTACTTTTCCCCGCTGGCACCTTTGCTGTGGCAGCAAAACCTAGACGTTTGTCTTTTTTGCTCCGGAGGTTGTCGAAAGCGAAAACAGGTACTTTTGAGGATGGAGTCCGCAGGAAAGCAGGGAGGGCCAAATTGTCTGTGGCATTTGAAGAGGTTCCAGGACGCAGTGAGAACCAGCATTACTTTTCCTAGCTGGCACCTTTGCTGTGGCAGCAAAACCTGGACGTTTGTCTTTTTTGCTCTGGAGGCTGCTGAAAGCGAAAACAGGTGCTTTTGAGGATGGAGTCCGCAGGAAAGCAGAGAGGGCTAAATTGTCTGGGGCATTTGAAAGGTTTCCAGGAGGCAGTGAGAACCAGCATTACTTTTGCCCGCTGGCACCTTTGCTGTGGCAGGAAAACCTGGACGTTTGTCTTTATTGTTACTGAGGTTGCCGAAAGCGAAAACAGGTGCTTTTGAGGATGGAGTCCGCAGGAAAGCAGAGAGGGCCAAATTGTCTGTGGCATTTGAAGAGGTTCCAGGAGGCAATGAGGACCAGCATCACTTTTCCTCGCTGGCACCTTTGCTGTGGCAGCAAAAGGTGGACGTTTGTCTTTTTTGCTCTGGAGGCTGCCGAAAGCGAAAACAGGTGCTTTTGAGGATGGAGTCCGCAGGAAAGCAGAGAGGGCCAAATTGTCTGGGGCATTTGAAAGGGTTCCAGGAGGCAGTGAGAACCAGCATTACTTTTCCCCGCTGCCACCTCTGCTGTGGCAGCAAAAGGTGGACGTTTGTCTTTTTTGCTCCTGAGGTTGCCGAAAGCGAAAACAGGTGCTTTTGAGGATGGAGTCCGCAGGAAAGCAGAGAGGGCCAAATTGTCTGGGGCATTTGAAGAGGTTCCAGGAGGCAGTGAGAACCAGCATTACTTTTGCCCGCTGGCACCTTTGCTGCGGCAGCAAAAGCTGGACATTTGTCTTTTTTGCTTCTGAGGTTGCCGAAAGCGAAAACAGGTGCTTTTGAGGATGGAGTCCGCAGGAAAGCAGAGAGGGCCAAATTGTCTGTGGCATTTGAAGGGGTTCCAGGAGGCAATGAGGACCAGCATCACTTTTCCCCGCTGGCACCTTTGCTGTGGCAGCAAAAGGTGGACGTTTGTCTTTTTTGCTCCTGAGGTTGCCGAAAGCGAAAACAGGTGATTTTGAGGATGGAGTCCGCAGGAAAGCAGAGAGGGCCAAATTGTCTGTGGCATTTGAAGAGGTTCCAGGAGGCAATGAGGACCAGCATTACTTTTCCCCGCTGGCACCTTTGCTGCGGCAGCAAAAGCTGGACGTTTGTCTTTTTTGCTCCGGAGGCTGCCGAAAGCGAAAACAGGTGCTTTTGAGGATGGAGTCCGCAGGAAAGCAGAGAGGGCCAAATTGTCTGTGGCATTTGAAGAGGTTCCAGGAGGCAGTGAGAACCAGCATTACTTTTCCCCGCTGGCACCTTTGCTGTGGCAGCAAAAGCTGGACGTTTGTCGTTTTTGCTCCGGAGGCTGCAGAAAGCGAAAACAGGTGCTTTTGAGGATGGAGTCCGCAGGAAAGCAGAGAGGGCCAAATAGTCTGGGGCATTTGAAAGGGTTCCAGGACGCAGTGAGAACCAGCATTACTTTTCCCGGCTGGCACCTTTGCTGTGGCAGCAAAAGCTGGACGTTTGTCTTTTTTGCTCCGGAGGTTGCCGAAAGCGAAAACAGGTGCTTTTGAGGATGGAGTCCGCAGGAAAGCAGAGAGGGCCAAATTGTCTGGGGCATTTGAAAGAGTTCTAGGAGGTAGTGAGAACCAGCATTACTTTTCCCCGCTGGCACCTTTGCTGTGGCAGCAAAAGCTGGACGTTTGTCTTTTTTGCTCTGGAGGCTGCCGAAAGCGAAAACAGGTGCTTTTGAGGATGGAGTCCGCAGGAAAGCAGAGAGGGCCAAATTGTCTGGGGCATTTGAAAGAGTTCTAGGAGGTAGTGAGAACCAGCATTACTTTTCCCCGCTGGCACCTTTGCTGTGGCAGCAAAAGCTGGACGTTTGTCTTTTTTGCTCTGGAGGCTGCCGAAAGCGAAAACAGGTGCTTTTGAGGATGGAGTCCGCAGGAAAGCAGAGAGGGCCAAATGGTCTGGGGCATTTGAAAGGGTTCCAGGACGCAGTGAGAACCAGCATTACTTTTCCCCGCTGGCACCTTTGCTGTGGCAGCAAAACCTGGACGTTTGTCTTTTTTGCTCCGGAGGCTGCCGAAAGCGAAAACAGGTGCTTTTGAGGATGGAGTCCGCAGGAAAGCAGAGAGGGCCAAATTGTCTGTGGCATTTGAAGAGGTTCCAGGAGGCAATGAGGACCAGCATCACTTTTCCCCGCTGGCACCTCTGCTGTGGCAGCAAAAGCTGGACGTTTGTCTTTTTTGCTCCTGAGGATGCCGAAAGCGAAAACAGGTGCTTTTGAGGATGGAGTCCGCAGGAAAGCAGAGAGGGCCAAATTGTCTGGGGCATTTGAAAGAGTTCCAGGAGGCAGTGAGAACCAGCATTACTTTTGCCCGCTGGCACCTTTGCTGTGGCAGCAAAAGGTGGACGTTTGTCTTTTTTGCTCCTGAGGTTGCCGAAAGCGAAAACAGGTGCTTTTGAGGATGGAGTCCGCAGGAAAGCAGAGAGGGCCAAATTGTCTGTGGCTTTTGAAGAGGTTCCAGGAAGCAATGAGGACCAGCATTACTTTTGCCCGCTGGCACCTTTGCTGTGGCAGGAAAACCTGGACGTTTGTCTTTTTTGCTCTGGAGGCTGCCGAAAGCGAAAACAGGTGCTTTTGAGGATGGAGTCCGCAGGAAAGCAGAGAGGGCCAAATTGTCTGGGGCATTTGAAAGGGTTCCAGGAGGCAGTGAGAACCAGCATTACTTTTGCCCGCTGGCACCTTTGCTGTGGCAGCAAAACCTGGACGTTTGTCTTTTTTGCTCCGGAGGCTGCCGAAAGCGAAAACAGGTGCTTTTGAGGATGGAGTCCGCAGGAAAGCAGAGAGGGCCAAATTGTCTGTGGCATTTGAAAGGGTTCCAGGAGGCAATGAGGACCAGCATCACTTTTCCCCGCTGGCACCTTTGCTGTGGCAGCAAAACCTGGACGTTTGTCTTTTTTGCTCCGGAGGCTACCGAAAGCGAAAACAGGTGCTTTTGAGGATGGAGTCCGCAGGAAAGCAGAGAGGGCCAAATTGTCTGTGGCATTTGAAAGGGTTCCAGGAGGCAGTGAGAACCAGCATTACTTTTCCCCGCTGGCACCTTTGCTGTGGCAGCAAAACCTGGACGTTTGTCTTTTTTGCTCCTGAGGTTACCGAAAGCGAAAACAGGTACTTTTGAGGATGGAGTCCGCAGGAAAGCAGAGAGGGCCAAATTGTCTGTGGCATTTGAAGAGGTTCCAGGAGGCAATGAGGACCAGCATCACTTTTCCCCGCTGGCACCTCTGCTGTGGCAGCAAAACCTGGACGTTTGTCTTTTTTGCTCCTGAGGATGCCGAAAGCGAAAACAGGTGCTTTTGAGGATGGAGTCGGCAGGAAAGCAGAGAGGGCCAAATTGTCTGGGGCATTTGAAAGGGTTCCAGGACGCAGTGAGAACCAGCATTACTTTTCCCCGCTGGCACCTCTGCTGTGGCAGCAAAAGCTGGACGTTTGTCTTTTTTGCTCCTGAGGATGCCGAAAGCGAAAACAGGTGCTTTTGAGGATGGAGTCCGCAGGAAAGCAGAGATGGCCAAATTCTCTGGGGCATTTGAAAGGGTTCCAGGAGGCAGTGAGAACCAGCATTACTTTTCCCAGCTGGCACCTCTGCTGTGGCAGCAAAAGCTGGACGTTTGTCTTTTTTGCTCCTGAGGATGCCGAAAGCGAAAACAGGTGCTTTTGAGGATGGAGTCCGCAGGAAAGCAGAGAGGGCCAAATTGTCTGGGGCATTTGAAAGAGTTCCAGGAGGCAGTGAGAACCAGCATTACTTTTGCCCGCTGGCACCTTTGCTGTGGCAGCAAAAGCTGGACGTTTGTCTTTTTTGCTCCTGAGGTTGCCGAAAGCGAAAACAGGTGCTTTTGAGGATGGAGTCCGCAGGAAAGCAGAGAGGGCCAAATTGTCTGTGGCTTTTGAAGAGGTTCCAGGAAGCAATGAGGACCAGCATTACTTTTCCCCGCTGGCACCTTTGCTGTGGCAGCAAAAGCTGGACGTTTGTCTTTTTTGCTCTGGAGGCTGCCGAAAGCGAAAAGAGGTGCTTTTGAGGATGGAGTCCGCAGGAAAGCAGAGAGGGCCAAATTGTCTGGGGCATTTGAAAGGGTTCCAGGAGGCAGTGAGAACCAGCATTACTTTTGCCCGCTGGCACCTTTGCTGTGGCAGCAAAACCTGGACGTTTGTCTTTTTTGCTCCTGAGGATGCCGAAAGCGAAAACAGGTGCTTTTGAGGATGGAGTCCGCAGGAAAGTAGAGAGGGCCAAATTGTCTGTGGCATTTGAAAGGGTTCCAGGAGGCAGTGAGAACCAGCATTACCATTCCCCGCTGGCACCTTTGCTGTGGCAGGAAAACCTGGACGTTTGTCTTTATTGTTCCTGAGGTTGCCGAAAGCGAAAACAGGTGCTTTTGAGGATGGAGTTCGCAGGAAAGCAGAGAGGGCCAAATAGTCTGGGGCATTTGAAAGGGTTCCAGGACGCAGTGAGAACCAGCATTACTTTTCCCGGCTGGCACCTTTGCTGTGGCAGCAAAAGCTGGACGTTTGTCTTTTTTGCTCCGGAGGTTGCCGAAAGCGAAAACAGGTGCTTTTGAGGATGGAGTCCGCAGGAAAGCAGAGAGGGCCAAATTGTCTGGGGCATTTGAAAGAGTTCTAGGAGGTAGTGAGAACCAGCATTACTTTTCCCCGCTGGCACCTTTGCTGTGGCAGCAAAAGCTGGACGTTTGTCTTTTTTGCTCTGGAGGCTGCCGAAAGCGAAAACAGGTGCTTTTGAGGATGGAGTCCGCAGGAAAGCAGAGAGGGCCAAATTGTCTGGGGCATTTGAAGAGGTTCCAGGACGCAGTGAGAACCAGCATTACTTTTCCCGGCTGGCACCTTTGCTGTGGCAGCAAAACCTGGACGTTTGTCTTTTTTGCTCCGGAGGCTGCCGAAAGCGAAAACAGGTGCTTTTGAGGATGGAGTCCGCAGGAAAGTAGAGAGGGCCAAATTGTCTGTGGCATTTGAAAGGGTTCCAGGAGGCAGTGAGAACCAGCATTACTTTTCCCCGCTGGCACCTTTGCTGTGGCAGCAAAACCTGGACGTTTGTCTTTTTTGCTCCTGAGGTTGCCGAAAGCGAAAACAGGTGCTTTTGAGGATGGAGTCCACAGGAAAGCAGAGAGGGCCAAATTGTCTGGGGCATTTGAAAGAGTTCCAGGAGGCAGTGAGAACCAGCATTACTTTTGCCCGCTGGCACCTTTGCTGTGGCAGCAAAAGGTGGACGTTTGTCTTTTTTGCTGTGGAGGCTGCCGAAAGCGAAAACAGGTGCTTTTGAGGATGGAGTCCGCAGGAAAGCAGAGAGGGCCAAATTGTCTGTGGCTTTTGAAGAGGTTCCAGGAAGCAATGAGGACCAGCATTACTTTTCCCGCTGGCACCTTTGCTGTGGCAGCAAAAGCTGGACGTTTGTCTTTTTTGCTCCGGAGGCTGCCGAAAGCGAAAACAGGTGCTTTTGAGGATGGAGTCCGCAGGAAAGCAGAGAGGGCCAAATTGTCTGGGGCATTTGAAAGGGTTCCAGGAGGCAGTGAGAACCAGCATTACTTTTGCCCGCTGGCACCTTTGCTGTGGCAGCAAAACCTGGACGTTTGTCTTTTTTGCTCCGGAGGCTGCCGAAAGCGAAAACAGGTGCTTTTGAGGATGGAGTCCGCAGGAAAGCAGAGAGGGCCAAATTGTCTGTGGCATTTGAAAGGGTTCCAGGAGGCAGTGAGAACCAGCATTACCATTCCCCGCTGGCACCTTTGCTGTGGCAGGAAAACCTGGACGTTTGTCTTTATTGTTACTGAGGTTGCCGAAAGCAAAAACAGGTGCTTTTGAGGATGGAGTTCGCAGGAAAGCAGAGAGGGCCAAATAGTCTGGGGCATTTGAAAGGGTTCCAGGACGCAGTGAGAACCAGCATTACTTTTCCCCGCTGGCACCTTTGCTGTGGCAGGAAAACCTGGACGTTTGTCTTTATTGTTACTGAGGTTGCCGAAAGCGAAAACAGGTGCTTTTGAGGATGGAGTCCGCAGGAAAGCAGAGAGGGCCAAATTGTCTGTGGCATTTGAAGGGGTTCCAGGAGGCAATGAGGACCAGCATCACTTTTCCCCGCTGGCACCTTTGCTGTGGCAGCAAAAGGTGGACGTTTGTCTTTTTTGCTCCTGAGGTTGCCGAAAGCGAAAACAGGTGCTTTTGAGGATGGAGTCCGCAGGAAAGCAGAGAGGGCCAAATTGTCTGTGGCATTTGAAGAGGTTCCAGGAGGCAATGAGGACCAGCATTACTTTTCCCCGCTGGCACCTTTGCTGCGGCAGCAAAAGCTGGACGTTTGTCTTTTTTGCTCCGGAGGCTGCCGAAAGCGAAAAGAGGTGCTTTTGAGGATGGAGTCCGCAGGAAAGCAGAGAGGGCCAAATTGTCTGTGGCATTTGAAGAGGTTCCAGGAGGCAGTGAGAACCAGCATTACTTTTCCCCGCTGGCACCTTTGCTGTGGCAGCAAAAGCTGGACGTTTGTCGTTTTTGCTCCGGAGGCTGCCGAAAGCGAAAACAGGTGCTTTTGAGGATGGAGTCCGCAGGAAAGCAGAGAGGGCCAAATAGTCTGGGGCATTTGAAAGGGTTCCAGGACGCAGTGAGAACCAGCATTTCTTTTCCCGGCTGGCACCTTTGCTGTGGCAGCAAAAGCTGGACGTTTGTCTTTTTTGCTCCGGAGGTTGCCGAAAGCCAAAACAGGTGCTTTTGAGGATGGAGTCCGCAGGAAAGCAGAGAGGGCCAAATTGTCTGGGGCATTTGAAAGAGTTCTAGGAGGTAGTGAGAACCAGCATTACTTTTCCCCGCTGGCACCTTTGCTGTGGCAGCAAAAGCTGGACGTTTGTCTTTTTTGCTCTGGAGGCTGCCGAAAGCGAAAACAGGTGCTTTTGAGGATGGAGTCCGCAGGAAAGCAGAGAGGGCCAAATTGTCTGGGGCATTTGAAAGAGTTCTAGGAGGTAGTGAGAACCAGCATTACTTTTCCCCGCTGGCACCTTTGCTGTGGCAGCAAAAGCTGGACGTTTGTCTTTTTTGCTCTGGAGGCTGCCGAAAGCGAAAACAGGTGCTTTTGAGGATGGAGTCCGCAGGAAAGCAGAGAGGGCCAAATGGTCTGGGGCATTTGAAAGGGTTCCAGGACGCAGTGAGAACCAGCATTACTTTTCCCGGCTGGCACCTTTGCTGTGGCAGCAAAACCTGGACGTTTGTCTTTTTTGCTCCGGAGGCTGCCGAAAGCGAAAACAGGTGCTTTTGAGGATGGAGTCCGCAGGAAAGTAGAGAGGGCCAAATTGTCTGTGGCATTTGAAAGGGTTCCAGGAGGCAGTGAGAACCAGCATTACTTTTCCCCGCTGGCACCTTTGCTGTGGCAGCAAAACCTGGACGTTTGTCTTTTTTGCTCCTGAGGTTGCCGAAAGCGAAAACAGGTACTTTTGAGGATGGAGTCCGCAGGAAAGCAGAGAGGGCCAAATTGTCTGTGGCATTTGAAGAGGTTCCAGGACGCAGTGAGAACCAGCATTACTTTTCCTAGCTGGCACCTTTGCTGTGGCAGCAAAACCTGGACGTTTGTCTTTTTTGCTCTGGAGGCTGCCGAAAGTGAAAACAGGTGCTTTTGAGGATGGAGTCCGCAGGAAAGCAGAGAGGGCCAAATTGTCTGGGGCATTTGAAAGGGTTCCAGGAGGGAGTGAGAACCAGCATTACTTTTGCCCGCTGGCACCTTTGCTGTGGCAGGAAAACCTGGACGTTTGTCTTTATTGTTACTGAGGTTGCCGAAAGCGAAAACAGGTGCTTTTGAGGATGGAGTCCACAGGAAAGCAGAGAGGGCCAAATTGTCTGGGGCATTTGAAAGAGTTCCAGGAGGCAGTGAGAACCAGCATTACTTTTGCCCGCTGGCACCTTTGCTGTGGCAGCAAAAGGTGGACGTTTGTCTTTTTTGCTCCTGAGGATGCCGAAAGCGAAAACAGGTGCTTTTGAGGATGGAGTCCGCAGGAAAGCAGAGAGGGCCAAATTGTCTGTGGCTTTTGAAGAGGTTCCAGGAAGCAATGAGGACCAGCATTACTTTTCCCGCTGGCACCTTTGCTGTGGCAGCAAAAGCTGGACGTTTGTCTTTTTTGCTCTGGAGGCTGCCGAAAGCGAAAACAGGTGCTTTTGAGGATGGAGTCCGCAGGAAAGCAGAGAGGGCCAAATTGTCTGGGGCATTTGAAAGGGTTCCAGGAGGCAGTGAGAACCAGCATTACTTTTGCCCGCTGGCACCTTTGCTGTGGCAGCAAAACCTGGACGTTTGTCTTTTTTGCTCCGGAGGCTGCCGAAAGCGAAAACAGGTGCTTTTGAGGATGGAGTCCGCAGGAAAGCAGAGAGGGCCAAATTGTCTGTGGCATTTGAAAGGGTTCCAGGAGGCAGTGAGAACCAGCATTACCATTCCCCGCTGGCACCTTTGCTGTGGCAGGAAAACCTGGACGTTTGTCTTTATTGTTACTGAGGTTGCCGAAAGCAAAAACAGGTGCTTTTGAGGATGGAGTTCGCAGGAAAGCAGAGAGGGCCAAATAGTCTGGGGCATTTGAAAGGGTTCCAGGACGCAGTGAGAACCAGCATTACTTTTCCCCGCTGGCACCTTTGCTGTGGCAGGAAAACCTGGACGTTTGTCTTTATTGTTACTGAGGTTGCCGAAAGCGAAAACAGGTGCTTTTGAGGATGGAGTCCGCAGGAAAGCAGAGAGGGCCAAATTGTCTGTGGCATTTGAAGGGGTTCCAGGAGGCAATGAGGACCAGCATCACTTTTCCCCGCTGGCACCTTTGCTGTGGCAGCAAAAGCTGGACGTTTGTCTTTTTTGCTCCTGAGGTTGCCGAAAGCGAAAACAGGTGCTTTTGAGGATGGAGTCCGCAGGAAAGCAGAGAGGGCCAAATTGTCTGTGGCATTTGAAGAGGTTCCAGGAGGCAATGAGGACCAGCATTACTTTTCCCCGCTGGCACCTTTGCTGCGGCAGCAAAAGCTGGACGTTTGTCTTTTTTGCTCCGGAGGCTGCCGAAAGCGAAAAGAGGTGCTTTTGAGGATGGAGTCCGCAGGAAAGCAGAGAGGGCCAAATTGTCTGTGGCATTTGAAGAGGTTCCAGGAGGCAGTGAGAACCAGCATTACTTTTCCCCGCTGGCACCTTTGCTGTGGCAGCAAAAGCTGGACGTTTGTCGTTTTTGCTCCGGAGGCTGCCGAAAGCGAAAACAGGTGCTTTTGAGGATGGAGTCCGCAGGAAAGCAGAGAGGACCAAATAGTCTGGGGCATTTGAAAGGGTTCCAGGACGCAGTGAGAACCAGCATTACTTTTCCCGGCTGGCACCTTTGCTGTGGCAGCAAAAGCTGGACGTTTGTCTTTTTTGCTCCGGAGGTTGCCGAAAGCCAAAACAGGTGCTTTTGAGGATGGAGTCCGCAGGAAAGCAGAGAGGGCCAAATTGTCTGGGGCATTTGAAAGAGTTCTAGGAGGTAGTGAGAACCAGCATTACTTTTCCCCGCTGGCACCTTTGCTGTGGCAGCAAAAGCTGGACGTTTGTCTTTTTTGCTCTGGAGGCTGCCGAAAGCGAAAACAGGTGCTTTTGAGGATGGAGTCCGCAGGAAAGCAGAGAGGGCCAAATTGTCTGGGGCATTTGAAAGAGTTCTAGGAGGTAGTGAGAACCAGCATTACTTTTCCCCGCTGGCACCTTTGCTGTGGCAGCAAAAGCTGGACGTTTGTCTTTTTTGCTGTGGAGGCTGCCGAAAGCGAAAACAGGTGCTTTTGAGGATGGAGTCCGCAGGAAAGCAGAGAGGGCCAAATGGTCTGGGGCATTTGAAAGGGTTCCAGGACGCAGTGAGAACCAGCATTACTTTTCCCGGCTGGCACCTTTGCTGTGGCAGCAAAACCTGGACGTTTGTCTTTTTTGCTCCGGAGGCTGCCGAAAGCGAAAACAGGTGCTTTTGAGGATGGAGTCCGCAGGAAAGTAGAGAGGGCCAAATTGTCTGTGGCATTTGAAAGGGTTCCAGGAGGCAGTGAGAACCAGCATTACTTTTCCCCGCTGGCACCTTTGCTGTGGCAGCAAAACCTGGACGTTTGTCTTTTTTGCTCCTGAGGTTGCCGAAAGCGAAAACAGGTACTTTTGAGGATGGAGTCCGCAGGAAAGCAGAGAGGGCCAAATTGTCTGTGGCATTTGAAGAGGTTCCAGGACGCAGTGAGAACCAGCATTACTTTTCCTAGCTGGCACCTTTGCTGTGGCAGCAAAACCTGGACGTTTGTCTTTTTTGCTCTGGAGGCTGCCGAAAGCGAAAACAGGTGCTTTTGAGGATGGAGTCCGCAGGAAAGCAGAGAGGGCCAAATTGTCTGGGGCATTTGAAAGGGTTCCAGGAGGGAGTGAGAACCAGCATTACTTTTGCCCGCTGGCACCTTTGCTGTGGCAGGAAAACCTGGACGTTTGTCTTTATTGTTACTGAGGTTGCCGAAAGCGAAAACAGGTGCTTTTGAGGATGGAGTCCGCAGGAAAGCAGAGAGGGCCAAATTGTCTGTGGCATTTGAAGAGGTTCCAGGAGGCAATGAGGACCAGCATCACTTTTCCCCGCTGGCACCTCTGCTGTGGCAGCAAAAGCTGGACGTTTGTCTTTTTTGCTCCTGAGGATGCCGAAAGCGAAAACAGGTGCTTTTGAGGATGGAGTCCGCAGGAAAGCAGAGAGGGCCAAATTGTCTGGGGCATTTGAAAGGGTTCCAGGAGGCAGTGAGAACCAGCATTACTTTTCCCCGCTGGCACCTCTGCTGTGGCAGCAAAAGCTGGACGTTTGTCTTTTTTGCTCCTGAGGATGCCGAAAGCGAAAACAGGTGCTTTTGAGGATGGAGTCCGCAGGAAAGCAGAGAGGGCCAAATTGTCTGGGGCATTTGAAAGGGTTCCAGGAGGCAGTGAGAACCAGCATTACTTTTCCCCGCTGGCACCTCTGCTGTGGCAGCAAAAGCTGGACGTTTGTCTTTTTTGCTCCTGAGGATGCCGAAAGCGAAAACAGGTGCTTTTGAGGATGGAGTCCGCAGGAAAGCAGAGAGGGCCAAATTGTCTGGGGCATTTGAAAGAGTTCCAGGAGGCAGTGAGAACCAGCATTACTTTTGCCCGCTGGCACCTTTGCTGTGGCAGCAAAAGCTGGACGTTTGTCTTTTTTGCTCCTGAGGTTGCCGAAAGCGAAAACAGGTGCTTTTGAGGATGGAGTCCGCAGGAAAGCAGAGAGGGCCAAATTGTCTGTGGCTTTTGAAGAGGTTCCAGGAAGCAATGAGGACCAGCATTACTTTTCCCCGCTGGCACCTTTGCTGTGGCAGCAAAAGCTGGACGTTTGTCTTTTTTGCTCTGGAGGCTGCCGAAAGCGAAAAGAGGTGCTTTTGAGGATGGAGTCCGCAGGAAAGCAGAGAGGGCCAAATTGTCTGGGGCATTTGAAAGGGTTCCAGGAGGCAGTGAGAACCAGCATTACTTTTCCCCGCTGGCACCTTTGCTGTGGCAGCAAAACCTGGACGTTTGTCTTTTTTGCTCCGGAGGCTGCCGAAAGCGAAAACAGGTGCTTTTGAGGATGGAGTCCGCAGGAAAGTAGAGAGGGCCAAATTGTCTGTGGCATTTGAAAGGGTTCCAGGAGGCAGTGAGAACCAGCATTACCATTCCCCGCTGGCACCTTTGCTGTGGCAGGAAAACCTGGACGTTTGTCTTTATTGTTCCTGAGGTTGCCGAAAGCGAAAACAGGTGCTTTTGAGGATGGAGTTCGCAGGAAAGCAGAGAGGGCCAAATAGTCTGGGGCATTTGAAAGGGTTCCAGGACGCAGTGAGAACCAGCATTACTTTTCCCGGCTGGCACCTTTGCTGTGGCAGCAAAAGCTGGACGTTTGTCTTTTTTGCTCCGGAGGTTGCCGAAAGCGAAAACAGGTGCTTTTGAGGATGGAGTCCGCAGGAAAGCAGAGAGGGCCAAATTGTCTGGGGCATTTGAAAGAGTTCTAGGAGGTAGTGAGAACCAGCATTACTTTTGCCCGCTGGCACCTTTGCTGTGGCAGCAAAAGCTGGACGTTTGTATTTTTGCTCTGGAGGTTGCCGAAAGCGAAAACAGGTGCTTTTGAGGATGGAGTCCGCAGGAAAGCAGAGAGGGCCAAATGGTCTGGGGCATTTGAAAGGGTTCCAGGACGCAGTGAGAACCAGCATTACTTTTCCCGGCTGGCACCTTTGCTGTGGCAGCAAAACCTGGACGTTTGTCTTTTTTGCTCCGGAGGCTGCCGAAAGCGAAAACAGGTGCTTTTGAGGATGGAGTCCGCAGGAAAGTAGAGAGGGCCAAATTGTCTGTGGCATTTGAAAGGGTTCCAGGAGGCAGTGAGAACCAGCATTACTTTTCCCCGCTGGCACCTTTGCTGTGGCAGCAAAACCTGGACGTTTGTCTTTTTTGCTCCTGAGGTTGCCGAAAGCGAAAACAGGTACTTTTGAGGATGGAGTCCGCAGGAAAGCAGAGAGGGCCAAATTGTCTGTGGCATTTGAAGAGGTTCCAGGACGCAGTGAGAACCAGCATTACTTTTCCTAGCTGGCACCTTTGCTGTGGCAGCAAAACCTGGACGTTTGTCTTTTTTGCTCTCGAGGCTGCCGAAAGCGAAAACAGGTGCTTTTGAGGATGGAGTCCGCAGGAAAGCAGAGAGGGCCAAATTGTGTGGGGCATTTGAAAGGGTTCCAGGAGGGAGTGAGAACCAGCATTACTTTTGCCCGCTGGCACCTTTGCTGTGGCAGGAAAACCTGGACGTTTGTCTTTATTGTTACTGAGGTTGCTGAAAGCGAAAACAGGTGCTTTTGAGGATGGAGTCCGCAGGAAAGCAGAGAGGGCCAAATTGTCTGTGGCATTTGAAGAGGTTCCAGGAGGCAATGAGGACCAGCATCACTTTTCCCCGCTGGCACCTCTGCTGTGGCAGCAAAAGCTGGACGTTTGTCTTTTTTGCTCCTGAGGATGCCGAAAGCGAAAACAGGTGCTTTTGAGGATGGAGTCCGCAGGAAAGCAGAGAGGGCCAAATTGTCTGGGGCATTTGAAAGGGTTCCAGGAGGCAGTGAGAACCAGCATTACTTTTCCCCGCTGGCATCTCTGCTGTGGCAGCAAAAGCTGGACGTTTGTCTTTTTTGCTCCTGAGGATGCCGAAAGCGAAAACAGGTGCTTTTGAGGATGGAGTCCGCAGGAAAGCAGAGAGGGCCAAATTGTCTGGGGCATTTGAAAGGGTTCCAGGAGGCAGTGAGAACCAGCATTACTTTTCCCCGCTGGCACCTCTGCTGTGGCAGCAAAAGCTGGACGTTTGTCTTTTTTGCTCCGGAGGTTGCCGAAAGCGAAAACAGGTGCTTTTGAGGATGGAGTCCGCAGGAAAGCAGAGAGGGCCAAATTGTCTGGGGCATTTGAAAGAGTTCCAGGAGGCAGTGAGAACCAGCATTACTTTTGCCCGCTGGCACCTTTGCTGTGGCAGCAAAAGCTGGACGTTTGTCTTTTTTGCTCCTGAGGTTGCCGAAAGCGAAAACAGGTGCTTTTGAGGATGGAGTCCGCAGGAAAGCAGAGAGGGCCAAATTGTCTGTGGCTTTTGAAGAGGTTCCAGGAAGCAATGAGGACCAGCATTACTTTTCCCCGCTGGCACCTTTGCTGTGGCAGCAAAAGCTGGACGTTTGTCTTTTTTGCTCTGGAGGCTGCCGAAAGCGAAAAGAGGTGCTTTTGAGGATGGAGTCCGCAGGAAAGCAGAGAGGGCCAAATTGTCTGGGGCATTTGAAAGGCTTCCAGGAGGCAGTGAGAACCAGCATTACTTTTGCCCGCTGGCACCTTTGCTGTGGCAGCAAAACCTGGACGTTTGTCTTTTTTGCTCCGGAGGCTGCCGAAAGCGAAAACAGGTGCTTTTGAGGATGGAGTCCGCAGGAAAGTAGAGAGGGCCAAATTGTCTGTGGCATTTGAAAGGGTTCCAGGAGGCAGTGAGAACCAGCATTACCATTCCCCGCTGGCACCTTTGCTGTGGCAGGAAAACCTGGACGTTTGTCTTTATTGTTACTGAGGTTGCCGAAAGCGAAAACAGGTGCTTTTAAGGATGGAGTCCGCAGGAAAGCAGAGAGGGCCAAATTGTCTGTGGCATTTGAAGGGGTTCCAGGAGGCAATGAGGACCAGCATCACTTTTCCCCGCTGGCACCTTTGCTGTGGCAGCAAAAGGTGGACGTTTGTCTTTTTTGCTCCTGAGGTTGCCGAAAGCGAAAACAGGTGCTTTTGAGGATGGAGTCCGCAGGAAAGCAGAGAGGGCCAAATTGTCTGTGGCATTTGAAGAGGTTCCAGGAGGCAATGAGGACCAGCATTACTTTTCCCCGCTGGCACCTTTGCTGCGGCAGCAAAAGCTGGACGTTTGTCTTTTTTGCTCCGGAGGCTGCCGAAAGCGAAAACAGGTGCTTTTGAGGATGGAGTCCGCAGGAAAGCAGAGAGGGCCAAATTGTCTGTGGCATTTGAAGAGGTTCCAGGAGGCAGTGAGAACCAGCATTACTTTTCCCCGCTGGCACCTTTGCTGTGGCAGCAAAAGCTGGACGTTTGTCGTTTTTGCTCCGGAGGCTGCCGAAAGCGAAAACAGGTGCTTTTGAGGATGGAGTCCGCAGGAAAGCAGAGAGGGCCAAATTGTCTGGGGCATTTGAAAGGGTTCCAGGAGGCAGTGAGAACCAGCATTACTTTTCCCGGCTGGCACCTTTGCTGTGGCAGCAAAACCTGGACGTTTGTCTTTTTTGCTCCGGAGGTTGCCGAAATCGAAAACAGGTGCTTTTGAGGATGGAGTCCGCAGGAAAGCAGAGAGGGCAAAATTGTCTGGGGCATTTGAAAGAGTTCTAGGAGGTAGTGAGAACCAGCATTACTTTTCCCCGCTGGCACCTTTGCTGTGGCAGCAAAAGCTGGACGTTTGTCTTTTTTGCTCTGGAGGCTGCCGAAAGCGAAAACAGGTGCTTTTGAGGATGGAGTCCGCAGGAAAGCAGAGAGGGCCAAATTGACTGGGGCATTTGAAAGGGTTCCAGGAGGCAGTGAGAACCAGCATTACTTTTCCCCGCTGGCACCTCTGCTGTGGCAGCAAAAGCTGGACGTTTGTCTTTTTTGCTCCTGAGGATGCCGAAAGCGAAAACAGTTGCTTTTGAGGATGGAGTCCGCAGGAAAGCAGAGAGGGCCAAATTGTCTGGGGCATTTGAAAGAGTTCCAGGAGGCAGTGAGAACCAGCATTACTTTTGCCCGCTGGCACCTTTGCTGCGGCAGCAAAAGCTGGACATTTGTCTTTTTTGCTCCTGAGGTTGCCGAAAGCGAAAACAGGTGCTTTTGAGGATGGAATCCGCAGGAAAGCAGAGAGGGCCAAATTGTCTGTGGCTTTTGAAGAGGTTTCAGGAGGCAATGAGGACCAGCATTACTTTTCCCCGCTGGCACCTTTGCTGTGGCAGCAAAAGCTGGACGTTTGTCTTTTTTGCTCTGGAGGCTGCCGAAAGCGAAAACAGGTGCTTTTGAGGATGGAGTCCGCAGGAAAGCAGAGAGGGCCAAATTGTCTGGGGCATTTGAAAGGGTTCCAGGAGGCAGTGAGAACCAGCATTACTTTTCCCCGCTGGCACCTTTGCTGTGGCAGCAAAAGCTGGACGTTTGTCTTTTTTGCTCCGGAGGCTGCCGAAAGCAAAAACAGGTGCTTTTGAGGATGGAGTCCGCAGGAAAGCAGAGAGAGCCAAATTGTCTGTGGCATTTGAAAGGGTTCCAGGAGGCAGTGAGAACCAGCATTACTTTTCCCCGCTGGCACCTTTGCTGTGGCAGCAAAAGCTGGACGTTTGTCTTTTTTGCTCCTGAGGCTGCCGAAAGCGAAAACAGGTGCTTTTGAGGATGGAGTCCGCAGGAAAGCAGAGAGGGCCAAATTGTCTGGGGCATTTGAAAGAGTTCCAGGAGGCAGTGAGAACCAGCATTACTTTTCCCCGCTGGCACCTCTGCTGTGGCAGCAAAAGCTGGACGTTTGTCTTTTTTGCTCCTGAGGATCCTGAAAGCGAAAACAGGTGCTTTTGAGGATGGAGTCCGCAGGAAAGCAGAGAGGGCCAAATTGTCTGGGGCATTTGAAAGAGTTCCAGGAGGCAGTGAGAACCAGCATTACTTTTCCCCGCTGGCACCTTTGCTGTGGCAGGAAAACCTGGACGTTTGTCTTTTTTGCTCCGGAGGTTGCCGAAAGCGAAAACAGGTGCTTTTGAGGATGGAGTCCGCAGGAAAGCAGAGAGGGCCAAATTGTCTGGGGCATTTGAAGAGGTTCCAGGAGGCAATGAGGACCAGCATAACTTTTCCCCGCTGGCACCTTTGCTGTGGCAGCAAAAGCTGGACGTTTGTCTTTTTTGCTCTGGAGGTTGCCGAAAGCGAAAACAGGTACTTTTGAGGATGGAGTCCGCAGGAAAGCAGAGAGGGCCAAATTGTCTGTGGCATTTGAAGAGGTTCCAGGACGCAGTGAGGACCAGCATTACTTTTCCTAGCTGGCACCTTTGCTGTGGCAGCAAAAGCTGGACGTTTGTCTTTTTTGCTCTGGAGGCTGCCGAAAGCGAAAACAGGTGCTTTTGAGGATGGAGTCCGCAGGAAAGCAGAGAGGGCCAAATAGTCTGGGGCATTTGATAGGGTTCCAGGAGGCAGTGAGAACCAGCATTACTTTTCCCCGCTGGCACCTTTGCTGTGGCAGCAAAAGCTGGACGTTTGTCTTTTTTGCTCTGGAGGCTGCCGAAAGCGAAAGAGGTGCTTTTGAGGATGGAGTCCGCAGGAAAGCAGAGAGGGCCAAATTGTCTGGGGCATTTGAAAGGGTTCCAGGAGGCAGTGAGAACCAGCATTACTTTTCCCCGCTGGAACCTCTGCTGTGGCAGCAAAAGCTGGACGTTTGTCTTTTTTGCTCCGGAGGTTGCCGAAAGCAAAAACAGGTGCTTTTGAGGATGGAGTCCGCAGGAAAGCAGAGAGGGCCAAATTGTCTGGGGCATTTGAAAGAGTTCCAGGAGGCAGTGAGAACCAGCATTACTTTTGCCCGCTGGCACCTTTGCTGCGGCAGCAAAAGCTGGACATTTGTCTTTTTTGCTCCTGAGGTTGCCGAAAGCGAAAACAGGTGCTTTTGAGGATGGAGTCCGCAGGAAAGCAGAGAGGGCCAAATAGTCTGGGGCATTTGAAAGGGTTCCAGGAGGCAGTGAGAACCAGCATTACTTTTCCCCGCTGGCACCTTTGCTGTGGCAGCAAAAGCTGGACGTTTGTCTTTTTTGCTCTGAAGGCTGCCGAAAGCGAAAAGAGGTGCTTTTGAGGATGGAGTCCGCAGGAAAGCAGAGAGGGCCAAATTGTCTGGGGCATTTGAAAGGGTTCCAGGAGGCAGTGAGAACCAGCATTACTTTTCCCCGCTGGCACCTCTGCTGTGGCAGCAAAAGCTGGACGTTTGTCTTTTTTGCTCCGGAGGTTGCCGAAAGCGAAAACAGGTGCTTTTGAGGATGGAGTCCGCAGGAAAGCAGAGAGGGCCAAATTGTCTGGGGCATTTGAAAGGGTTCCAGGAGGCAGTGAGAACCAGCATTACTTTTCCCCGCTGGCACCTTTCCTGTGGCAGGAAAACCTGGACGTTTGTCTTTTTTGCTCCGGAGGTTGCCGAAAGCGAAAACAGGTGCTTTTGAGGATGGAGTCCGCAGGAAAGCAGAGAGGGCCAAATTGTCTGGGGCATTTGAAGAGGTTCCAGGAGGCAATGAGGACCAGCATAACTTTTCCCCGCTGGCACCTTTGCTGTGGCAGCAAAAGCTGGACGTTTGTCTTTTTTGCTCTGGAGGTTGCCGAAAGCGAAAACAGGTACTTTTGAGGATGGAGTCCGCAGGAAAGCAGAGAGGGCCAAATTGTCTGTGGCATTTGAAGAGGTTCCAGGACGCAGTGAGGACCAGCATTACTTTTCCTAGCTGGCACCTTTGCTGTGGCAGCAAAAGCTGGACGTTTGTCTTTTTTGCTCCGGAGGCTGCCGAAAGCGAAAACAGGTGCTTTTGAGGATGGAGTCCGCAGGAAAGCAGAGAGGGCCAAATAGTCTGGGGCATTTGAAAGGGTTCCAGGAGGCAGTGAGAACCAGCATTACTTTTCCCCGCTGGCACCTTTGCTGTGGCAGCAAAAGCTGGACGTTTGTCTTTTTTGCTCTGGAGGCTGCCGAAAGCGAAAAGAGGTGCTTTTGAGGATGGAGTCCGCAGGAAAGCAGAGAGGGCCAAATTGTCTGGGGCATTTGAAAGGGTTCCAGGAGGCAGTGAGAACCAGCATTACTTTTCCCCGCTGGCACCTCTGCTGTGGCAGCAAAAGCTGGACGTTTGTCTTTTTTGCTCCGGAGGTTGCCGAAAGCGAAAACAGGTGCTTTTGAGGATGGAGTCCGCAGGAAAGCAGAGAGGGCCAAATTGTCTGGGGCATTTGAAAGAGTTCCAGGAGGCAGTGAGAACCAGCATTACTTTTGCCCGCTGGCACCTTTGCTGCGGCAGCAAAAGCTGGACGTTTGTCTTTTTTGCTCTGGAGGTTGCCGAAAGCGAAAACAGGTGCTTTTGAGGATGGAGTCCGCAGGAAAGCAGAGAGGGCCAAATTGTCTGGGCTTTTGAAGAGGTTCCAGGAAGCAATGAGGACCAGCATTACTTTTCCCCGCTGGCACCTTTGCTGTGGCAGCAAAAGCTGGACGTTTGTCTTTTTTGCTCTGGAGGCTGCCGAAAGCGAAAAGAGGTGCTTTTGAGGATGGAGTCCGCAGGAAAGCAGAGAGGGCCAAATTGTCTGGGGCATTTGAAAGGGTTCCAGGAGGCAGTGAGAACCAGCATTACTTTTCCCCGCTGGCACCTCTGCTGTGGCAGCAAAAGCTGGACGTTTGTCTTTTTTGCTCCGGAGGTTGCCGAAAGCAAAAACAGGTGCTTTTGAGGATGGAGTCCGCAGGAAAGCAGAGAGGGCCAAATTGTCTGGGGCATTTGAAAGAGTTCCAGGAGGCAGTGAGAACCAGCATTACTTTTGCCCGCTGGCACCTTTGCTGCGGCAGCAAAAGCTGGACATTTGTCTTTTTTGCTCCTGAGGTTGCCGAAAGCGAAAACAGGTGCTTTTGAGGATGGAGTCCGCAGGAAAGCAGAGAGGGCCAAATAGTCTGGGGCATTTGAAAGGGTTCCAGGAGGCAGTGAGAACCAGCATTACTTTTCCCCGCTGGCACCTTTGCTGTGGCAGCAAAAGCTGGACGTTTGTCTTTTTTGCTCTGAAGGCTGCCGAAAGCGAAAAGAGGTGCTTTTGAGGATGGAGTCCGCAGGAAAGCAGAGAGGGCCAAATTGTCTGGGGCATTTGAAAGGGTTCCAGGAGGCAGTGAGAACCAGCATTACTTTTCCCCGCTGGCACCTCTGCTGTGGCAGCAAAAGCTGGACGTTTGTCTTTTTTGCTCCGGAGGTTGCCGAAAGCGAAAACAGGTGCTTTTGAGGATGGAGTCCGCAGGAAAGCAGAGAGGGCCAAATTGTCTGGGGCATTTGAAAGGGTTCCAGGAGGCAGTGAGAACCAGCATTACTTTTCCCCGCTGGCACCTTTCCTGTGGCAGGAAAACCTGGACGTTTGTCTTTTTTGCTCCGGAGGTTGCCGAAAGCGAAAACAGGTGCTTTTGAGGATGGAGTCCGCAGGAAAGCAGAGAGGGCCAAATTGTCTGGGGCATTTGAAGAGGTTCCAGGAGGCAATGAGGACCAGCATAACTTTTCCCCGCTGGCACCTTTGCTGTGGCAGCAAAAGCTGGACGTTTGTCTTTTTTGCTCTGGAGGTTGCCGAAAGCGAAAACAGGTACTTTTGAGGATGGAGTCCGCAGGAAAGCAGAGAGGGCCAAATTGTCTGTGGCATTTGAAGAGGTTCCAGGACGCAGTGAGGACCAGCATTACTTTTCCTAGCTGGCACCTTTGCTGTGGCAGCAAAAGCTGGACGTTTGTCTTTTTTGCTCCGGAGGCTGCCGAAAGCGAAAACAGGTGCTTTTGAGGATGGAGTCCGCAGGAAAGCAGAGAGGGCCAAATAGTCTGGGGCATTTGAAAGGGTTCCAGGAGGCAGTGAGAACCAGCATTACTTTTCCCCGCTGGCACCTTTGCTGTGGCAGCAAAAGCTGGACGTTTGTCTTTTTTGCTCTGGAGGCTGCCGAAAGCGAAAAGAGGTGCTTTTGAGGATGGAGTCCGCAGGAAAGCAGAGAGGGCCAAATTGTCTGGGGCATTTGAAAGGGTTCCAGGAGGCAGTGAGAACCAGCATTACTTTTCCCCGCTGGCACCTCTGCTGTGGCAGCAAAAGCTGGACGTTTGTCTTTTTTGCTCCGGAGGTTGCCGAAAGCGAAAACAGGTGCTTTTGAGGATGGAGTCCGCAGGAAAGCAGAGAGGGCCAAATTGTCTGGGGCATTTGAAGAGGTTCCAGGACGCAGTGAGGACCAGCATTACTTTTCCTAGCTGGCACCTTTGCTGTGGCAGCAAAAGCTGGACGTTTGTCTTTTTTGCTCCGGAGGCTGCCGAAAGCGAAAACAGGTGCTTTTGAGGATGGAGTCCGCAGGAAAGCAGAGAGGGCCAAATAGTCTGGGGCATTTGAAAGGGTTCCAGGAGGCAGTGAGAACCAGCATTACTTTTCCCCGCTGGCACCTTTGCTGTGGCAGCAAAAGCTGGACGTTTGTCTTTTTTGCTCTGAAGGCTGCCGAAAGCGAAAAGAGGTGCTTTTGAGGATGGAGTCCGCAGGAAAGCAGAGAGGGCCAAATTGTCTGGGGCATTTGAAAGGGTTCCAGGAGGCAGTGAGAACCAGCATTACTTTTCCCCGCTGGCACCTCTGCTGTGGCAGCAAAAGCTGGACGTTTGTCTTTTTTGCTCCGGAGGTTGCCGAAAGCGAAAACAGGTGCTTTTGAGGATGGAGTCCGCAGGAAAGCAGAGAGGGCCAAATTGTCTGGGGCATTTGAAAGGGTTCCAGGAGGCAGTGAGAACCAGCATTACTTTTCCCCGCTGGCACCTTTCCTGTGGCAGGAAAACCTGGACGTTTGTCTTTTTTGCTCCGGAGGTTGCCGAAAGCGAAAACAGGTGCTTTTGAGGATGGAGTCCGCAGGAAAGCAGAGAGGGCCAAATTGTCTGTGGCATTTGAAGAGGTTCCAGGACGCAGTGAGGACCAGCATTACTTTTCCTAGCTGGCACCTTTGCTGTGGCAGCAAAAGCTGGACGTTTGTCTTTTTTGCTCCGGAGGCTGCCGAAAGCGAAAACAGGTGCTTTTGAGGATGGAGTCCGCAGGAAAGCAGAGAGGGCCAAATAGTCTGGGGCATTTGAAAGGGTTCCAGGAGGCAGTGAGAACCAGCATTACTTTTCCCCGCTGGCACCTTTGCTGTGGCAGCAAAACCTGGACGTTTGTCTTTTTTGCTCTGGAGGCTGCCGAAAGCGAAAAGAGGTGCTTTTGAGGATGGAGTCCGCAGGAAAGCAGAGAGGGCCAAATTGTCTGGGGCATTTGAAAGGGTTCCAGGAGGCAGTGAGAACCAGCATTACTTTTCCCCGCTGGCACCTCTGCTGTGGCAGCAAAAGCTGGACGTTTGTCTTTTTTGCTCCGGAGGTTGCCGAAAGCGAAAACAGGTGCTTTTGAGGATGGAGTCCGCAGGAAAGCAGAGAGGGCCAAATTGTCTGGGGCATTTGAAGAGGTTCCAGGACGCAGTGAGGACCAGCATTACTTTTCCTAGCTGGCACCTTTGCTGTGGCAGCAAAAGCTGGACGTTTGTCTTTTTTGCTCCGGAGGCTGCCGAAAGCGAAAACAGGTGCTTTTGAGGATGGAGTCCGCAGGAAAGCAGAGAGGGCCAAATAGTCTGGGGCATTTGAAAGGGTTCCAGGAGGCAGTGAGAACCAGCATTACTTTTCCCCGCTGGCACCTTTGCTGTGGCAGCAAAAGCTGGACGTTTGTCTTTTTTGCTCTGGAGGCTGCCGAAAGCGAAAAGAGGTGCTTTTGAGGATGGAGTCCGCAGGAAAGCAGAGAGGGCCAAATTGTCTGGGGCATTTGAAAGGGTTCCAGGAGGCAGTGAGAACCAGCATTACTTTTCCCCGCTGGCACCTCTGCTGTGGCAGCAAAAGCTGGACGTTTGTCTTTTTTGCTCCGGAGGTTGCCGAAAGCGAAAACAGGTGCTTTTGAGGATGGAGTCCGCAGGAAAGCAGAGAGGGCCAAATTGTCTGGGGCATTTGAAAGAGTTCCAGGAGGCAGTGAGAACCAGCATTACTTTTGCCCGCTGGCACCTTTGCTGCGGCAGCAAAAGCTGGACGTTTGTCTTTTTTGCTCTGGAGGTTGCCGAAAGCGAAAACAGGTGCTTTTGAGGATGGAGTCCGCAGGAAAGCAGAGAGGGCCAAATTGTCTGGGCTTTTGAAGAGGTTCCAGGAAGCAATGAGGACCAGCATTACTTTTCCCCGCTGGCACCTTTGCTGTGGCAGCAAAAGCTGGACGTTTGTCTTTTTTGCTCTGGAGGCTGCCGAAAGCGAAAAGAGGTGCTTTTGAGGATGGAGTCCGCAGGAAAGCAGAGAGGGCCAAATTGTCTGGGGCATTTGAAAGGGTTCCAGGAGGCAGTGAGAACCAGCATTACTTTTGCCCGCTGGCACCTTTGCTGATGATCCAGGACAAGAGGTAACGGGCACCAATTGGAACGTAGGAACTTGAACTTGAACTGGAACGTAGGAACTTGAACATAGGATTATCCTTGATGATTCAGGATAGCTGTGTGTCTGACCAGTCTGTCTTTCGAAGGAGGTCCTGGGCCAGCTCCAGCCATGCTGTGCTGAGCAGAGCCCCTGGCAGCAGCCCCACAGCTCACTCCCAGTGTGCCTGAATGGAAAAGGTACCAAAGTTGCTCCAACACTTTCTGAAAAACTCTATAGTGTTACCCCACAAGCGCAAAGCGACGGCAAAGCCCGTGAAATGACACCGGTGCTTCCAGAAAATGTCAAGCTTCCTGCCCAAGCGTGACATGCCATGCGGTGGGGTCAGGGCCACGCGCTGAGCACCCGGTGCGCTGGGGTTGCCCCAGCGGTTCCTGAGCAGCTCCTGCAGTGCTGCCGCCGGTACCGTTCTGGCGGCTGTAGTTGTTTAAAAAGCCGTTGTTGTTTCCGGCGTAATCTGACGGCAGTTTTCTCGGGCATTTGGGCCTCTTCTAATAAGTGTGCTGTGAGTACATCTGCAAGCATTCACCTGTCGAGGTCAAATGACTGGTGGTGCTCATCTCCCCCCGTGCTACTGCTGCTGCCTCCCGTGAATGCTCATGTGCCTGCGTGCCCCTGTACAGGCACAGATGCACGGGCGCAACACCTGATCCCGCATCCTAATTATTTTTCGCCCGGTTCTCGGAGTTGTTCTGCTTCCGGCTGATGAATGGGAAAGTGTAGTAGTGCTGTTTCATTTCACCAGCCTCTCAAGTGTGGAAATTATGGTAAATTTGAGAACAAGCCAGATTAGATTGATAGTTACACCTCCTCCTTTAATTAGCCAACCACAGGATCTGTGGAGGCAAAGGCCGGGGGGGTGTGTCGGTGTGTATAACGTGTATTGTCTATGTGAAAGATTAATCAAAAGGAGTTGCTTGAGGTGGGAAGTCTTTTCCGGAGAGGTTCCACATGTTGTCAGGTAGTCCCTCTGAATGGCAGCTTCCGGTTCGGTCCCTTAACTTTCGGAAGTGACATTTAGTCTGATATGTGCCAGCCGTGCAATCTACCTAGCCCTGCAAAGTGCAAATATTAACCTAAATGCATATTAAGATACTGTGTGTTAGCTCCTGAACTGAAATAGAGAGCGGGTGTTCCAGCGGAGGCAAGCAAATCGTGTTGATTTACAGTGGCTTGAGGATTTGGCCCATTACCGCTTCTTTATACACTTTTAAAAAGAAATGCCAACTCGATAGTTTAGGCTTTAACTGGAACATGGCAAGTAATTGTATGTTTTGGCGGACCCCTAGTAATGTTGCAGAATCTTTCTCAGAAGTTGTTCCATGGGATAGCCGATTCCTCAGGTAAGAGCTACTTGTTTGTTCAATCCTCCATCTTAGGCCTGCTCCTCAGGTGCATCCTCCTTCTCGCAGCGATTTCCTAGGAATAGATTTCGAAGAACAGCTCTGATCACAGAATCACAGATTGGTTAGGGTTGGAAAGGAGCTCTGGAGATCATCCAGCCCAACCCCCTGCCAGAGCAGGGTCACCTACAGCAGGTTGCACCGGATGACCTCCAGGCGGGTTATGAATGTCTCTGGGGTGGGAGACTCTACTGCCTCCCTGGGCAGCCTGTTCCAGCGCTCTGCCACCCTCAAAGTAAAGAAGTTCCTCCTCATGCTTTGATAGAAGTTCCTAGGTTCCAGTTTGTACCCGTTACCTCTTGTCCTGGATCATCTTTGATGATCCAGGACAAGAGGTAACGGGCACCAATTGGAACGTAGGAACTTGAACTTGAACTGCAACGTAGGAACTTGAACATAGGATTATCCTTGATGATTCAGGATAGCTGTGTGTCTGACCAGTCTGTCTTTCGAAGGAGGTCCTGGGCCAGCTCCAGCCATGCTGTGCTGAGCAGAGCCCCTGGCAGCAGCCCCACACCTCACTCCCAGTGTGCCTGAATGGAAAAGGTACCAAAGTTGCTCCAACACTTTCTGAAAAACTCTATAGTGTTACCCCACAAGCGCAAAGCGACGGCAAAGCCCGTGAAATGACACCGGTGCTTCCAGAAAATGTCAAGCTTCCTGCCCAAGGGTGACATGCCATGCGGTGGGGTCAGGGCCACGCGCTGAGCACCCGGTGCGCTGGGGTTGCCCCAGCGGTTCCTGAGCAGCTCCTGCAGTGCTGCCGCCGGTACCGTTCTGGCGGCTGTAGTTGTTTAAAAAGCCGTTGTTGTTTCCGGCGTAATCTGACGGCAGTTTTCTCGGGCATTTGGGCCTCTTCTAATAAGTGTGCTGTGAGTACATCTGCAAGCATTCACCTGTCGAGGTCAAATGACTGGTGGTGCTCATCTGCCCCCGTGCTACTGCTGCTGCCTCCCGTGAATGCTCATGTGCCTGCGTGCCCCTGTACAGGCACAGATGCACGCGCGCAACACCTGATCCCGCATCCTAATTATTTTTCGCCCGGTTCTCGGAGTTGTTCTGCTTCCGGCTGATGAATGGGAAAGTGTAGTAGTGCTGTTTCATTTCACCAGCCTCTCAAGTGTGGAAATTATGGTAAATTTGAGAACAAGCCAGATTAGATTGATAGTTACACCTCCTCCTTTAATTAGCCAACCACAGGATCTGTGGAGGCAAAGGCCGGGGGGGGTGTCGGTGGGGGGGCATACGATTTTACCATGGCGAGATTGCTGGAGGTTCTTTCTTGTCTGTTCTTTCTTGTCTTGTAAATTGGTATGAGATTCTGCCAGTCTTCCTCACGTAGCACAATCGCTCTTGATTTCTGGAGGTTGCTCACAGGGTAAGCTAATGTTTAACATCAATAAGTGTTACCGAATCTTGTCCTTGAGAAGCAGGAGTCTGGAAGCTGTTGTCAATCCAACTGCTGTATTCCTGACCAGCAAGCCCGCTCGATTCAGGGTTAATTAACTGATTACTTAGAGCGGAAGTGTTGTGGAAGAGCCCGATCATTACCATTTCTATTCATTCTAATATGATGTATTTCAACTCCCCCTCCCTCACGCCTTCTAGAGAGTGATCTGGTGAAGGAGGATGACAAGTCTTTGTGAAACCATCTCGAGTTCTGCCAGATACTCGTAGTTGAAGTTGTCTAGCGGTGCGAGATTAGACACCGTGTGAAAGGCAATACTGCACAGATTCTTTATTCCAGACCATTTTGTAAGTTCGCATGATACAAAACCTCATGGTTACTGGGCAGCTCTCCCACTTTTCATGTCAACCTTTGCTACCTCGCCCGCTGCAACGTGCAGGAAAGAAACATTTATTTGAATTGCGCCGTGGTGCCGTGCATCTTAATGACACTCTGGAGTGACTGGCAGTGTGTCTGGGTCCTGGGGTTGGACCCGGTCTAGCTGCCAGGAGGCAACATTGCAGAGAGGGGCTACAGCTGTGGTCTCTGAAGGGACCTGGCTACTCTATGTAGGCCTTCTCTCCCTGCGTCTCAGAGTGCTTGAAGATGCTAATTGGTTCACATTTTCCTCTGTTCGTTAAGGTATTCTGTCCTTAAAAATTCAGCTTTTTAAAATAGTAACGTGTATTGTCTATGTGAAAGATTAATCAAAAGGAGTTGCTTGAGGTGGGAAGGCTTTTCCGGAGAGGTTCCACATGTTGTCAGGTAGTCCCTCTGAATGGCAGCTTCCGGTTCGGTCCCTTAGCTTTCGGAAGTGACATTTAGTCTGATATGTGCCAGCCGTGCAATCTACCTAGCCCTGCAAAGTGCAAATATTAACCTAAATGCATATTAAGATACTGTGTGTTAGCTCCTGAACTGAAATAGAGAGCGGGTGTTCCAGCGGAGGCAAGCAAATCGTGTTGATTTACAGTGGCTTGAGGATTTGGCCCATTACCGCTTCTTTATACACTTTTAAAAAGAAATGCCAACTCGATAGTTTAGGCTTTAACTGGAACATGGCAAGTAATTGTATGTTTTGACGGACCCCTAGTAATGTTGCAGAATCTTTCTCAGAAGTTGTTCCATGGGATAGCCGATTCCTCAGGTAAGAGCTACTTGTTTGTTCAATCCTCCATCTTAGGCCTGCTCCTCAGGTGCATCCTCCTTCTCGCAGCGATTTCCTAGGAACAGATTTCAAAGAACAGCTCTGATCACAGAATCACAGATTGGTTAGGGTTGGAAAGGACCTCTGGAGATCATCCAGTCCAACCCCCTGCCAGAGCAGGGTCACCTACAGCAGGTTGCACAGGATGACCTCCAGGCGGGTTTTGAATGTCTCTGGGGTGGGAGACTCTACCGCCTCCCCGGGCAGCCTGTTCCAGCGCTCTGCCACCCTCAAAGTAAAGAAGTTCCTCCTCATGCTTTGATAGAAGTTCCTAGGTTCCAGTTTGTACCCGTTACCTCTTGTCCTGGATCATCTTTGATGATCCAGGACAAGAGGTAACGGGCACCAATTGGAACGTAGGAACTTGAACTTGAACATAGGATTATCCTTGATGATTCAGGATAGCTGTGTGTCTGACCAGTCTGTCTTTCGAAGGAGGTCCTGGGCCAGCTCCAGCCATGCTGTGCTGAGCAGAGCCCCTGGCAGCAGCCCCACACCTCACTCCCAGTGTGCCTGAATGGAAAAGGTACCAAAGTTGCTCCAACACTTTCTGAAAAACTCTATAGTCTTACCCCACAAGCGCAAAGCGACAGCAAAGCCCGTGAAATGACACCGGTGCTTCCAGAAAATGTCAAGCTTCCTGCCCAAGGGTGACATGCCATGCGGTGGGGTCAGGGCCACGCGCTGAGCACCCGGTGCGCTGGGGTTGCCCCAGCGGTTCCTGAGCAGCTCCTGCAGTGCTGCCGCCGGTACCGTTCTGGCGGCTGTAGTTGTTTAAAAAGCCGTTGTTGTTTCCGGCGTAATCTGACGGCAGTTTTCTCGGGCATTTGGGCCTCTTCTAATAAGTGTGCTGTGAGTACATCTGCAAGCATTCACCTGTCGAGGTCAAATGACTGGTGGTGCTCATCTGCCCCCGTGCTACTGCTGCTGCCTCCCGTGAATGCTCATGTGCCTGCGTGCCCCTGTACAGGCACAGATGCACGCGCGCAACACCTGATCCCGCATCCTAATTATTTTTCGCCCGGTTCTCTGAGTTGTTCTGCTTCCGGCTGATGAATGGGAAAGTGTAGTAGTGCTGTTTCATTTCACCAGCCTCTCAAGTGTGGAAATTATGGTAAATTTGAGAACAAGCCAGATTAGATTGATAGTTACACCTCCTCCTTTAATTAGCCAACCACAGGATCTGTGGAGGCAAAGGCGGGGGGGGGTGTCGGAGGGGGGGCATACGAGTTTACCATGGCGAGAATGCTGGAGGTTCTTTCTTGTCTGTTCTTTCTTGTCTTGTAAATTGGTATGAGATTCTGCCAGTCTTCCTCACGTAGCACAATCCCTCTTGATTTCTGGAGGTTCCTCACAGGGTAAGCTAATATTTAACATCAATAAGGGTTACCGAATCTTGTCCTTGAGAAGCAGGAGTCTGGAAGCTGTTGTCAATCCAACTGCTGTATTCCTGACCAGCAAGCCCGCTCGATTCAGGGTTAATTAACTGATTACTTAGAGCGGAAGTGTTGTGGAAGAGCCCGATCATTACCATTTCTCTTCATTCTAATATGATGTATTTCAACTCCCCATCCCTCACGCCTTCTAGAGAGTGATCTGGTGAAGGAGGATGACAAGTCTTTGTGAAACCATCTCGAGTTCTGCCAGATACTCGTAGTTGAAGTTGTCTAGCGGTACGAGATTAGACACCGTGTGAAAGGCAATACTGCACAGATTCTTTATTCCAGACCATTTTGTAAGTTCGCGTGATACAAAACCTCACGGTTACTGGGCAGCTCTCCCACTTTTCACGTCAACCTTTGCTACCTCGCCCGCTGCAACGTGCAGGAAAGAAACATTTATTTGAATTGCGCCGTGGTGCCGTGCATCTTAATGACACTCTGGAGTGACTGGCAGTGTGTCTGGGTCCTGGGGTTGGACCCGGTCTAGCTGCCAGGAGGCAACATTGCAGAGAGGGGCTACAGCTGTGGTCTCTGAAGGGACCTGGCTACTCTATGTAGGCCTTCTCTCCCTGCGTCTCAGAGTGCTTGAAGATGCTAATTGGTTCACATATTCCTCTGTTCGTTAAGGTATTCTGTCCTTAAAAATTCAGCTTTTTAAAATAGTAACGTGTATTGTCTATGTGAAAGATTAATCAAAAGGAGTTGCTTGAGGTGGGAAGGCTTTTCCGGAGAGGTTCCACATGTTGTCAGGTAGTCCCTCTGAATGGCAGCTTCCGGTTCGGTCCCTTAGCTTTCGGAAGTGACATTTAGTCTGATATGTGCCAGCCGTGCAATCTACCTAGCCCTGCAAAGTGCAAATATTAACCTAAATGCATATTAAGATACTGTGTGTTAGCTCCTGAACTGAAATAGAGAGCGGGTGTTCCAGCGGAGGCAAGCAAATCGTGTTGATTTACAGTGGCTTGAGGATTTGGCCCATTACCGCTTCTTTATACACTTTTAAAAAGAAATGCCAACTCGATAGTTTAGGCTTTAACTGGAACATGGCAAGTAATTGTATGTTTTGGCGGACCCCTAGTAATGTTGCAGAATCTTTCTCAGAAGTTGTTCCATGGGATAGCCGATTCCTCAGGTAAGAGCTACTTGTTTGTTCAATCCTCCATCTTAGGCCTGCTCCTCAGGTGCATCCTCCTTCTCGCAGCGATTTCCTAGGAACAGATTTCGAAGAACAGCTCTGATCACAGAATCACAGATTGGTTAGGGTTGGAAAGGAGCTCTGGAGATCATCCAGTCCAACCCCCCTGCCAGAGCAGGGTCACCTACAGCAGGTTGCACAGGATGACCTCTAGGCGGGTTTTGAATGTCTCTGGGGTGGGAGACTCTACTGCCTCCCTGGGCAGCCTGTTCCAGCGCTATGCCACCCTCAAAGTAAAGAAGTTCCTCCTCATGCTTTGATAGAAGTTCCTAGGTTCCAGTTTGTACCCGTTACCTCTTGTCCTGGATCATCTTTGATGATCCAGGACAAGAGGTAACGGGCACCAATTGGAACGTAGGAACTTGAACTTGAACTGGAAGGTAGGAACTTGAACATAGGATTATCCTTGATGATTCAGGATAGCTGTGTGTCTGACCAGTCTGTCTTTCGAAGGAGGTCCTGGGCCAGCTCCAGCCATGCTGTGCTGAGCAGAGCCCCTGGCAGCAGCCCCACAGCTCACTCCCAGTGTGCCTGAATGGAAAAGGTACCAAAGTTGCTCCAACACTTTCTGAAAAACTCTATAGTGTTACCCCACAAGCGCAAAGCGACGGCAAAGCCCGTGAAATGACACCGGTGCTTCCAGAAAATGTCAAGCTTCCTGCCCAAGGGTGACATGCCATGCGGTGGGGTCAGGGCCACGCGCTGAGCACCCGGTGCGCTGGGGTTGCCCCAGTGGTTCCTGAGCAGCTCCTGCAGTGCTGCCGCCGGTACCGTTCTGGCGGCTGTAGTTGTTTAAAAAGCCGTTGTTGTTTCCGGCGTAATCTGACGGCAGTTTTCTCGGGCATTTGGGCCTCTTCTAATAAGTGTGCTGTGAGTACATCTGCAAGCATTCACCTGTCGAGGTCAAATGACTGGTGGTGCTCATCTCCCCCCGTGCTACTGCTGCTGCCTCCCGTGAATGCTCATGTGCCTGCGTGCCCCTGTACAGGCACAGATGCACGCGCGCAACACCTGATCCCGCATCCTAATTATTTTTCGCCCGGTTCTCTGAGTTGTTCTGCTTCCGGCTGATGAATGGGAAAGTGTAGTAGTGCTGTTTCATTTCACCAGCCTCTCAAGTGTGGAAATTATGGTAAATTTGAGAACAAGCCAGATTAGATTGATAGTTACACCTCCTCCTTTAATTAGCCAACCACAGGATCTGTGGAGGCAAAGGCCGGGGGGGTGTGTCGGTGTGTATAACGTGTATTGTCTATGTGAAAGATTAATCAAAAGGAGTTGCTTGAGGTGGGAAGTCTTTTCCGGAGAGGTTCCACATGTTGTCAGGTAGTCCCTCTGAATGGCAGCTTCCGGTTCGGTCCCTTAGCTTTCGGAAGTGACATTTAGTCTGATATGTGCCAGCCGTGCAATCTACCTAGCCCTGCAAAGTGCAAATATTTACCTAAATGCATATTAAGATACTGTGTGTTAGCTCCTGAACTGAAATAGAGAGCGGGTGTTCCAGCGGAGGCAAGCAAATCGTGTTGATTTACAGTGGCTTGAGGATTTGGCCCATTACCGCTTCTTTATACACTTTTAAAAAGAAATGCCAACTCGATAGTTTAGGCTTTAACTGGAACATGGCAAGTAATTGTATGTTTTGGCGGACCCCTAGTAATGTTGCAGAATCTTTCTCAGAAGTTGTTCCATGGGATAGCCGATTCCTCAGGTAAGAGCTACTTGTTTGTTCAATCCTCCATCTTAGGCCTGCTCCTCAGGTGCATCCTCCTTCTCGCAGCGATTTCCTAGGAACAGATTTCGAAGAACAGCTCTGATCACAGAATCACAGATTGGTTAGGGTTGGAAAGGAGCTCTGGAGATCATCCAGTCCAACCCCCCTGCCAGAGCAGGGTCACCTACAGCAGGTTGCACAGGATGACCTCCAGGCGGGTTTTGAATGTCTCTGGGGTGGGAGACTCTACCGCCTCCCTGGGCAGCCTGTTCCAGCGCTCTGCCACCCTCAAAGTAAAGAAGTTCCTCCTCATGCTTTGATAGAAGTTCCTAGGTTCCAGTTTGTACCTGTTACCTCTTGTCCTGGATCATCTTTGATGATCCAGGACAAGAGGTAACGGGCACCAATTGGAACGTAGGAACTTGAACTTGAACTGCAACGTAGGAACTTGAACATAGGATTATCCTTGATGATTCAGGATAGCTGTGTGTCTGACCAGTCTGTCTTTCGAAGGAGGTCCTGGGCCAGCTCCAGCCATGCTGTGCTGAGCAGAGCCCCTGGCAGCAGCCCCACAGCTCACTCCCAGTGTGCCTGAATGGAAAAGGTACCAAAGTTGCTCCAACACTTTCTGAAAAACTCTATAGTGTTACCCCACAAGCGCAAAGCGACGGCAAAGCCCGTGAAATGACACCGGTGCTTCCAGAAAATGTCAAGCTTCCTGCCCAAGGGTGACATGCCATGCGGTGGGGTCAGGGCCACGCGCTGAGCACCCGGTGCGCTGGGGTTGCCCCAGCGGTTCCTGAGCAGCTCCTGCAGTGCTGCCGCCGGTACCGTTCTGGCGGCTGTAGTTGTTTAAAAAGCCGTTGTTGTTTCCGGCGTAATCTGACGGCAGTTTTCTCGGGCATTTGGGCCTCTTCTAATAAGTGTGCTGTGAGTACATCTGCAAGCATTCACCTGTCGAGGTCAAATGACTGGTGGTGCTCATCTGCCCCCGTGCTACTGCTGCTGCCTCCCGTGAATGCTCATGTGCCTGCGTGCCCCTGTACAGGCACAGATGCACGCGCGCAACACCTGATCCCGCATCCTAATTATTTTTCGCCCGGTTCTCTGAGTTGTTCTGCTTCCGGCTGATGAATGGGAAAGTGTAGTAGTGCTGTTTCATTTCACCAGCCTCTCAAGTGTGGAAATTATGGTAAATTTGAGAACAAGCCAGATTAGATTGATAGTTACACCTCCTCCTTTAATTAGCCAACCACAGGATCTGTGGAGGCAAAGGCCAGGGGGGTGTGTCGGTGTATATAACATGTATTGTCTATGTGAAAGATGAAACAAAAGGAGTTGCTTGAGGTGGGAAGGCTTTTCCGGAGAGGTTCCACATGTTGTCAGGTAGTCCCTCTGAATGGCAGCTTCCGGTTCGGTCCCTTAGCTTTCGGAAGTGACATTTAGTCTGATATGTGCCAGCCGTGCAATCTACCTAGCCCTGCAAAGTGCAAATATTAACCTAAATGCATATTAAGATACTGTGTGTTAGCTCCTGAACTGAAATAGAGAGCGGGTGTTCCAGCGGAGGCAAGCAAATCGTGTTGATTTACAGTGGCTTGCGGATTTGGCCCATTACCGCTTCTTTATACACTTTTAAAAAGAAATGCCAACTCGATAGTTTAGGCTTTAACTGGAACATGGCAAGTAATTGTATGTTTTGGCGGACCCCTAGTAATGTTGCAGAATCTTTCTCAGAAGTTGTTCCATGGGATAGCCGATTCCTCAGGTAAGAGCTACTTGTTTGTTCAATCCTCCATCTTAGGCCTGCTCCTCAGGTGCATCCTCCTTCTCGCAGCGATTTCCTAGGAACAGATTTCGAAGAACAGCTCTGATCACAGAATCACAGATTGGTTAGGGTTGGAAAGGAGCTCTGGAGATCATCCAGTCCAACCCCCCTGCCAGAGCAGGGTCACCTACAGCAGGTTGCACAGGATGACCTCCAGGCGGGTTTTGAATGTCTCTGGGGTGGGAGACTCTACCGCCTCCCTGGGCAGCCTGTTCCAGCGCTCTGCCACCCTCAAAGTAAAGAAGTTCCTCCTCATGCTTTGATAGAAGTTCCTAGGTTCCAGTTTGTACCCGTTACCTCTTGTCCTGGATCATCTTTGATGATCCAGGACAAGAGGTAACGGGCACCAATTGGAACGTAGGAACTTGAACTTGAACTGGAACGTAGGAACTTGAACATAGGATTATCCTTGATGATTCAGGATAGCTGTGTGTCTGACCAGTCTGTCTTTCGAAGGAGGTCCTGGGCCAGCTCCAGCCATGCTGTGCTGAGCAGAGCCCCTGGCAGCAGCCCCACAGCTCACTCCCAGTGTGCCTGAATGGAAAAGGTACCAAAGTTGCTCCAACACTTTCTGAAAAACTCTATAGTGTTACCCCACAAGCGCAAAGCGACGGCAAAGCCCGTGAAATGACACCGGTGCTTCCAGAAAATGTCAAGCTTCCTGCCCAAGGGTGACATGCCATGCGGTGGGGTCAGGGCCACGCGCTGAGCACCCGGTGCGCTGGGGTTGCCCCAGCGGTTCCTGAGCAGCTCCTGCAGTGCTGCCGCCGGTACCGTTCTGGCGGCTGTAGTTGTTTAAAAAGCCGTTGTTGTTTCCGGCGTAATCTGACGGCAGTTTTCTCGGGCATTTGGGCCTCTTCTAATAAGTGTGCTGTGAGTACATCTGCAAGCATTCACCTGTCGAGGTCAAATGACTGGTGGTGCTCATCTCCCCCCGTGCTACTGCTGCTGCCTCCCGTGAATGCTCATGTGCCTGCGTGCCCCTGTACAGGCACAGATGCACGCGCGCAACACCTGATCCCGCATCCTAATTATTTTTCGCCCGGTTCTCTGAGTTGTTCTGCTTCCGGCTGATGAATGGGAAAGTGTAGTAGTGCTGTTTCATTTCACCAGCCTCTCAAGTGTGGAAATTATGGTAAATTTGAGAACAAGCCAGATTAGATTGATAGTTACACCTCCTCCTTTAATTAGCCAACCACAGGATCTGTGGAGGCAAAGGCCGGGGGGGTGTGTCGGTGTATATAACATGTATTGTCTATGTGAAAGATGAATCAAAAGGAGTTGCTTGAGGTGGGAAGGCTTTTCCGGAGAGGTTCCACATGTTGTCAGGTAGTCCCTCTGAATGGCAGCTTCCGGTTCGGTCCCTTAGCTTTCGGAAGTGACATTTAGTCTGATATGTGCCAGCCGTGCAATCTACCTAGCCCTGCAAAGTGCAAATATTAACATAAATGCATATTAAGATACTGTGTGTTAGCTCCTGAACTGAAATAGAGAGCGGGTGTTCCAGCGGAGGCAAGCAAATCGTGTTGATTTACAGTGGCTTGAGGATTTGGCCCATTACCGCTTCTTTATACACTTTTAAAAAGAAATGCCAACTCGATAGTTTAGGCTTTAACTGGAACATGGCAAGTAATTGTATGTTTTGGCGGACCCCTAGTAATGTTGCAGAATCTTTCTCAGAAGTTGTTCCATGGGATAGCCGATTCCTCAGGTAAGAGCTACTTGTTTGTTCAATCCTCCATCTTAGGCCTGCTCCTCAGGTGCATCCTCCTTCTCGCAGCGATTTCCTAGGAACAGATTTCGAAGAACAGCTCTGATCACAGAATCACAGATTGGTTAGGGTTGGAAAGGAGCTCTGGAGATCATCCAGCCCAACCCCCCTGCCAGAGCAGGGTCACCTACAGCAGGTTGCACTGGATGACCTCCAGGCGGGTTTTGAATGTCTCTGGGGTGGGAGACTCTACTGCCTCCCTGGGCAGCCTGTTCCAGCGCTCTGCCACCCTCAAAGTAAAGAAGTTCCTCCTCATGCTTTGATAGAAGTTCCTAGGTTCCAGTTTGTACCCGTTACCTCTTGTCCTGGATCATCTTTGATGATCCAGGACAAGAGGTAACGGGCACCAATTGGAACGTAGGAACTTGAACTTGAACTGGAAGGTAGGAACTTGAACATAGGATTATCCTTGATGATTCAGGATAGCTGTGTGTCTGACCAGTCTGTCTTTCGAAGGAGGTCCTGGGCCAGCTCCAGCCATGCTGTGCTGAGCAGAGCCCCTGGCAGCAGCCCCACAGCTCACTCCCAGTGTGCCTGAATGGAAAAGGTACCAAAGTTGCTCCAACACTTTCTGAAAAACTCTATAGTGTTACCCCACAAGCGCAAAGCGACGGCAAAGCCCGTGAAATGACACCGGTGCTTCCAGAAAATGTCAAGCTTCCTGCCCAAGGGTGACATGCCATGCGGTGGGGTCAGGGCCACGCGCTGAGCACCCGGTGCGCTGGGGTTGCCCCAGCGGTTCCTGAGCAGCTCCTGCAGTGCTGCCGCCGGTACCGTTCTGGCGGCTGTAGTTGTTTAAAAAGCCGTTGTTGTTTCCGGCGTAATCTGACGGCAGTTTTCTCGGGCATTTGGGCCTCTTCTAATAAGTGTGCTGTGAGTACATCTGCAAGCATTCACCTGTCGAGGTCAAATGACTGGTGGTGCTCATCTCCCCCCGTGCTACTGCTGCTGCCTCCCGTGAATGCTCATGTGCCTGCATGCCCCTGTACAGGCACAGATGCACGGGCGCAACACCTGATCCCGCATCCTAATTATTTTTCGCCCGGTTCTCGGAGTTGTTCTGCTTCCGGCTGATGAATGGGAAAGTGTAGTAGTGCTGTTTCATTTCACCAGCCTCTCAAGTGTGGAAATTATGGTAAATTTGAGAACAAGCCAGATTAGATTGATAGTTACACCTCCTCCTTTAATTAGCCAACCACAGGATCTGTGGAGGCAAAGGCCGGGGGGGTGTGTCGGTGTATATAACGTGTATTGTCTATGTGAAAGATTAATCAAAAGGAGTTGCTTGAGGTGGGAAGGCTTTTCCGGAGAGGTTCCACATGTTGTCAGGTAGTCCCTCTGAATGGCAGCTTCCGGTTCGGTCCCTTAGCTTTCGGAAGTGACATTTAGTCTGATATGTGCCAGCCGTGCAATCTACCTAGCCCTGCAAAGTGCAAATATTAACCTAAATGCATATTAAGATACTGTGTGTTAGCTCCTGAACTGAAATAGAGAGCGGGTGTTCCAGCGGAGGCAAGCAAATCGTGTTGATTTACAGTGGCTTGAGGATTTGGCCCATTACCGCTTCTTTATACACTTTTAAAAAGAAATGCCAACTCGATAGTTTAGGCTTTAACTGGAACATGGCAAGTAATTGTATGTTTTGGCGGACCCCTAGTAATGTTGCAGAATCTTTCTCAGAAGTTGTTCCATGGGATAGCCGATTCCTCAGGTAAGAGCTACTTGTTTGTTCAATCCTCCATCTTAGGCCTGCTCCTCAGGTGCATCCTCCTTCTCGCAGCGATTTCCTAGGAACAGATTTCGAAGAACAGCTCTGATCACAGAATCACAGATTGGTTAGGGTTGGAAAGGAACTCTGGAGATCATCCAGCCCAACCCCCCTGCCAGAGCAGGGTCACCTACAGCAGGTTGCACCGGATGACCTCCAGGCGGGTTATGAATGTTTCTGGGGTGGGGGACTCTACTGCCTCCCTGGGCAGCCTGTTCCAGCGCTCTGCCACCTTCAAAGTAAAGAAGTTCCTCCTCATGCTTTGATAGAAGTTCCTAGGTTCCAGTTTGTACCCGTTACCTCTTGTCCTGGATCATCTTTGATGATTCAGGACAAGAGGTAACGGGCACCAATTGGAAGGTAGGAACTTGAACTTGAACTGGAAGGTAGGAACTTGAACTTGAATATAGGATTATCCTTGATGATTCAGGATAGCTGTGTGTCTGACCAGTCTGTCTTTCGAAGGAGGTCCTGGGCCAGCTCCAGCCATGTTGTGCTGAGCAGAGCCCCTGGCAGCAGCCCCACAGCTCACTCCCAGTGTGCCTGAATGGAAAAGGTACCAAAGTTGCTCCAACACTTTCTGAAAAACTTTATAGTGTTACCCCACAAGCGCAAAGCGACGGCAAAGCCCGTGAAATGACACCGGTGCTTCCAGAAAATGTCAAGCTTCCTGCCCAAGGGTGACATGCCATGCGGTGGGGTCAGGGCCACGCGCTGAGCACCCGGTGCGCTGGGGTTGCCCCAGCGGTTCCTGAGCAGCTCCTGCAGTGCTGCCGCCGGTACCGTTCTGGCGGCTGTAGTTGTTTAAAAAGCCGTTGTTGTTTCCGGCGTAATCTGACGGCAGTTTTCTCGGGCATTTGGGCCTCTTCTAATAAGTGTGCTGTGAGTACATCTGCAAGCATTCACCTGTCGAGGTCAAATGACTGGTGGTGCTCATCTGCCCCCGTGCTACTGCTGCTGCCTCCCGTGAATGCTCATGTGCCTGCGTGCCCCTGTACAGGCACAGATGCACGCGCGCAACACCTGATCCCGCATCCTAATTATTTTTCGCCCGGTTCTCGGAGTTGTTCTGCTTCCGGCTGATGAATGGGAAAGTGTAGTAGTGCTGTTTCATTTCACCAGCCTCTCAAGTGTGGAAATTATGGTAAATTTGAGAACAAGCCAGATTAGATTGATAGTTACACCTCCTCCTTTAATTAGCCAACCACAGGATCTGTGGAGGCAAAGGCCGGGGGGGGTGTCGGTGGGGGGGCATACGATTTTACCATGGCGAGATTGCTGGAGGTTCTTTCTTGTCTGTTCTTTCTTGTCTTGTAAATTGGTATGAGATTCTGCCAGTCTTCCTCACGTAGCACAATCGCTCTTGATTTCTGGAGGTTGCTCACAGGGTAAGCTAATGTTTAACATCAATAAGTGTTACCGAATCTTGTCCTTGAGAAGCAGGAGTCTGGAAGCTGTTGTCAATCCAACTGCTGTATTCCTGACCAGCAAGCCCGCTCGATTCAGGGTTAATTAACTGATTACTTAGAGCGGAAGTGTTGTGGAAGAGCCCGATCATTACCATTTCTATTCATTCTAATATGATGTATTTCAACTCCCCCTCCCTCACGCCTTCCAGAGAGTGATCTGGTGAAGGAAGATGACAAGTCTTTGTGAAACCATCTCGAGTTCTGCCAGATACTCGTAGTTGAAGTTGTCTAGCGGTGCGAGATTAGACACCGTGTGAAAGGCAATACTGCACAGATTCTTTATTCCAGACCATTTTGTAAGTTCGCATGATACAAAACCTCATGGTTACTGGGCAGCTCTCCCACTTTTCATGTCAACCTTTGCTACCTCGCCCGCTGCAACGTGCAGGAAAGAAACATTTATTTGAATTGCGCCGTGGTGCCGTGCATCTTAATGACACTCTGGAGTGACTGGCAGTGTGTCTGGGTCCTGGGGTTGGACCCGGTCTAGCTGCCAGGAGGCAACATTGCAGAGAGGGGCTACAGCTGTGGTCTCTGAAGGGACCTGGCTACTCTATGTAGGCCTTCTCTCCCTGCGTCTCAGAGTGCTTGAAGATGCTAATTGGTTCACATTTTCCTCTGTTCGTTAAGGTATTCTGTCCTTAAAAATTCAGCTTTTTAAAATAGTAACGTGTATTGTCTATGTGAAAGATTAATCAAAAGGAGTTGCTTGAGGTGGGAAGGCTTTTCCGGAGAGGTTCCACATGTTGTCAGGTAGTCCCTCTGAATGGCAGCTTCCGGTTCGGTCCCTTAGCTTTCGGAAGTGACATTTAGTCTGATATGTGCCAGCCGTGCAATCTACCTAGCCCTGCAAAGTGCAAATATTAACCTAAATGCATATTAAGATACTGTGTGTTAGCTCCTGAACTGAAATAGAGAGCGGGTGTTCCAGCGGAAGCAAGCAAATCGTGTTGATTTACAGTGGCTTGAGGATTTGGCCCATTACCGCTTCTTTATACACTTTTAAAAAGAAATGCCAACTCGATAGTTTAGGCTTTAACTGGAACATGGCAAGTAATTGTATGTTTTGACGGACCCCTAGTAATGTTGCAGAATCTTTCTCAGAAGTTGTTCCATGGGATAGCCGATTCCTCAGGTAAGAGCTACTTGTTTGTTCAATCCTCCATCTTAGGCCTGCTCCTCAGGTGCATCCTCCTTCTCGCAGCGATTTCCTAGGAACAGATTTCGAAGAACAGCTCTGATCACAGAATCACAGATTGGTTAGGGTTGGAAAGGAGCTCTGGAGATCATCCAGCCCAACCCCCCTGCCAGAGCAGGGTCACCTACAGCAGGTTGCACCGGATGACCTCCAGGCGGGTTTTGAATGTCTCTGGGGTGGGAGACTCTACTGCCTCCCTGGGCAGCCTGTTCCAGCGCTCTGCCACCCTCAAAGTAAAGAAGTTCCTCCTCATGCTTTGATAGAAGTTCCTAGGTTCCAGTTTGTACCCGTTACCTCTTGTCCTGGATCATCTTTGATGATCCAGGACAAGAGGTAACGGGCACCAATTGGAACGTAGGAACTTGAACTTGAACTGCAACGTAGGAACTTGAACATAGGATTATCCTTGATGATTCAGGATAGCTGTGTGTCTGACCAGTCTGTCTTTCGAAGGAGGTCCTGGGCCAGCTCCAGCCATGCTGTGCTGAGCAGAGCCCCTGGCAGCAGCCCCACACCTCACTCCCAGTGTGCCTGAATGGAAAAGGTACCAAAGTTGCTCCAACACTTTCTGAAAAACTCTATAGTGTTACCCCACAAGCGCAAAGCGACGGCAAAGCCCGTGAAATGACACCGGTGCTTCCAGAAAATGTCAAGCTTCCTGCCCAAGGGTGACATGCCATGCGGTGGGGTCAGGGCCACGCGCTGAGCACCCGGTGCGCTGGGGTTGCCCCAGCGGTTCCTGAGCAGCTCCTGCAGTGCTGCCGCCGGTACCGTTCTGGCGGCTGTAGTTGTTTAAAAAGCCGTTGTTGTTTCCGGCGTAATCTGACGGCAGTTTTCTCGGGCATTTGGGCCTCTTCTAATAAGTGTGCTGTGAGTACATCTGCAAGCATTCACCTGTCGAGGTCAAATGACTGGTGGTGCTCATCTCCCCCCGTGCTACTGCTGCTGCCTCCCGTGAATGCTCATGTGCCTGCATGCCCCTGTACAGGCACAGATGCACGCGCGCAACACCTGATCCCGCATCCTAATTATTTTTCGCCCGGTTCTCTGAGTTGTTCTGCTTCCGGCTGATGAATGGGAAAGTGTAGTAGTGCTGTTTCATTTCACCAGCCTCTCAAGTGTGGAAATTATGGTAAATTTGAGAACAAGCCAGATTAGATTGATAGTTACACCTCCTCCTTTAATTAGCCAACCACAGGATCTGTGGAGGCAAAGGCCGGGGGGGTGTGTCGGTGTGTATAACGTGTATTGTCTATGTGAAAGATTAATCAAAAGGAGTTGCTTGAGGTGGGAAGGCTTTTCCGGAGAGGTTCCACATGTTGTCAGGTAGTCCCTCTGAATGGCAGCTTCCGGTTCGGTCCCTTAACTTTCGGAAGTGACATTTAGTCTGATATGTGCCAGCCGTGCAATCTACCTAGCCCTGCAAAGTGCAAATATTAACCTAAATGCATATTAAGATACTGTGTGTTAGCTCCTGAACTGAAATAGAGAGCGGGTGTTCCAGCGGAGGCAAGCAAATCGTGTTGATTTACAGTGGCTTGAGGATTTGGCCCATTACCGCTTCTTTATACACTTTTAAAAAGAAATGCCAACTCGATAGTTTAGGCTTTAACTGGAACATGGCAAGTAATTGTATGTTTTGGCGGACCCCTAGTAATGTTGCAGAATCTTTCTCAGAAGTTGTTCCATGGGATAGCCGATTCCTCAGGTAAGAGCTACTTGTTTGTTCAATCCTCCATCTTAGGCCTGCTCCTCAGGTGCATCCTCCTTCTCGCAGCGATTTCCTAGGAATAGATTTCGAAGAACAGCTCTGATCACAGAATCACAGATTGGTTAGGGTTGGAAAGGAGCTCTGGAGATCATCCAGCCCAACCCCCCTGCCAGAGCAGGGTCACCTACAGCAGGTTGCACCGGATGACCTCCAGGCGGGTTATGAATGTCTCTGGGGTGGGAGACTCTACTGCCTCCCTGGGCAGCCTGTTCCAGCGCTCTGCCACCCTCAAAGTAAAGAAGTTCCTCCTCATGCTTTGATAGAAGTTCCTAGGTTCCAGTTTGTACCCGTTACCTCTTGTCCTGGATCATCTTTGATGATCCAGGACAAGAGGTAACGGGCACCAATTGGAACGTAGGAACTTGAACTTGAACTGCAACGTAGGAACTTGAACATAGGATTATCCTTGATGATTCAGGATAGCTGTGTGTCTGACCAGTCTGTCTTTCGAAGGAGGTCCTGGGCCAGCTCCAGCCATGCTGTGCTGAGCAGAGCCCCTGGCAGCAGCCCCACACCTCACTCCCAGTGTGCCTGAATGGAAAAGGTACCAAAGTTGCTCCAACACTTTCTGAAAAACTCTATAGTGTTACCCCACAAGCGCAAAGCGACGGCAAAGCCCGTGAAATGACACCGGTGCTTCCAGAAAATGTCAAGCTTCCTGCCCAAGGGTGACATGCCATGCGGTGGGGTCAGGGCCACGCGCTGAGCACCCGGTGCGCTGGGGTTGCCCCAGCGGTTCCTGAGCAGCTCCTGCAGTGCTGCCGCCGGTACCGTTCTGGCGGCTGTAGTTGTTTAAAAAGCCGTTGTTGTTTCCGGCGTAATCTGACGGCAGTTTTCTCGGGCATTTGGGCCTCTTCTAATAAGTGTGCTGTGAGTACATCTGCAAGCATTCACCTGTCGAGGTCAAATGACTGGTGGTGCTCATCTCCCCCCGTGCTACTGCTGCTGCCTCCCGTGAATGCTCATGTGCCTGCGTGCCCCTGTACAGGCACAGATGCACGCGCGCAACACCTGATCCCGCATCCTAATTATTTTTCGCCCGGTTCTCGGAGTTGTTCTGCTTCCGGCTGATGAATGGGAAAGTGTAGTAGTGCTGTTTCATTTCACCAGCCTCTCAAGTGTGGAAATTATGGTAAATTTGAGAACAAGCCAGATTAGATTGATAGTTACACCTCCTCCTTTAATTAGCCAACCACAGGATCTGTGGAGGCAAAGGCCGGGGGGGGTGTCGGTGGGGGGGCATACGATTTTACCATGGCGAGATTGCTGGAGGTTCTTTCTTGTCTGTTCTTTCTTGTCTTGTAAATTGGTATGAGATTCTGCCAGTCTTCCTCACGTAGCACAATCGCTCTTGATTTCTGGAGGTTGCTCACAGGGTAAGCTAATGTTTAACATCAATAAGTGTTACCGAATCTTGTCCTTGAGAAGCAGGAGTCTGGAAGCTGTTGTCAATCCAACTGCTGTATTCCTGACCAGCAAGCCCGCTCGATTCAGGGTTAATTAACTGATTACTTAGAGCGGAAGTGTTGTGGAAGAGCCCGATCATTACCATTTCTATTCATTCTAATATGATGTATTTCAACTCCCCCTCCCTCACGCCTTCCAGAGAGTGATCTGGTGAAGGAGGATGACAAGTCTTTGTGAAACCATCTCGAGTTCTGCCAGATACTCGTAGTTGAAGTTGTCTAGCGGTGCGAGATTAGACACCGTGTGAAAGGCAATACTGCACAGATTCTTTATTCCAGACCATTTTGTAAGTTCGCATGATACAAAACCTCATGGTTACTGGGCAGCTCTCCCACTTTTCATGTCAACCTTTGCTACCTCGCCCGCTGCAACGTGCAGGAAAGAAACATTTATTTGAATTGCGCCGTGGTGCCGTGCATCTTAATGACACTCTGGAGTGACTGGCAGTGTGTCTGGGTCCTGGGGTTGGACCCGGTCTAGCTGCCAGGAGGCAACATTGCAGAGAGGGGCTACAGCTGTGGTCTCTGAAGGGACCTGGCTACTCTATGTAGGCCTTCTCTCCCTGCGTCTCAGAGTGCTTGAAGATGCTAATTGGTTCACATTTTCCTCTGTTCGTTAAGGTATTCTGTCCTTAAAAATTCAGCTTTTTAAAATAGTAACGTGTATTGTCTATGTGAAAGATTAATCAAAAGGAGTTGCTTGAGGTGGGAAGGCTTTTCCGGAGAGGTTCCACATGTTGTCAGGTAGTCCCTCTGAATGGCAGCTTCCGGTTCGGTCCCTTAGCTTTCGGAAGTGACATTTAGTCTGATATGTGCCAGCCGTGCAATCTACCTAGCCCTGCAAAGTGCAAATATTAACCTAAATGCATATTAAGATACTGTGTGTTAGCTCCTGAACTGAAATAGAGAGCGGGTGTTCCAGCGGAGGCAAGCAAATCGTGTTGATTTACAGTGGCTTGAGGATTTGGCCCATTACCGCTTCTTTATACACTTTTAAAAAGAAATGCCAACTCGATAGTTTAGGCTTTAACTGGAACATGGCAAGTAATTGTATGTTTTGACGGACCCCTAGTAATGTTGCAGAATCTTTCTCAGAAGTTGTTCCATGGGATAGCCGATTCCTCAGGTAAGAGCTACTTGTTTGTTCAATCCTCCATCTTAGGCCTGCTCCTCAGGTGCATCCTCCTTCTCGCAGCGATTTCCTAGGAACAGATTTCAAAGAACAGCTCTGATCACAGAATCACAGATTGGTTAGGGTTGGAAAGGACCTCTGGAGATCATCCAGTCCAACCCCCTGCCAGAGCAGGGTCACCTACAGCAGGTTGCACAGGATGACCTCCAGGCGGGTTTTGAATGTCTCTGGGGTGGGAGACTCTACCGCCTCCCCGGGCAGCCTGTTCCAGCGCTCTGCCACCCTCAAAGTAAAGAAGTTCCTCCTCATGCTTTGATAGAAGTTCCTAGGTTCCAGTTTGTACCCGTTACCTCTTGTCCTGGATCATCTTTGATGATCCAGGACAAGAGGTAACGGGCACCAATTGGAACGTAGGAACTTGAACTTGAACATAGGATTATCCTTGATGATTCAGGATAGCTGTGTGTCTGACCAGTCTGTCTTTCGAAGGAGGTCCTGGGCCAGCTCCAGCCATGCTGTGCTGAGCAGAGCCCCTGGCAGCAGCCCCACACCTCACTCCCAGTGTGCCTGAATGGAAAAGGTACCAAAGTTGCTCCAACACTTTCTGAAAAACTCTATAGTCTTACCCCACAAGCGCAAAGCGACAGCAAAGCCCGTGAAATGACACCGGTGCTTCCAGAAAATGTCAAGCTTCCTGCCCAAGGGTGACATGCCATGCGGTGGGGTCAGGGCCACGCGCTGAGCACCCGGTGCGCTGGGGTTGCCCCAGCGGTTCCTGAGCAGCTCCTGCAGTGCTGCCGCCGGTACCGTTCTGGCGGCTGTAGTTGTTTAAAAAGCCGTTGTTGTTTCCGGCGTAATCTGACGGCAGTTTTCTCGGGCATTTGGGCCTCTTCTAATAAGTGTGCTGTGAGTACATCTGCAAGCATTCACCTGTCGAGGTCAAATGACTGGTGGTGCTCATCTGCCCCCGTGCTACTGCTGCTGCCTCCCGTGAATGCTCATGTGCCTGCGTGCCCCTGTACAGGCACAGATGCACGCGCGCAACACCTGATCCCGCATCCTAATTATTTTTCGCCCGGTTCTCTGAGTTGTTCTGCTTCCGGCTGATGAATGGGAAAGTGTAGTAGTGCTGTTTCATTTCACCAGCCTCTCAAGTGTGGAAATTATGGTAAATTTGAGAACAAGCCAGATTAGATTGATAGTTACACCTCCTCCTTTAATTAGCCAACCACAGGATCTGTGGAGGCAAAGGCGGGGGGGGGTGTCGGAGGGGGGGCATACGAGTTTACCATGGCGAGAATGCTGGAGGTTCTTTCTTGTCTGTTCTTTCTTGTCTTGTAAATTGGTATGAGATTCTGCCAGTCTTCCTCACGTAGCACAATCCCTCTTGATTTCTGGAGGTTCCTCACAGGGTAAGCTAATATTTAACATCAATAAGGGTTACCGAATCTTGTCCTTGAGAAGCAGGAGTCTGGAAGCTGTTGTCAATCCAACTGCTGTATTCCTGACCAGCAAGCCCGCTCGATTCAGGGTTAATTAACTGATTACTTAGAGCGGAAGTGTTGTGGAAGAGCCCGATCATTACCATTTCTCTTCATTCTAATATGATGTATTTCAACTCCCCATCCCTCACGCCTTCTAGAGAGTGATCTGGTGAAGGAGGATGACAAGTCTTTGTGAAACCATCTCGAGTTCTGCCAGATACTCGTAGTTGAAGTTGTCTAGCGGTACGAGATTAGACACCGTGTGAAAGGCAATACTGCACAGATTCTTTATTCCAGACCATTTTGTAAGTTCGCGTGATACAAAACCTCACGGTTACTGGGCAGCTCTCCCACTTTTCACGTCAACCTTTGCTACCTCGCCCGCTGCAACGTGCAGGAAAGAAACATTTATTTGAATTGCGCCGTGGTGCCGTGCATCTTAATGACACTCTGGAGTGACTGGCAGTGTGTCTGGGTCCTGGGGTTGGACCCGGTCTAGCTGCCAGGAGGCAACATTGCAGAGAGGGGCTACAGCTGTGGTCTCTGAAGGGACCTGGCTACTCTATGTAGGCCTTCTCTCCCTGCGTCTCAGAGTGCTTGAAGATGCTAATTGGTTCACATATTCCTCTGTTCGTTAAGGTATTCTGTCCTTAAAAATTCAGCTTTTTAAAATAGTAACGTGTATTGTCTATGTGAAAGATTAATCAAAAGGAGTTGCTTGAGGTGGGAAGGCTTTTCCGGAGAGGTTCCACATGTTGTCAGGTAGTCCCTCTGAATGGCAGCTTCCGGTTCGGTCCCTTAGCTTTCGGAAGTGACATTTAGTCTGATATGTGCCAGCCGTGCAATCTACCTAGCCCTGCAAAGTGCAAATATTAACCTAAATGCATATTAAGATACTGTGTGTTAGCTCCTGAACTGAAATAGAGAGCGGGTGTTCCAGCGGAGGCAAGCAAATCGTGTTGATTTACAGTGGCTTGAGGATTTGGCCCATTACCGCTTCTTTATACACTTTTAAAAAGAAATGCCAACTCGATAGTTTAGGCTTTAACTGGAACATGGCAAGTAATTGTATGTTTTGGCGGACCCCTAGTAATGTTGCAGAATCTTTCTCAGAAGTTGTTCCATGGGATAGCCGATTCCTCAGGTAAGAGCTACTTGTTTGTTCAATCCTCCATCTTAGGCCTGCTCCTCAGGTGCATCCTCCTTCTCGCAGCGTTTACCTAGGAACAGATTTCGAAGAACAGCTCTGATCACAGAATCACAGATTGGTTAGGGTTGGAAAGGAGGTCTGGAGATCATCCAGTCCAACCACCCTGCCAGAGCAGGGTCACCTACAGCAGGTTGCACAGGATGACCTCCAGGCAGGTTTTGAATGTCTCTGGGGTCGGAGACTCTACTGCCTCCCTGGGCAGCCTGTTCCAGCGCTCTGCCACCCTCAAAGTAAAGAAGTTCCTCCTCATGCTTTGATAGAAGTTCCTAGGTTCCAGTTTGTACCCGTTACCTCTTGTCCTGGATCATCTTTGATGATTGGTAACGGGCACCAATTGGAACGTAGGAACTTGAACTTGAACTGGAACGTAGGAACTTGAACTTGAACATAGGATTATCCTTGATGATTCAGGATAGCTGTGTGTCTGACCAGTCTGTCTTTCGAAGGAGGTCCCGGACCAGCTCCAGCCATGCTGTGCTGAGCAGAGCCCCTGGCAGTAGCCCCACAGCTCACTCCCAGTGTGCCTGAATGGAAAAGGTACCAAAGTTGCTCCAACACTTTCTGAAAAACTCTATAGTGTTACCCCACAAGCGCAAAGCGACGGCAAAGCCCATGAAATGACACCGGTGCTTCCAGAAAATGTCAAGCTTCCTGCCCAAGGGTGACATGCCATGCGGTGGGGTCAGGGCCACGCGCTGAGCACCCGGTGCGCTGGGGTTGCCCCAGCGGTTCCTGAGCAGCTCCTGCAGTGCTGCCGCCGGTACCGTTCTGGCGGCTGTAGTTGTTTAAAAAGCCGTTGTTGTTTCCGGCGTAATCTGACGGCAGTTTTCTCGGGCATTTGGGCCTCTTCTAATAAGTGTGCTGTGAGTACATCTGCAAGCATTCACCTGTCGAGGTCAAATGACTGGTGGTGCTCATCTGCCCCCGTGCTACTGCTGCTGCCTCCTGTGAATGCTCATGTGCCTGCGTGCCCCTGTACAGGCACAGATGCACGCGCGCAACACCTGATCCCGCATCCTAATTATTTTTCGCCCGGTTCTCGGAGTTGTTCTGCTTCCGGCTGATGAATGGGAAAGTGTAGTAGTGCTGTTTCATTTCACCAGCCTCTCAAGTGTGGAAATTATGGTAAATTTGAGAACAAGCCAGATTAGATTGATAGTTACACCTCCTCCTTTAATTAGCCAACCACAGGATCTGTGGAGGCAAAGGCCGGGGGGGTGTGTCGCTGTATATAACGTGTATTGTCTATGTGAAAGATTAATCAAAAGGAGTTGCTTGAGGTGGGAAGGCTTTTCCGGAGAGGTTCCACATGTTGTCAGGTAGTCCCTCTGAATGGCAGCTTCCGGTTCGGTCCCTTAGCTTTCGGAAGTGACATTTAGTCTGATATGTGCCAGCCGTGCAATCTACCTAGCCCTGCAAAGTGCAAATATTAACCTAAATGCATATTAAGATACTGTGTGTTAGCTCCTGAACTGCAATAGAGAGCGGGTGTTCCAGCGGAGGCAAGCAAATCGTGTTGATTTACAGTGGCTTGCGGATTTGGCCCATTACCGCTTCTTTATACACTTTTAAAAAGAAATGCCAACTCGATAGTTTAGGCTTTAACTGGAACATGGCAAGTAATTGTATGTTTTGGCGGACCCCTAGTAATGTTGCAGAATCTTTCTCAGAAGTTGTTCCATGGGATAGCCGATTCCTCAGGTAAGAGCTACTTGTTTGTTCAATCCTCCATCTTAGGCCTGCTCCTCAGGTGCATCCTCCTTCTCGCAGCGATTTCCTAGGAACAGATTTCGAAGAACAGCTCTGATCACAGAATCACAGATTAGTTAGGGTTTGAAAGGACCTCTGGAGATCATCCAGCCCAACCCCCCTGCCAGAGCAGGGTCACCTACAGCAGGTTGCACAGGATGACCTCCAGGCGGGTTTTGAATGTCTCTGGGGTGGGAGACTCTACCGCCTCCCTGGGCAGCCTGTTCCAGCGCTCTGCCACCCTCAAAGTAAAGAAGTTCCTCCTCATGCTTTGATAGAAGTTCCTACGTTCCAGTTTGTACCCGTTACCTCTTGTCCTGGATCATCTTTGATGATCCAGGACAAGAGGTAACGGGCACCAATTGGAACGTAGGAACTTGAACTTGAACTGGAACGTAGGAACTTGAACATAGGATTATCCTTGATGATTCAGGATAGCTGTGTGTCTGACCAGTCTGTCTTTCGAAGGAGGTCCTGGGCCAGCTCCAGCCATGCTGTGCTGAGCAGAGCCCCTGGCAGCAGCCCCACACCTCACTCCCAGTGTGCCTGAATGGAAAAGGTACCAAAGTTGCTCCAACACTTTCTGAAAAACTCTATAGTGTTACCCCACAAGCGCAAAGCGACGGCAAAGCCCGTGAAATGACACCGGTGCTTCCAGAAAATGTCAAGCTTCCTGCCCAAGGGTGACATGCCATGCGGTGGGGTCAGGGCCACGCGCTGAGCACCCGGTGCGCTGGGGTTGCCCCAGCGGTTCCTGAGCAGCTCCTGCAGTGCTGCCGCCGGTACCGTTCTGGCGGCTGTAGTTGTTTAAAAAGCCGTTGTTGTTTCCGGCGTAATCTGACGGCAGTTTTCTCGGGCATTTGGGCCTCTTCTAATAAGTGTGCTGTGAGTACATCTGCAAGCATTCACCTGTCGAGGTCAAATGACTGGTGGTGCTCATCTGCCCCCGTGCTACTGCTGCTGCCTCCTGTGAATGCTCATGTGCCTGCGTGCCCCTGTACAGGCACAGATGCACGCGCGCAACACCTGATCCCGCATCCTAATTATTTTTCGCCCGGTTCTCGGAGTTGTTCTGCTTCCGGCTGATGAATGGGAAAGTGTAGTAGTGCTGTTTCATTTCACCAGCCTCTCAAGTGTGGAAATTATGGTAAATTTGAGAACAAGCCAGATTAGATTGATAGTTACACCTCCTCCTTTAATTAGCCAACCACAGGATCTGTGGAGGCAAAGGCCGGGGGGGTGTGTCGCTGTATATAACGTGTATTGTCTATGTGAAAGATTAATCAAAAGGAGTTGCTTGAGGTGGGAAGGCTTTTCCGGAGAGGTTCCACATGTTGTCAGGTAGTCCCTCTGAATGGCAGCTTCCGGTTCGGTCCCTTAGCTTTCGGAAGTGACATTTAGTCTGATATGTGCCAGCCGTGCAATCTACCTAGCCCTGCAAAGTGCAAATATTAACCTAAATGCATATTAAGATACTGTGTGTTAGCTCCTGAACTGCAATAGAGAGCGGGTGTTCCAGCGGAGGCAAGCAAATCGTGTTGATTTACAGTGGCTTGAGGATTTGGCCCATTACCGCTTCTTTATACACTTTTAAAAAGAAATGCCAACTCGATAGTTTAGGCTTTAACTGGAACATGGCAAGTAATTGTATGTTTTGGCGGACCCCTAGTAATGTTGCAGAATCTTTCTCAGAAGTTGTTCCATGGGATAGCCGATTCCTCAGGTAAGAGCTACTTGTTTGTTCAATCCTCCATCTTAGGCCTGCTCCTCAGGTGCATCCTCCTTCTCGCAGCGATTTCCTAGGAACAGATTTCGAAGAACAGCTCTGATCACAGAATCACAGATTAGTTAGGGTTTGAAAGGACCTCTGGAGATCATCCAGCCCAACCCCCCTGCCAGAGCAGGGTCACCTACAGCAGGTTGCACAGGATGACCTCCAGGCGGGTTTTGAATGTCTCTGGGGTGGGAGACTCTACCGCCTCCCTGGGCAGCCTGTTCCAGCGCTCTGCCACCCTCAAAGTAAAGAAGTTCCTCCTCATGCTTTGATAGAAGTTCCTACGTTCCAGTTTGTACCCGTTACCTCTTGTCCTGGATCATCTTTGATGATCCAGGACAAGAGGTAACGGGCACCAATTGGAACGTAGGAACTTGAACTTGAACTGGAACGTAGGAACTTGAACATAGGATTATCCTTGATGATTCAGGATAGCTGTGTGTCTGACCAGTCTGTCTTTCGAAGGAGGTCCTGGGCCAGCTCCAGCCATGCTGTGCTGAGCAGAGCCCCTGGCAGCAGCCCCACACCTCACTCCCAGTGTGCCTGAATGGAAAAGGTACCAAAGTTGCTCCAACACTTTCTGAAAAACTCTATAGTGTTACCCCACAAGCGCAAAGCGACGGCAAAGCCCGTGAAATGACACCGGTGCTTCCAGAAAATGTCAAGCTTCCTGCCCAAGGGTGACATGCCATGCGGTGGGGTCAGGGCCACGCGCTGAGCACCCGGTGCGCTGGGGTTGCCCCAGCGGTTCCTGAGCAGCTCCTGCAGTGCTGCCGCCGGTACCGTTCTGGCGGCTGTAGTTGTTTAAAAAGCCGTTGTTGTTTCCGGCGTAATCTGACGGCAGTTTTCTCGGGCATTTGGGCCTCTTCTAATAAGTGTGCTGTGAGTACATCTGCAAGCATTCACCTGTCGAGGTCAAATGACTGGTGGTGCTCATCTGCCCCCGTGCTACTGCTGCTGCCTCCCGTGAATGCTCATGTGCCTGCGTGCCCCTGTACAGGCACAGATGCACGCGCGCAACACCTGATCCCGCATCCTAATTATTTTTCGCCCGGTTCTCGGAGTTGTTCTGCTTCCGGCTGATGAATGGGAAAGTGTAGTAGTGCTGTTTCATTTCACCAGCCTCTCAAGTGTGGAAATTATGGTAAATTTGAGAACAAGCCAGATTAGATTGATAGTTACACCTCCTCCTTTAATTAGCCAACCACAGGATCTGTGGAGGCAAAGGCCGGGGGGGTGTGTCGGTGTATATAACGTGTATTGTCTATGTGAAAGATTAATCAAAAGGAGTTGCTTGAGGTGGGAAGGCTTTTCCGGAGAGGTTCCACATGTTGTCAGGTAGTCCCTCTGAATGGCAGCTTCCGGTTCGGTCCCTTAGCTTTCGGAAGTGACATTTAGTCTGATATGTGCCAGCCGTGCAATCTACCTAGCCCTGCAAAGTGCAAATATTAACCTAAATGCATATTAAGATACTGTGTGTTAGCTCCTGAACTGCAATAGAGAGCGGGTGTTCCAGCGGAGGCAAGCAAATCGTGTTGATTTACAGTGGCTTGAGGATTTGGCCCATTACCGCTTCTTTATACACTTTTAAAAAGAAATGCCAACTCGATAGTTTAGGCTTTAACTGGAACATGGCAAGTAATTGTATGTTTTGGCGGACCCCTAGTAATGTTGCAGAATCTTTCTCAGAAGTTGTTCCATGGGATAGCCGATTCCTCAGGTAAGAGCTACTTGTTTGTTCAATCCTCCATCTTAGGCCTGCTCCTCAGGTGCATCCTCCTTCTCGCAGCGATTTCCTAGGAACAGATTTCGAAGAACAGCTCTGATCACAGAATCACAGATTAGTTAGGGTTTGAAAGGACCTCTGGAGATCATCCAGCCCAACCCCCCTGCCAGAGCAGGGTCACCTACAGCAGGTTGCACAGGATGACCTCCAGGCGGGTTTTGAATGTCTCTGGGGTGGGAGACTCTACCGCCTCCCTGGGCAGCCTGTTCCAGCGCTCTGCCACCCTCAAAGTAAAGAAGTTCCTCCTCATGCTTTGATAGAAGTTCCTACGTTCCACTTTGTACCCGTTACCTCTTGTCCTGGATCATCTTTGATGATCCAGGACAAGAGGTAACGGGCACCAATTGGAACGTAGGAACTTGAACTTGAACTGGAACGTAGGAACTTGAACATAGGATTATCCTTGATGATTCAGGATAGCTGTGTGTCTGACCAGTCTGTCTTTCGAAGGAGGTCCTGGGCCAGCTCCAGCCATGCTGTGCTGAGCAGAGCCCCTGGCAGCAGCCCCACACCTCACTCCCAGTGTGCCTGAATGGAAAAGGTACCAAAGTTGCTCCAACACTTTCTGAAAAACTCTATAGTGTTACCCCACAAGCGCAAAGCGACGGCAAAGCCCGTGAAATGACACCGGTGCTTCCAGAAAATGTCAAGCTTCCTGCCCAAGGGTGACATGCCATGCGGTGGGGTCAGGGCCACGCGCTGAGCACCCGGTGCGCTGGGGTTGCCCCAGTGGTTCCTGAGCAGCTCCTGCAGTGCTGCCGCCGGTACCGTTCTGGCGGCTGTAGTTGTTTAAAAAGCCGTTGTTGTTTCCGGCATAATCTGACGGCAGTTTTCTCGGGCATTTGGGCCTCTTCTAATAAGTGTGCTGTGAGTACATCTGCAAGCATTCACCTGTCGAGGTCAAATGACTGGTGGTGCTCATCTCCCCCCGTGCTACTGCTGCTGCCTCCCGTGAATGCTCATGTGCCTGCGTGCCCCTGTACAGGCACAGATGCACGCGCGCAACACCTGATCCCGCATCCTAATTATTTTTCGCCCGGTTCTCTGAGTTGTTCTGCTTCCGGCTGATGAATGGGAAAGTGTAGTAGTGCTGTTTCATTTCACCAGCCTCTCAAGTGTGGAAATTATGGTAAATTTGAGAAAAAGCGAGATTAGATTGATAGTTACACCTCCTCCTTTAATTAGCCAACCACAGGATCTGTGGAGGCGAAGGCCGGGGGGGTGTGTCGGTGTGTATAACGTGTATTGTCTATGTGAAAGATTAATCAAAAGGAGTTGCTTGAGGTGGGAAGGCTTTTCCGGAGAGGTTCCACATGTTGTCAGGTAGTCCCTCTGAATGGCAGCTTCCGGTTCGGTCCCTTAGCTTTCGGAAGTGACATTTAGTCTGATATGTGCCAGCCGTGCAATCTACCTAGCCCTGCAAAGTGCAAATATTAACCTAAATGCATATTAAGATACTGTGTGTTAGCTCCTGAACTGAAATAGAGAGCGGGTGTTCCAGCGGAGGCAAGCAAATCGTGTTGATTTAGAGTGGCTTGAGGATTTGGCCCATTACCGCTTCTTTATACACTTTTAAAAAGAAATGCCAACTCGATAGTTTAGGCTTTAACTGGAACATGGCAAGTAATTGTATGTTTTGGCGGACCCCTAGTAATGTTGCAGAATCTTTCTCAGAAGTTGTTCCATGGGATAGCCGATTCCTCAGGTAAGAGCTACTTGTTTGTTCAATCCTCCATCTTAGGCCTGCTCCTCAGGTGCATCCTCCTTCTCGCAGCGATTTCCTAGGAACAGATTTCGAAGAACAGCTCTGATCACAGAATCACAGATTGGTTAGGGTTGGAAAGGACCTCTGGAGATCATCCAGCCCAACCCCCCTGCCAGAGCAGGGTCACCTACAGCAGGTTGCACCGGATGACCTCCAGGCGGGTTTTGAATGTCTCTGGGGTGGGAGACTCTACTGCCTCCCTGGGCAGCCTGTTCCAGCGCTCTGCCACCCTCAAAGTAAAGAAGTTCCTCCTCATGCTTTGATAGAAGTTCCTAGGTTCCAGTTTGTACCCGTTACCTCTTGTCCTGGATCATCTTTGATGATCCAGGACAAGAGGTAACGGGCACCAATTGGAACGTAGGAACTTGAACTTGAACTGGAACGTAGGAACTTGAACATAGGATTATCCTTGATGATTCAGGATAGCTGTGTGTCTGACCAGTCTGTCTTTCGAAGGAGGTCCTGGGCCAGCTCCAGCCATGCTGTGCTGAGCAGAGCCCCTGGCAGCAGCCCCACAGCTCACTCCCAGTGTGCCTGAATGGAAAAGGTACCAAAGTTGCTCCAACACTTTCTGAAAAACTCTATAGTGTTACCCCACAAGCGCAAAGCGACGGCAAAGCCCGTGAAATGACACCGGTGCTTCCAGAAAATGTCAAGCTTCCTGCCCAAGGGTGACATGCCATGCGGTGGGGTCAGGGCCACGCGCTGAGCACCCGGTGCGCTGGGGTTGCCCCAGCGGTTCCTGAGCAGCTCCTGCAGTGCTGCCGCCGGTACCGTTCTGGCGGCTGTAGTTGTTTAAAAAGCCGTTGTTGTTTCCGGCGTAATCTGACGGCAGTTTTCTCGGGCATTTGGGCCTCTTCTAATAAGTGTGCTGTGAGTACATCTGCAAGCATTCACCTGTCGAGGTCAAATGACTGGTGGTGCTCATCTGCCCCCGTGCTACTGCTGCTGCCTCCCGTGAATGCTCATGTGCCTGCGTGCCCCTGTACAGGCACAGATGCACGCGCGCAACACCTGATCCCGCATCCTAATTATTTTTCGCCCGGTTCTCTGAGTTGTTCTGCTTCCGGCTGATGAATGGGAAAGTGTAGTAGTGCTGTTTCATTTCACCAGCCTCTCAAGTGTGGAAATTATGGTAAATTTGAGAACAAGCCAGATTAGATTGATAGTTACACCTCCTCCTTTAATTAGCCAACCACAGGATCTGTGGAGGCAAAGGCCGGGGGGGTGTGTCGGTGTGTATAACGTGTATTGTCTATGTGAAAGATTAATCAAAAGGAGTTGCTTGAGGTGGGAAGGCTTTTCCGGAGAGGTTCCACATGTTGTCAGGTAGTCCCTCTGAATGGCAGCTTCCGGTTCGGTCCCTTAGCTTTCGGAAGTGACATTTAGTCTGATATGTGCCAGCCGTGCAATCTACCTAGCCCTGCAAAGTGCAAATATTAACCTAAATGCATATTAAGATACTGTGTGTTAGCTCCTGAACTGAAATAGAGAGCGGGTGTTCCAGCGGAGGCAAGCAAATCGTGTTGATTTAGAGTGGCTTGAGGATTTGGCCCATTACCGCTTCTTTATACACTTTTAAAAAGAAATGCCAACTCGATAGTTTAGGCTTTAACTGGAACATGGCAAGTAATTGTATGTTTTGGCGGACCCCTAGTAATGTTGCAGAATCTTTCTCAGAAGTTGTTCCATGGGATAGCCGATTCCTCAGGTAAGAGCTACTTGTTTGTTCAATCCTCCATCTTAGGCCTGCTCCTCAGGTGCATCCTCCTTCTCGCAGCGATTTCCTAGGAACAGATTTCGAAGAACAGCTCTGATCACAGAATCACAGATTGGTTAGGGTTGGAAAGGAGCTCTGGAGATCATCCAGCCCAACCCCCCTGCCAGAGCAGGGTCACCTACAGCAGGTTGCACCGGATGACCTCCAGGCGGGTTTTGAATGTCTCTGGGGTGGGAGACTCTACTGCCTCCCTGGGCAGCCTGTTCCAGCGCTCTGCCACCCTCAAAGTAAAGAAGTTCCTCCTCATGCTTTGATAGAAGTTCCTAGGTTCCAGTTTGTACCCGTTACCTCTTGTCCTGGATCATCTTTGATGATCCAGGACAAGAGGTAACGGGCACCAATTGGAACGTAGGAACTTGAACTTGAACTGGAACGTAGGAACTTGAACATAGGATTATCCTTGATGATTCAGGATAGCTGTGTGTCTGACCAGTCTGTCTTTCGAAGGAGGTCCTGGGCCAGCTCCAGCCATGCTGTGCTGAGCAGAGCCCCTGGCAGCAGCCCCACAGCTCACTCCCAGTGTGCCTGAATGGAAAAGGTACCAAAGTTGCTCCAACACTTTCTGAAAAACTCTATAGTGTTACCCCACAAGCGCAAAGCGACGGCAAAGCCCGTGAAATGACACCGGTGCTTCCAGAAAATGTCAAGCTTCCTGCCCAAGGGTGACATGCCATGCGGTGGGGTCAGGGCCACGCGCTGAGCACCCGGTGCGCTGGGGTTGCCCCAGCGGTTCCTGAGCAGCTCCTGCAGTGCTGCCGCCGGTACCGTTCTGGCGGCTGTAGTTGTTTAAAAAGCCGTTGTTGTTTCCGGCGTAATCTGACGGCAGTTTTCTCGGGCATTTGGGCCTCTTCTAATAAGTGTGCTGTGAGTACATCTGCAAGCATTCACCTGTCGAGGTCAAATGACTGGTGGTGCTCATCTGCCCCCGTGCTACTGCTGCTGCCTCCCGTGAATGCTCATGTGCCTGCGTGCCCCTGTACAGGCACAGATGCACGGGCGCAACACCTGATCCCGCATCCTAATTATTTTTCGCCCGGTTCTCTGAGTTGTTCTGCTTCCGGCTGATGAATGGGAAAGTGTAGTAGTGCTGTTTCATTTCACCAGCCTCTCAAGTGTGGAAATTATGGTAAATTTGAGAACAAGCCAGATTAGATTGATAGTTACACCTCCTCCTTTAATTAGCCAACCACAGGATCTGTGGAGGCAAAGGCCGGGGGGGTGTGTCGGTGTGTATAACGTGTATTGTCTATGTGAAAGATTAATCAAAAGGAGTTGCTTGAGGTGGGAAGGCTTTCCGGAGAGTTTCCACATGTTTTCAGGTAGTCCCTCTGAATGGCAGCTTCCGGTTCGGTCCCTTAGCTTTCGGAAGTGACATTTAGTCTGATATGTGCCAGCCGTGCAATCTACCTAGCCCTGCAAAGTGCAAATATTAACCTAAATGCATATTAAGATACTGTGTGTTAGCTCCTGAACTGCAATAGAGAGCGGGTGTTCCAGCGGAGGCAAGCAAATCGTGTTGATTTAGAGTGGCTTGAGGACTTGGCCCATTACCGCTTCTTTATACACTTTTAAAAAGAAATGCCAACTCGATAGTTTAGGCTTTAACTGGAACATGGCAAGTAATTGTATGTTTTGGCAGACTCCTAGTAATGTTGCAGAATCTTTCTCTGAAGTTGTTCCATGGGATAGCCGATTCCTCAGGTAAGAGCTACTTGTTTGTTCAATCCTCCATCTTAGGCCTGCTCCTCAGGTGCATCCTCCTTCTCGCAGCGATTTCCTAGGAACAGATTTCGAAGAACAGCTCTGATCACAGAATCACAGATTGGTTAGGGTTGGAAAGGAGCTCTGGAGATCATCCAGTCCAACCCCCTGCCAGAGCAGGGTCACCTACAGCAGGTTGCACAGGATGACCTCCAGGCGGGTTTTGAATGTCTCTGGGGTGGGAGACTCTACCGCCTCCCTGGGCAGCCTGTTCCAGCGCTCTGCCACCCTCAAAGTAAAGAAGTTCCTCCTCATGCTTTGATAGAAGTTCCTACGTTCCACTTTGTACCCGTTACCTCTTGTCCTGGATCATCTTTGATGATCCAGGACAAGAGGTAACGGGCACCAATTGGAACGTAGGAACTTGAACTTGAACTGGAACGTAGGAACTTGAACATAGGATTATCCTTGATGATTCAGGATAGCTGTGTGTCTGACCAGTCTGTCTTTCGAAGGAGGTCCTGGGCCAGCTCCAGCCATGCTGTGCTGAGCAGAGCCCCTGGCAGCAGCCCCACAGCTCACTCCCAGTGTGCCTGAATGGAAAAGGTACCAAAGTTGCTCCAACACTTTCTGAAAAACTCTATAGTGTTACCCCACAAGCGCAAAGCGACGGCAAAGCCCGTGAAATGACACCGGTGCTTCCAGAAAATGTCAAGCTTCCTGCCCAAGGGTGACATGCCATGCGGTGGGGTCAGGGCCACGCGCTGAGCACCCGGTGCGCTGGGGTTGCCCCAGCGGTTCCTGAGCAGCTCCTGCAGTGCTGCCGCCGGTACCATTCTGGCGGCTGTAGTTGTTTAAAAAGCCGTTGTTGTTTCCGGCGTAATCTGACGGCAGTTTTCTCGGGCATTTGGGCCTCTTCTAATAAGTGTGCTGTGAGTACATCTGCAAGCATTCACCTGTCGAGGTCAAATGACTGGTGGTGCTCATCTGCCCCCGTGCTACTGCTGCTGCCCCCCGTGAATGCTCATGTGCCTGCGTGCCCCTGTACAGGCACAGATGCACGCGCGCAACACCTGATCCCGCATCCTAATTATTTTTCGCCCGGTTCTCGGAGTTGTTCTGCTTCCGGCTGATGAATGGGAAAGTGTAGTAGTGCTGTTTCATTTCACCAGCCTCTCAAGTGTGGAAATTATGGTAAATTTGAGAACAAGCGAGATTAGATTGATAGTTACACCTCCTCCTTTAATTAGCCAACCACAGGATCTGTGGAGGCAAAGGCGGGGGGGGGTGTCGGAGGGGGGGCATACGAGTTTACCATGGCGAGAGTGCTAGAGGTTCTTTCTTGTCTGTTCTTTCTTGTCTTGTAAATTGGTATGAGATTCTGCCAGTCTTCCTCACGTAGCACAATCCCTCTTGATTTCTGGAGGTTCCTCACAGGGTAAGCTAATGTTTAACATCAATAAGGGTTACCGAATCTTGTCCTTGAGAAGCAGGAGTCTGGAAGCTGTTGTCAATCCAACTGCTGTATTCCTGACCAGCAAGCCCGCTTGATTCAGGGTTAATTAACTGATTACTTAGAGCGGAAGTGTTGTGGAAGAGCCCGATCATTACCATTTCTCTTCATTCTAATATGATGTATTTCAACTCCCCATCCCTCACGCCTTCTAGAGAGTGATCTGGTGAAGGAGGATGACAAGTCTTTGTGAAACCATCTCGAGTTCTGCCAGATACTCGTAGTTGAACTTGTCTAGCGGTACGAGATTAGACACCGTGTGAAAGGCAATACTGCACAGATTCTTTATTCCAGACCATTTTGTAAGTTCGCATGATACAAAACCTCACGGTTACTGGGCAGCTCTCCCACTTTTCATGTCAAACTTTGCTACCTCGCCCGCTGCAACGTGCAGGAAAGAAACATTGATTTGAATTGCGCCGTGGTGCCGTGCATCTTAATGACACTCTGGAGTGACTGGCAGTGTGTCTGGGTCCTGGGGTTGGACCCGGTCTAGCTGCCAGGAGGCAACATTGCAGAGAGGGGCTACAGCTGTGGTCTCTGAAGGGACCTGGCTACTCTATGTAGGCCTTCTCTCCCTGCGTCTCAGAGTGCTTGAAGATGCTAATTGGTTCACATTTTCCTCTGTTCGTTAAGGTATTCTGTCCTTAAAAATTCAGTTTTTTAAAATAGTAACGTGTATTGTCTATGTGAAAGATTAATCAAAAGGAGTTGCTTGAGGTGGGAAGGCTTTTCCGGAGAGGTTCCACATGTTGTCAGGTAGTCCCTCTGAATGGCAGCTTCCGGTTCGGTCCCTTAGCTTTCGGAAGTGACATTTAGTCTGATATGTGCCAGCCGTGCAATCTACCTAGCCCTGCAAAGTGCAAATATTAACCTAAATGCATATTAAGATACTGTGTGTTAGCTCCTGAACTGAAATAGAGAGCGGGTGTTCCAGCGGAGGCAAGCCAATCGTGTTTATTTACAGTGGCTTGAGGATTTGGCCCATTACCGCTTCTTTATACACTTTTAAAAAGAAATGCCAACTCGATAGTTTAGGCTTTAACTGGAACATGGCAAGTAGTTGTATGTTTTGGCGGACCCCTAGTAATGTTGCAGAATCTTTCTCAGAAGTTGTTCCATGGGATAGCCGATTCCTCAGGTAAGAGCTACTTGTTTGTTCAATCCTCCATCTTAGGCCTGCTCCTCAGGTGCATCCTCCTTCTCGCAGCGATTTCCTAGGAACAGATTTCGAAGAACAGCTCTGATCACAGAATCACAGATTGGTTAGGGTTGGAAAGGAGCTCTGGAGATCATCCAGTCCAACCCCCCTGCCAGAGCAGAGTCACCTACAGCAGGTTGCACAGGATGACCTCCATGCGGGTTTTGAATGTCTCTGGGGTGGGAGACTCTACCGCCTCCCTGGGCAGCCTGTTCCAGCGCTCTGCCACCCTCAAAGTAAAGAAGTTCCTCCTCATGCTTTGATAGAAGTTCCTAGGTTCCAGTTTGTACCCGTTACCTCTTGTCCTGGATCATCTTTGATGATCCAGGACAAGAGGTAACGGGCACCAATTGGAACGTAGGAACTTGAACTTGAACTGGAACGTAGGAACTTGAACATAGGATTATCCTTGATGATTCAGGATAGCTGTGTGTCTGACCAGTCTGTCTTTCGAAGGAGGTCCTGGGCCAGCTCCAGCCATGTTGTGCTGAGCAGAGCCCCTGGCAGCAGCCCCACAGCTCACTCCCAGTGTGCCTGAATGGAAAAGGTACCAAAGTTGCTCCAACACTTTCTGAAAAACTCTATAGTGTTACCCCACAAGCGCAAAGCGACGGCAAAGCCCGTGAAATGACACCGGTGCTTCCAGAAAATGTCAAGCTTCCTGCCCAAGGGTGACATGCCATGCGGTGGGGTCAGGGCCACGCGCTGAGCACCCGGTGCGCTGGGGTTGCCCCAGCGGTTCCTGAGCAGCTCCTGCAGTGCTGCCGCCGGTACCATTCTGGCGGCTGTAGTTGTTTAAAAAGCCGTTGTTGTTTCCGGCGTAATCTGACGGCAGTTTTCTCGGGCATTTGGGCCTCTTCTAATAAGTGTGCTGTGAGTACATCTGCAAGCATTCACCTGTCGAGGTCAAATGACTGGTGGTGCTCATCTGCCCCCGTGCTACTGCTGCTGCCCCCCGTGAATGCTCATGTGCCTGCGTGCCCCTGTACAGGCACAGATGCACGCGCGCAACACCTGATCCCGCATCCTAATTATTTTTCGCCCGGTTCTCTGAGTTGTTCTGCTTCCGGCTGATGAATGGGAAAGTGTAGTAGTGCTGTTTCATTTCACCAGCCTCTCAAGTGTGGAAATTATGGTAAATTTGAGAAAAAGCGAGATTAGATTGATAGTTACACCTCCTCCTTTAATTAGCCAACCACAGGATCTGTGGAGGCAAAGGCCGGGGGGGTGTGTCGGTGTATATAAGGTGTATTGTCTATGTGAAAGATTAATCAAAAGGAGTTGCTTGAGGTGGGAAGGCTTTTCCGGAGAGGTTCCACATGTTGTCAGGTAGTCCCTCTGAATGGCAGCTTCCGGTTCAGTCCCTTAGCTTTCGGAAGTGACATTTAGTCTGATATGTGCCAGCCGTGCAATCTACCTAGCCCTGCAAAGTGCAAATATTAACCTAAATGCATATTAAGATACTGTGTGTTAGCTCCTGAACTGAAATAGAGAGCGGGTGTTCCAGCGGAGGCAAGCAAATCGTGTTGATTTACAGTGGCTTGAGGATTTGGCCCATTACCGCTTCTTTATACACTTTTAAAAAGAAATGCCAACTCGATAGTTTAGGCTTTAACTGGAACATGGCAAGTAATTGTATGTTTTGGCGGACCCCTAGTAATGTTGCAGAATCTTTCTCAGAAGTTGTTCCATGGGATAGCCGATTCCTCAGGTAAGAGCTACTTGTTTGTTCAATCCTCCATCTTAGGCCTGCTCCTCAGGTGCATCCTCCTTCTCGCAGCGATTTCCTAGGAACAGATTTCGAAGAACAGCTCTGATCACAGAATCACAGATTGGTTAGGGTTGGAAAGGAGCTCTGGAGATCATCCAGTCCAACCCCCCTGCCAGAGCAGGGTCACCTACAGCAGGTTGCACAGGATGACCTCCAGGCGGGTTTTGAATGTCTCTGGGGTGGGAGACTCTACTGCCTCCCTGGGCAGCCTGTTCCAGCGCTCTGCCACCCTCAAAGTAAAGAAGTTCCTCCTCATGCTTTGATAGAAGTTCCTAGGTTCCAGTTTGTACCCGTTACCTCTTGTCCTGGATCATCTTTGATGATCCAGGACAAGAGGTAACGGGCACCAATTGGAACGTAGGAACTTGAACTTGAACTGGAACGTAGGAACTTGAACATAGGATTATCCTTGATGATTCAGGATAGCTGTGTGTCTGACCAGTCTGTCTTTCGAAGGAGGTCCTGGGCCAGCTCCAGCCATGCTGTGCTGAGCAGAGCCCCTGGCAGCAGCCCCACAGCTCACTCCCAGTGTGCCTGAATGGAAAAGGTACCAAAGTTGCTCCAACACTTTCTGAAAAACTCTATAGTGTTACCCCACAAGCGCAAAGCGACGGCAAAGCCCGTGAAATGACACCGGTGCTTCCAGAAAATGTCAAGCTTCCTGCCCAAGGGTGACATGCCATGCGGTGGGGTCAGGGCCACGCGCTGAGCACCCGGTGCGCTGGGGTTGCCCCAGCGGTTCCTGAGCAGCTCCTGCAGTGCTGCCGCCGGTACCGTTCTGGCGGCTGTAGTTGTTTAAAAAGCCGTTGTTGTTTCCGGCGTAATCTGACGGCAGTTTTCTCGGGCATTTGGGCCTCTTCTAATAAGTGTGCTGTGAGTACATCTGCAAGCATTCACCTGTCGAGGTCAAATGACTGGTGGTGCTCATCTGCCCCCGTGCTACTGCTGCTGCCTCCCGTGAATGCTCATGTGCCTGCGTGCCCCTGTACAGGCACAGATGCACGCGCGCAACACCTGATCCCGCATCCTAATTATTTTTCGCCCGGTTCTCTGAGTTGTTCTGCTTCCGGCTGATGAATGGGAAAGTGTAGTAGTGCTGTTTCATTTCACCAGCCTCTCAAGTGTGGAAATTATGGTAAATTTGAGAACAAGCCAGATTAGATTGATAGTTACACCTCCTCCTTTAATTAGCCAACCACAGGATCTGTGGAGGCAAAGGCCGGGGGTGTGTGTCGGTGTATATAACGTGTATTGTCTATGTGAAAGATTAATCAAAAGGAGTTGCTTGAGGTGGGAAGGCTTTTCCGGAGAGGTTCCACATGTTGTCAGGTAGTCCCTCTGAATGGCAGCTTCCGGTTCGGTCCCTTAGCTTTCGGAAGTGACATTTAGTCTGATATGTGCCAGCCGTGCAATCTACCTAGCCCTGCAAAGTGCAAATATTAACCTAAATGCATATTAAGATACTGTGTGTTAGCTCCTGAACTGAAATAGAGAGCGGGTGTTCCAGCGGAGGCAAGCAAATCGTGTTGATTTACAGTGGCTTGAGGATTTGGCCCATTACCGCTTCTTTATACACTTTTAAAAAGAAATGCCAACTCGATAGTTTAGGCTTTAACTGGAACATGGCAAGTAATTGTATGTTTTGGCGGACCCCTAGTAATGTTGCAGAATCTTTCTCAGAAGTTGTTCCATGGGATAGCTGATTCCTCAGGTAAGAGCTACTTGTTTGTTCAATCCTCCATCTTAGGCCTGCTCCTCAGGTGCATCCTCCTTCTCGCAGCGATTTCCTAGGAACAGATTTCGAAGAACAGCTCTGATCACAGAATCACAGATTGGTTAGGGTTGGAAAGGAGCTCTGGAGATCATCCAGCCCAACCCCCCTGCCAGAGCAGGGTCACCTACAGCAGGTTGCACCGGATGACCTCCAGGCGGGTTTTGAATGTCTCTGGGGTGGGAGACTCTACTGCCTCCCTGGGCAGCCTGTTCCAGCGCTCTGCCACCCTCAAAGTAAAGAAGTTCCTCCTCATGCTTTGATAGAAGTTCCTAGGTTCCAGTTTGTACCCGTTACCTCTTGTCCTGGATCATCTTTGATGATCCAGGACAAGAGGTAACGGGCACCAATTGGAACGTAGGAACTTGAACTTGAACTGGAACGTAGGAACTTGAACATAGGATTATCCTTGATGATTCAGGATAGCTGTGTGTCTGACCAGTCTGTCTTTCGAAGGAGGTCCTGGGCCAGCTCCAGCCATGCTGTGCTGAGCAGAGCCCCTGGCAGCAGCCCCACAGCTCACTCCCAGTGTGCCTGAATGGAAAAGGTACCAAAGTTGCTCCAACACTTTCTGAAAAACTCTATAGTGTTACCCCACAAGCGCAAAGCGACGGCAAAGCCCGTGAAATGACACCGGTGCTTCCAGAAAATGCCAAGCTTCCTGCCCAAGGGTGACATGCCATGCGGTGGGGTCAGGGCCACGCGCTGAGCACCCGGTGCGCTGGGGTTGCCCCAGCGGTTCCTGAGCAGCTCCTGCAGTGCTGCCGCCGGTACCGTTCTGGCGGCTGTAGTTGTTTAAAAAGCCGTTGTTGTTTCCGGCGTAATCTGACGGCAGTTTTCTCGGGCATTTGGGCCTCTTCTAATAAGTGTGCTGTGAGTACATCTGCAAGCATTCACCTGTCGAGGTCAAATGACTGGTGGTGCTCATCTGCCCCCGTGCTACTGCTGCTGCCTCCCGTGAATGCTCATGTGCCTGCGTGCCCCTGTACAGGCACAGATGCACGCGCGCAACACCTGATCCCGCATCCTAATTATTTTTCGCCCGGTTCTCTGAGTTGTTCTGCTTCCGGCTGATGAATGGGAAAGTGTAGTAGTGCTGTTTCATTTCACCAGCCTCTCAAGTGTGGAAATTATGGTAAATTTGAGAACAAGCCAGATTAGATTGATAGTTACACCTCCTCCTTTAATTAGCCAACCACAGGATCTGTGGAGGCAAAGGCCGGGGGTGTGTGTCGGTGTATATAACATGTATTGTCTATGTGAAAGATTAATCAAAAGGAGTTGCTTGAGGTGGGAAGGCTTTTCCGGAGAGGTTCCACATGTTGTCAGGTAGTCCCTCTGAATGGCAGCTTCCGGTTCGGTCCCTTAGCTTTCGGAAGTGACATTTAGTCTGATATGTGCCAGCCGTGCAATCTACCTAGCCCTGCAAAGTGCAAATATTAACCTAAATGCATATTAAGATACTGTGTGTTAGCTCCTGAACTGAAATAGAGAGCGGGTGTTCCAGCGGAGGCAAGCAAATCGTGTTGATTTACAGTGGCTTGAGGATTTGGCCCATTACCGCTTCTTTATACACTTTTAAAAAGAAATGCCAACTCGATAGTTTAGGCTTTAACTGGAACATGGCAAGTAATTCTATGTTTTGGCAGACTCCTAGTAATGTTGCAGAATCTTTCTCTGAAGTTGTTCCATGGGATAGCCGATTCCTCAGGTAAGAGCTACTTGTTTGTTCAATCCTCCATCTTAGGCCTGCTCCTCAGGTGCATCCTCCTTCTCGCAGCGATTTCCTAGGAACAGATTTCGAAGAACAGCTCTGATCACAGAATCACAGATTGGTTAGGGTTGGAAAGGAGCTCTGGAGATCATCCAGTCCAACCCCCTGCCAGAGCAGGGTCACCTACAGCAGGTTGCACAGGATGACCTCCAGGCGGGTTATGAATGTCTCTGGGGTGGGAGACTCTACCGCCTCCCTGGGCAGCCTGTTCCAGCGCTCTGCCACCCTCAAAGTAAAGAAGTTCCTCCTCATGCTTTGATAGAAGTTCCTAGGTTCCAGTTTGTACCCGTTACCTCTTGTCCTGGATCATCTTTGATGATCCAGGACAAGAGGTAACGGGCACCAATTGGAACGTAGGAACTTGAACTTGAACTGGAAGGTAGGAACTTGAACTTGAACATAGGATTATCCTTGATGATTCAGGATAGCTGTGTGTCTGACCAGTCTGTCTTTCGAAGGAGGTCCTGGGCCAGCTCCAGCCATGCTGTGCTGAGCAGAGCCCCTGGCAGCAGCCCCACACCTCACTCCCAGTGTGCCTGAATGGAAAAGGTACCAAAGTTGCTCCAACACTTTCTGAAAAACTCTATAGTGTTACCCCACAAGCGCAAAGCGACAGCAAAGCCCGTGAAATGACACCGGTGCTTCCAGAAAATGTCAAGCTTCCTGCCCAAGGGTGACATGCCATGCGGTGGGGTCAGGGCCACGCGCTGAGCACCCGGTGCGCTGGGGTTGCCCCAGCGGTTCCTGAGCAGCTCCTGCAGTGCTGCCGCCGGTACCATTCTGGCGGCTGTAGTTGTTTAAAAAGCCGTTGTTGTTTCCGGCGTAATCTGACGGCAGTTTTCTCGGGCATTTGGGCCTCTTCTAATAAGTGTGCTGTGAGTACATCTGCAAGCATTCACCTGTCGAGGTCAAATGACTGGTGGTGCTCATCTGCCCCCGTGCTACTGCTGCTGCCCCCCGTGAATGCTCATGTGCCTGCGTGCCCCTGTACAGGCACAGATGCACGCGCGCAACACCTGATCCCGCATCCTAATTATTTTTCGCCCGGTTCTCTGAGTTGTTCTGCTTCCGGCTGATGAATGGGAAAGTGTAGTAGTGCTGTTTCATTTCACCAGCCTCTCAAGTGTGGAAATTATGGTAAATTTGAGAACAAGCGAGATTAGATTGATAGTTACACCTCCTCCTTTAATTAGCCAACCACAGGATCTGTGGAGGCAAAGGCGGGGGGGGGTGTCGGAGGGGGGGCATACGAGTTTACCATGGCGAGAGTGCTGGAGGTTCTTTCTTGTCTGTTCTTTCTTGTCTTGTAAATTGGTATGAGATTCTGCCAGTCTTCCTCACGTAGCACAATCCCTCTTGATTTCTGGAGGTTCCTCACAGGGTAAGCTAATGTTTAACATCAATAAGGGTTACCGAATCTTGTCCTTGAGAAGCAGGAGTCTGGAAGCTGTTGTCAATCCAACTGCTGTATTCCTGACCAGCAAGCCCGCTTGATTCAGGGTTAATTAACTGATTACTTAGAGCGGAAGTGTTGTGGAAGAGCCCGATCATTACCATTTCTATTCATTCTAATATGATGTATTTCAACTCCCCATCCCTCACGCCTTCTAGAGAGTGATCTGGTGAAGGAGGATGACAAGTCTTTGTGAAACCATCTCGAGTTCTGCCAGATACTCGTAGTTGAACTTGTCTAGCGGTACGAGATTAGACACCGTGTGAAAGGCAATACTGCACAGATTCTTTATTCCAGACCATTTTGTAAGTTCGCATGATACAAAACCTCACGGTTACTGGGCAGCTCTCCCACTTTTCATGTCAAACTTTGCTACCTCGCCCGCTGCAACGTGCAGGAAAGAAACATTGATTTGAATTGCGCCGTGGTGCCGTGCATCTTAATGACACTCTGGAGTGACTGGCAGTGTGTCTGGGTCCTGGGGTTGGACCCGGTCTAGCTGCCAGGAGGCAACATTGCAGAGAGGGGCTACAGCTGTGGTCTCTGAAGGGACCTGGCTACTCTATGTAGGCCTTCTCTCCCTGCGTCTCAGAGTGCTTGAAGATGCTAATTGGTTCACATTTTCCTCTGTTCGTTAAGGTATTCTGTCCTTAAAAATTCAGTTTTTTAAAATAGTAACGTGTATTGTCTATGTGAAAGATTAATCAAAAGGAGTTGCTTGAGGTGGGAAGGCTTTTCCGGAGAGGTTCCACATGTTGTCAGGTAGTCCCTCTGAATGGCAGCTTCCGGTTCGGTCCCTTAGCTTTCGGAAGTGACATTTAGTCTGATATGTGCCAGCCGTGCAATCTACCTAGCCCTGCAAAGTGCAAATATTAACCTAAATGCATATTAAGATAGTGTGTGTTAGCTCCTGAACTGAAATAGAGAGCGGGTGTTCCAGCGGAGGCAAGCAAATCGTGTTGATTTACAGTGGCTTGAGGATTTGGCCCATTACCGCTTCTTTATACACTTTTAAAAAGAAATGCCAACTCGATAGTTTAGGCTTTAACTGGAACATGGCAAGTAATTGTATGTTTTGGCGGACCCCTAGTAATGTTGCAGAATCTTTCTCAGAAGTTGTTCCATGGGATAGCCGATTCCTCAGGTAAGAGCTACTTGTTTGTTCAATCCTCCATCTTAGGCCTGCTCCTCAGGTGCATCCTCCTTCTCGCAGCGATTTCCTAGGAACAGATTTCGAAGAACAGCTCTGATCACAGAATCACAGATTGGTTAGGGTTGGAAAGGACCTCTGGAGATCATCCAGTCCAACCCCCTGCCAGAGCAGGGTCACCTACAGCAGGTTGCACAGGATGACCTCCATGCGGGTTTTGAATGTCTCTGGGGTGGGAGACTCTACCGCCTCCCTGGGCAGCCTGTTCCAGCGCTCTGCCACCCTCAAAGTAAAGAAGTTCCTCCTCATGCTTTGATAGAAGTTCCTACGTTCCAGTTGGTACCCGTTACCTCTTGTCCTGGATCATCTTTGATGATCCAGGACAAGAGGTAACGGGCACCAATTGGAACGTAGGAACTTGAACTTGAACTGGAAGGTAGGAACTTGAACTTGAACATAGGATTATCCTTGATGATTCAGGATAGCTGTGTGTCTGACCAGTCTGTCTTTCGAAGGAGGTCCTGGGCCAGCTCCAGCCATGCTGTGCTGAGCAGAGCCCCTGGCAGCAGCCCCACACCTCACTCCCAGTGTGCCTGAATGGAAAAGGTACCAAAGTTGCTCCAACACTTTCTGAAAAACTCTATAGTGTTACCCCACAAGCGCAAAGCGACGGCAAAGCCCGTGAAATGACACCGGTGCTTCCAGAAAATGTCAAGCTTCCTGCCCAAGGGTGACATGCCATGCGGTGGGGTCAGGGCCACGCGCTGAGCACCCGGTGCGCTGGGGTTGCCCCAGTGGTTCCTGAGCAGCTCCTGCAGTGCTGCCGCCGGTACCGTTCTGGCGGCTGTAGTTGTTTAAAAAGCCGTTGTTGTTTCCGGCGTAATCTGACGGCAGTTTTCTCGGGCATTTGGGCCTCTTCTAATAAGTGTGCTGTGAGTACATCTGCAAGCATTCACCTGTCGAGGTCAAATGACTGGTGGTGCTCATCTGCCCCCGTGCTACTGCTGCTGCCTCCCGTGAATGCTCATGTGCCTGCGTGCCCCTGTACAGGCACAGATGCACGCGCGCAACACCTGATCCCGCATCCTAATTATTTTTCGCCCGGTTCTCTGAGTTTTTCTGCTTCCGGCTGATGAATGGGAAAGTGTAGTAGTGCTGTTTCATTTCACCAGCCTCTCAAGTGTGGAAATTATGGTAAATTTGAGAACAAGCGAGATTAGATTGATAGTTACACCTCCTCCTTTGATTAGCCAACCACAGGATCTGTGGAGGCAAAGGCCGGGGGGGTGTGTCGGTGTATATAAGGTGTATTGTCTATGTGAAAGATTAATCAAAAGGAGTTGCTTGAGGTGGGAAGGCTTTTCCGGAGAGGTTCCACATGTTGTCAGGTAGTCCCTCTGAATGGCAGCTTCCGGTTCGGTCCCTTAGCTTTCGGAAGTGACATTTAGTCTGATATGTGCCAGCCGTGCAATCTACCTAGCCCTGCAAAGTGCAAATATTAACCTAAATGCATATTAAGATAGTGTGTGTTAGCTCCTGAACTGAAATAGAGAGCGGGTGTTCCAGCGGAGGCAAGCAAATCGTGTTGATTTACAGTGGCTTGAGGATTTGGCCCATTACCGCTTCTTTATACACTTTTAAAAAGAAATGCCAACTCGATAGTTTAGGCTTTAACTGGAACATGGCAAGTAATTGTATGTTTTGGCGGACCCCTAGTAATGTTGCAGAATCTTTCTCAGAAGTTGTTCCATGGGATAGCCGATTCCTCAGGTAAGAGCTACTTGTTTGTTCAATCCTCCATCTTAGGCCTGCTCCTCAGGTGCATCCTCCTTCTCGCAGCGATTTCCTAGGAACAGATTTCGAAGAACAGCTCTGATCACAGAATCACAGATTGGTTAGGGTTGGAAAGGAGCTCTGGAGATCATCCAGTCCAACCCCCCTGCCAGAGCAGAGTCACCTACAGCAGGTTGCACAGGATGACCTCCAGGCGGGTTTTGAATGTCTCTGGGGTGGGAGACTCTACCGCCTCCCTGGGCAGCCTGTTCCAGCGCTCTGCCACCCTCAAAGTAAAGAAGTTCCTCCTCATGCTTTGATAGAAGTTCCTAGGTTCCAGTTTGTACCCGTTACCTCTTGTCCTGGATCATCTTTGATGATCCAGGACAAGAGGTAACGGGCACCAATTGGAACGTAGGAACTTGAACTTGAACTGGAAGGTAGGAACTTGAACTTGAACATAGGATTATCCTTGATGATTCAGGATAGCTGTGTGTCTGACCAGTCTGTCTTTCGAAGGAGGTCCTGGGCCAGCTCCAGCCATGTTGTGCTGAGCAGAGCCCCTGGCAGCAGCCCCACAGCTCACTCCCAGTGTGCCTGAATGGAAAAGGTACCAAAGTTGCTCCAACACTTTCTGAAAAACTCTATAGTGTTACCCCACAAGCGCAAAGCGACGGCAAAGCCCGTGAAATGACACCGGTGCTTCCAGGAAATGTCAAGCTTCCTGCCCAAGGGTGACATGCCATGCGGTGGGGTCAGGGCCACGCGCTGAGCACCCGGTGCGCTGGGGTTGCCCCAGCGGTTCCTGAGCAGCTCCTGCAGTGCTGCCGCCGGTACCGTTCTGGCGGCTGTAGTTGTTTAAAAAGCCGTTGTTGTTTCCGGCGTAATCTGACGGCAGTTTTCTCGGGCATTTGGGCCTCTTCTAATAAGTGTGCTGTGAGTACATCTGCAAGCATTCACCTGTCGAGGTCAAATGACTGGTGGTGCTCATCTGCCCCCGTGCTACTGCTGCTGCCTCCCGTGAATGCTCATGTGCCTGCGTGCCCCTGTACAGGCACAGATGCACGGGCGCAACACCTGATCCCGCATCCTAATTATTTTTCGCCCGGTTCTCTGAGTTGTTCTGCTTCCGGCTGATGAATGGGAAAGTGTAGTAGTGCTGTTTCATTTCACCAGCCTCTCAAGTGTGGAAATTATGGTAAATTTGAGAACAAGCCAGATTAGATTGATAGTTACACCTCCTCCTTTAATTAGCCAACCACAGGATCTGTGGAGGCAAAGGCCGGGGGGGTGTGTCGGTGTATATAACGTGTATTGTCTATGTGAAAGATTAATCAAAAGGAGTTGCTTGAGGTGGGAAGGCTTTTCCGGAGAGGTTCCACATGTTGTCAGGTAGTCCCTCTGAATGGCAGCTTCCGGTTCGGTCCCTTAGCTTTCGGAAGTGACATTTAGTCTGATATGTGCCAGCCGTGCAATCTACCTAGCCCTGCAAAGTGCAAATATTAACCTAAATGCATATTAAGATACTGTGTGTTAGCTCCTGAACTGAAATAGAGAGCGGGTGTTCCAGCGGAGGCAAGCAAATCGTGTTGATTTAGAGTGGCTTGAGGATTTGGCCCATTACCGCATGTTTATACACTTTTAAAAAGAAATGCCAACTCGATAGTTTAGGCTTTAACTGGAACATGGCAAGTAATTGTATGTTTTGGCGGACCCCTAGTAATATTGCAGAATCTTTCTCAGAAGTTGTTCCATGGGATAGCCGATTCCTCAGGAAAGAGCTACTTGTTTGTTCAATCCTCCATCTTAGGCCTGCTCCTCAGGTGCATCCTCCTTCTCGCAGCGATTTCCTAGGAACAGATTTCGAAGAACAGCTCTGATCACAGAATCACAGATTGGTTAGGGTTGGAAAGGAGCTCTGGAGATCATCCAGTCCAACCCCCCTGCCAGAGCAGGGTCACCTACAGCAGGTTGCACAGGATGACCTCCAGGCGGGTTTTGAATGTCTCTGGGGTGGGAGACTCTACCGCCTCCCTGGGCAGCCTGTTCCAGCGCTCTGCCACCCTCAAAGTAAAGAAGTTCCTCCTCATGCTTTGATAGAAGTTCCTAGGTTCCAGTTTGTACCCGTTACCTCTTGTCCTGGATCATCTTTGATGATCCAGGACAAGAGGTAACGGGCACCAATTGGAACGTAGGAACTTGAACTTGAACTGGAAGGTAGGAACTTGAACTTGAACATAGGATTATCCTTGATGATTCAGGATAGCTGTGTGTCTGACCAGTCTGTCTTTCGAAGGAGGTCCTGGGCCAGCTCCAGCCATGCTGTGCTGAGCAGAGCCCCTGGCAGCAGCCCCACAGCTCACTCCCAGTGTGCCTGAATGGAAAAGGTACCAAAGTTGCTCCAACACTTTCTGAAAAACTCTACAGTGTTACCCCACAAGCGCAAAGCGACGGCAAAGCCCGTGAAATGACACCGGTGCTTCCAGAAAATGTCAAGCTTCCTGCCCAAGGGTGACATGCCATGCGGTGGGGTCAGGGCCACGTGCTGAGCACCCGGTGCGCTGGAGTTGCCCCAGCGGTTCCTGAGCAGCTCCTGCAGTGCTGCCGCCGGTACCGTTCTGGCGGCTGTAGTTGTTTAAAAAGCCGTTGTTGTTTCCGGCGTAATCTGATGGCAGTTTTCTCGGGCATTTGGGCCTCTTCTAATAAGTGTGCTGTGAGTACATCTGCAAGCATTCACCTGTCGAGGTCAAATGACTGGTGGTGCTCATCTGCCCCCGTGCTACTGCTGCTGCCTCCCGTGAATGCTCATGTGCCTGCGTGCCCCTGTACAGGCACAGATGCACGCGCGCAACACCTGATCCCGCATCCTAATTATTTTTCGCCCGGTTCTCGGAGTTGTTCTGCTTCCGGCTGATGAATGGGAAAGTGTAGTAGTGCTGTTTCATTTCACCAGCCTCTCAAGTGTGGAAATTATGGTAAATTTGAGAACAAGCCAGATTAGATTGATAGTTACACCTCCTCCTTTAATTAGCCAACCACAGGATCTGTGGAGGCAAAGGCCGGGGGGGTGTGTCGGTGTATATAACGTGTATTGTCTATGTGAAAGATTAATCAAAAGGAGTTGCTTGAGGTGGGAAGGCTTTTCCGGAGAGGTTCCACATGTTGTCAGGTAGTCCCTCTGAATGGCAGCTTCCGGTTCGGTCCCTTAGCTTTCGGAAGTGACATTTAGTCTGATATGTGCCAGCCGTGCAATCTACCTAGCCCTGCAAAGTGCAAATATTAACATAAATGCATATTAAGATACTGTGTGTTAGCTCCTGAACTGAAATAGAGAGCGGGTGTTCCAGCGGAGGCAAGCAAATCGTGTTGATTTACAGTGGCTTGAGGATTTGGCCCATTACCGCTTCTTTATACACTTTTAAAAAGAAATGCCAACTCGATAGTTTAGGCTTTAACTGGAACATGGCAAGTAATTGTATGTTTTGGCGGACCCCTAGTAATGTTGCAGAATCTTTCTCAGAAGTTGTTCCATGGGATAGCCGATTCCTCAGGTAAGAGCTACTTGTTTGTTCAATCCTCCATCTTAGGCCTGCTCCTCAGGTGCATCCTCCTTCTCGCAGCGATTTCCTAGGAACAGATTTCGAAGAACAGCTCTGATCACAGAATCACAGATTGGTTAGGGTTGGAAAGGAGCTCTGGAGATCATCCAGTCCAACCCCCTGCCAGAGCAGGGTCACCTACAGCAGGTTGCTCAGGATGACCTCCAGGCGGGTTTTGAATGTCTCTGGGGTGGGAGACTCTACCGCCTCCCTGGGCAGCCTGTTCCAGCGCTCTGCCACCCTCAAAGTAAAGAAGTTCCTCCTCATGCTTTGATAGAAGTTCCTAGGTTCCAGTTGGTACCCGTTACCTCTTGTCCTGGATCATCTTTGATGATCCAGGACAAGAGGTAACGGGCACCAATTGGAAGGTAGGAACTTGAACTTGAACTGGAAGGTAGGAACTTGAACTTGAATATAGGATTATCCTTGATGATTCAGGATAGCTGTGTGTCTGACCAGTCTGTCTTTCGAAGGAGGTCCTGGGCCAGCTCCAGCCATGTTGTGCTGAGCAGAGCCCCTGGCAGCAGCCCCACAGCTCACTCCCAGTGTGCCTGAATGGAAAAGGTACCAAAGTTGCTCCAACACTTTCTGAAAAACTCTATAGTGTTACCCCACAAGCGCAAAGCGACGGCAAAGCCCGTGAAATGACACCGGTGCTTCCAGAAAATGTCAAGCTTCCTGCCCAAGGGTGACATGCCATGCGGTGGGGTCAGGGCCACGCGCTGAGCACCCGGTGCGCTGGGGTTGCCCCAGCGGTTCCTGAGCAGCTCCTGCAGTGCTGCCGCCGGTACCATTCTGGCGGCTGTAGTTGTTTAAAAAGCCGTTGTTGTTTCCGGCGTAATCTGACGGCAGTTTTCTCGGGCATTTGGGCCTCTTCTAATAAGTGTGCTGTGAGTACATCTGCAAGCATTCACCTGTCGAGGTCAAATGACTGGTGGTGCTCATCTGCCCCCGTGCTACTGCTGCTGCCTCCCGTGAATGCTCATGTGCCTGCGTGCCCCTGTACAGGCACAGATGCACGCGCGCAACACCTGATCCCGCATCCTAATTATTTTTCGCCCGGTTCTCGGAGTTGTTCTGCTTCCGGCTGATGAATGGGAAAGTGTAGTAGTGCTGTTTCATTTCACCAGCCTCTCAAGTGTGGAAATTATGGTAAATTTGAGAACAAGCCAGATTAGATTGATAGTTACACCTCCTCCTTTAATTAGCCAACCACAGGATCTGTGGAGGCAAAGGCCGGGGGGGTGTGTCGGTGTATATAACGTGTATTGTCTATGTGAAAGATTAATCAAAAGGAGTTGCTTGAGGTGGGAAGGCTTTTCCGGAGAGGTTCCACATGTTGTCAGGTAGTCCCTCTGAATGGCAGCTTCCGGTTCAGTCCCTTAGCTTTCGGAAGTGACATTTAGTCTGATATGTGCCAGCCGTGCAATCTACCTAGCCCTGCAAAGTGCAAATATTAACCTAAATGCATATTAAGATAGTGTGTGTTAGCTCCTGAACTGAAATAGAGAGCGGGTGTTCCAGCGGAGGCAAGCAAATCGTGTTGATTTACAGTGGCTTGAGGATTTGGCCCATTACCGCTTCTTTATACACTTTTAAAAAGAAATGCCAACTCGATAGTTTAGGCTTTAACTGGAACATGGCAAGTAATTGTATGTTTTGGCGGACCCCTAGTAATGTTGCAGAATCTTTCTCAGAAGTTGTTCCATGGGATAGCCGATTCCTCAGGTAAGAGCTACTTGTTTGTTCAATCCTCCATCTTAGGCCTGCTCCTCAGGTGCATCCTCCTTCTCGCAGCGATTTCCTAGGAACAGATTTCGAAGAACAGCTCTGATCACAGAATCACAGATTGGTTAGGGTTGGAAAGGAGCTCTGGAGATCATCCAGTCCAACCCCCCTGCCAGAGCAGGGTCACCTACAGCAGGTTGCACAGGATGACCTCCAGGCGGGTTTTGAATGTCTCTGGGGTGGGAGACTCTACCGCCTCCCTGGGCAGCCTGTTCCAGCGCTCTGCCACCCTCAAAGTAAAGAAGTTCCTCCTCATGCTTTGATAGAAGTTCCTAGGTTCCAGTTTGTACCCGTTACCTCTTGTCCTGGATCATCTTTGATGATCCAGGACAAGAGGTAACGGGCACCAATTGGAACGTAGGAACTTGAACTTGAACTGGAAGGTAGGAACTTGAACTTGAACATAGGATTATCCTTGATGATTCAGGATAGCTGTGTGTCTGACCAGTCTGTCTTTCGAAGGAGGTCCTGGGCCAGCTCCAGCCATGCTGTGCTGAGCAGAGCCCCTGGCAGCAGCCCCACAGCTCACTCCCAGTGTGCCTGAATGGAAAAGGTACCAAAGTTGCTCCAACACTTTCTGAAAAACTCTACAGTGTTACCCCACAAGCGCAAAGCGACGGCAAAGCCCGTGAAATGACACCGGTGCTTCCAGAAAATGTCAAGCTTCCTGCCCAAGGGTGACATGCCATGCGGTGGGGTCAGGGCCACGTGCTGAGCACCCGGTGCGCTGGAGTTGCCCCAGCGGTTCCTGAGCAGCTCCTGCAGTGCTGCCGCCGGTACCGTTCTGGCGGCTGTAGTTGTTTAAAAAGCCGTTGTTGTTTCCGGCGTAATCTGATGGCAGTTTTCTCGGGCATTTGGGCCTCTTCTAATAAGTGTGCTGTGAGTACATCTGCAAGCATTCACCTGTCGAGGTCAAATGACTGGTGGTGCTCATCTGCCCCCGTGCTACTGCTGCTGCCTCCCGTGAATGCTCATGTGCCTGCGTGCCCCTGTACAGGCACAGATGCACGCGCGCAACACCTGATCCCGCATCCTAATTATTTTTCGCCCGGTTCTCGGAGTTGTTCTGCTTCCGGCTGATGAATGGGAAAGTGTAGTAGTGCTGTTTCATTTCACCAGCCTCTCAAGTGTGGAAATTATGGTAAATTTGAGAACAAGCCAGATTAGATTGATAGTTACACCTCCTCCTTTAATTAGCCAACCACAGGATCTGTGGAGGCAAAGGCCGGGGGGGTGTGTCGGTGTATATAACGTGTATTGTCTATGTGAAAGATTAATCAAAAGGAGTTGCTTGAGGTGGGAAGGCTTTTCCGGAGAGGTTCCACATGTTGTCAGGTAGTCCCTCTGAATGGCAGCTTCCGGTTCGGTCCCTTAGCTTTCGGAAGTGACATTTAGTCTGATATGTGCCAGCCGTGCAATCTACCTAGCCCTGCAAAGTGCAAATATTAACATAAATGCATATTAAGATACTGTGTGTTAGCTCCTGAACTGAAATAGAGAGCGGGTGTTCCAGCGGAGGCAAGCAAATCGTGTTGATTTACAGTGGCTTGAGGATTTGGCCCATTACCGCTTCTTTATACACTTTTAAAAAGAAATGCCAACTCGATAGTTTAGGCTTTAACTGGAACATGGCAAGTAATTGTATGTTTTGGCGGACCCCTAGTAATGTTGCAGAATCTTTCTCAGAAGTTGTTCCATGGGATAGCCGATTCCTCAGGTAAGAGCTACTTGTTTGTTCAATCCTCCATCTTAGGCCTGCTCCTCAGGTGCATCCTCCTTCTCGCAGCGATTTCCTAGGAACAGATTTCGAAGAACAGCTCTGATCACAGAATCACAGATTGGTTAGGGTTGGAAAGGAGCTCTGGAGATCATCCAGTCCAACCCCCTGCCAGAGCAGGGTCACCTACAGCAGGTTGCTCAGGATGACCTCCAGGCGGGTTTTGAATGTCTCTGGGGTGGGAGACTCTACCGCCTCCCTGGGCAGCCTGTTCCAGCGCTCTGCCACCCTCAAAGTAAAGAAGTTCCTCCTCATGCTTTGATAGAAGTTCCTAGGTTCCAGTTGGTACCCGTTACCTCTTGTCCTGGATCATCTTTGATGATCCAGGACAAGAGGTAACGGGCACCAATTGGAACGTAGGAACTTGAACTTGAACTGGAAGGTAGGAACTTGAACTTGAACATAGGATTATCCTTGATGATTCAGGATAGCGTTGTGTCTGACCAGTCTGTCTTTCGAAGGAGGTCCTGGGCCAGCTCCAGCCATGCTGTGCTGAGCAGAGCCCCTGGCAGCAGCCCCACAGCTCACTCCCAGTGTGCCTGAATGGAAAAGGTACCAAAGTTGCTCCAACACTTTCTGAAAAACTCTATAGTGTTACCCCACAAGCGCAAAGCGACGGCAAAGCCCGTGAAATGACACCGGTGCTTCCAGAAAATGCCAAGCTTCCTGCCCAAGGGTGACATGCCATGCGGTGGGGTCAGGGCCATGCGCTGAGCACCCGGTGCGCTGGGGTTGCCCCAGCGGTTCCTGAGCAGCTCCTGCAGTGCTGCCGCCGGTACCGTTCTGGCGGCTGTAGTTGTTTAAAAAGCCGTTGTTGTTTCCGGCGTAATCTGACGGCAGTTTTCTCGGGCATTTGGGCCTCTTCTAATAAGTGTGCTGTGAGTACATCTGCAAGCATTCACCTGTCGAGGTCAAATGACTGGTGGTGCTCATCTGCCCCCGTGCTACTGCTGCTGCCTCCCGTGAATGCTCACGTGCCTGCGTGCCCCTGTACAGGCACAGATGCACGCGCGCAACACCTGATCCCGCATCCTAATTATTTTTCGCCCGGTTCTCGGAGTTGTTCTGCTTCCGGCTGATGAATGGGAAAGTGTAGTAGTGCTGTTTCATTTCACCAGCCTCTCAAGTGTGGAAATTATGGTAAATTTGAGAACAAGCCAGATTAGATTGATAGTTACACCTCCTCCTTTAATTAGCCAACCACAGGATCTGTGGAGGCAAAGGCCGGGGGGGTGTGTCGGTGTATATAACGTGTATTGTCTATGTGAAAGATTAATCAAAAGGAGTTGCTTGAGGTGGGAAGGCTTTTCCGGAGAGGTTCCACATGTTGTCAGGTAGTCCCTCTGAATGGCAGCTTCCGGTTCGGTCCCTTAGCTTTCGGAAGTGACATTTAGTCTGATATGTGCCAGCCGTGCAATCTACCTAGCCCTGCAAAGTGCAAATATTAACCTAAATGCATATTAAGATACTGTGTGTTAGCTCCTGAACTGAAATAGAGAGCGGGTGTTCCAGCGGAGGCAAGCAAATCGTGTTGATTTACAGTGGCTTGAGGATTTGGCCCATTACCGCTTCTTTATACACTTTTAAAAAGAAATGCCAACTCGATAGTTTAGGCTTTAACTGGAACATGGCAAGTAATTGTATGTTTTGGCGGACCCCTAGTAATGTTGCAGAATCTTTCTCAGAAGTTGTTCCATGGGATAGCCGATTCCTCAGGTAAGAGCTACTTGTTTGTTCAATCCTCCATCTTAGGCCTGCTCCTCAGGTGCATCCTCCTTCTCGCAGCGATTTCCTAGGAACAGATTTCGAAGAACAGCTCTGATCACAGAATCACAGATTGGTTAGGGTTGGAAAGGAGCTCTGGAGATCATCCAGTCCAACCCCCTGCCAGAGCAGGGTCACCTACAGCAGGTTGCACAGGATGACCTCCAGGCGGGTTTTGAATGTCTCTGGGGTGGGAGACTCTACTGCCTCCCTGGGCAGCCTGTTCCAGCGCTCTGCCACCCTCAAAGTAAAGAAGTTCCTCCTCATGCTTTGATAGAAGTTCCTAGGTTCCAGTTTGTACCCGTTACCTCTTGTCCTGGATCATCTTTGATGATCCAGGACAAGAGGTAACGGGCACCAATTGGAACGTAGGAACTTGAACTTGAACTGGAAGGTAGGAACTTGAACTTGAACATAGGATTATCCTTGATGATTCAGGATAGCTGTGTGTCTGACCAGTCTGTCTTTCGAAGGAGGTCCTGGGCCAGCTCCAGCCATGCTGTGCTGAGCAGAGCCCCTGGCAGCAGCCCCACAGCTCACTCCCAGTGTGCCTGAATGGAAAAGGTACCAAAGTTGCTCCAACACTTTCTGAAAAATTCTATAGTGTTACCCCACAAGCGCAAAGCGACGGCAAAGCCCGTGAAATGACACCGGTGCTTCCAGAAAATGTCAAGCTTCCTGCCCAAGGGTGACATGCCATGCGGTGGGGTCAGGGCCACGTGCTGAGCACCCGGTGTGCTGGAGTTGCCCCAGCGGTTCCTGAGCAGCTCCTGCAGTGCTGCCGCCGGTACCGTTCTGGCAGCTGTAGTTGTTTAAAAAGCCGTTGTTGTTTCCGGCGTAATCTGACGGCAGTTTTCTCGGGCATTTGGGCCTCTTCGAATAAGTGTGCTGTGAGTACATCTGCAAGCATTCACCTGTCGAGGTCAAATGACTGGTGGTGCTCATCTGCCCCCGTGCTACTGCTGCTGCCTCCCGTGAATGCTCGTGTGCCTGCGTGCCCCTGTACAGGCACAGATGCACGCGCGCAACACCTGATCCCGCATCCTAATTATTTTTCGCTCGGTTCTCTGAGTTGTTCTGCTTCCGGCTGATGAATGGGAAAGTGTAGTAGTGCTGTTTCATTTCACCAGCCTCTCAAGTGTGGAAATTATGGTAAATTTGAGAACAAGCGAGATTAGATTGATAGTTACACCTCCTCCTTTAATTAGCCAACCACAGGATGTGTGGAGGCAAAGGCCGGGGGGGTGTGTCGGTGTATATAACGTGTATTGTCTATGTGAAAGATGAATCAAAAGGAGTTGCTTGAGGTGGGAAGGCTTTTCCGGAGAGGTTCCACATGTTGTCAGGTAGTCCCTCTGAATGGCAGCTTCCGGTTCGGTCCCTTAGCTTTCGGAAGTGACATTTAGTCTGATATGTGCCAGCCGTGCAATCTACCTAGCCCTGCAAAGTGCAAATATTAACCTAAATGCATATTAAGATACTGTGTGTTAGCTCCTGAACTGAAATAGAGAGTGGGTGTTCCAGCGGAGGCAAGCAAATCGTGTTGATTTACAGTGGCTTGAGGATTTGGCCCATTACCGCTTCTTTATACACTTTTAAAAAGAAATGCCAACTTGTTAGTTTAGGCTTTAACTGGAACATGGCAAGTAATTGTATGTTTTTGCGGACCCCTAGTAATGTTGCAGAATCTTTCTCAGAAGTTGTTCCATGGGATAGCCGATTCCTCAGGTAAGAGCTACTTGTTTGTTCAATCCTCCATCTTAGGCCTGCTCCTCAGGTGCATCCTCCTTCTCGCAGCGATTTCCTAGGAACAGATTTCGAAGAACAGCTCTGATCACAGAATCACAGATTGGTTAGGGTTGGAAAGGAGCTCTGGAGATCATGTAGTGCAACCCCCCTGCCAGAGCAGAGTCACCTACAGCAGGTTGCACAGGATGACCTCCATGCGGGTTTTGAATGTCTCTGGGGTGGGAGACTCTACCGCCTCCCTGGGCAGCCTGTTCCAGCGCTCTGCCACCCTCAAAGTAAAGAAGTTCCTCCTCATGCTTTGATAGAAGTTCCTAGGTTCCAGTTTGTACCCGTTACCTCTTGTCCTGGATCATCTTTGATGATCCAGGACAAGAGGTAACGGGCACCAATTGGAACGTAGGAACTTGAACTTGAACTGGAAGGTAGGAACTTGAACTTGAATATAGGATTATCCTTGATGATTCAGGATAGCTGTGTGTCTGACCAGTCTGTCTTTCGAAGGAGGTCCTGGGCCAGCTCCAGCCATGTTGTGCTGAGCAGAGCCCCTGGCAGCAGCCCCACAGCTCACTCCCAGTGTGCCTGAATGGAAAAGGTACCAAAGTTGCTCCAACACTTTCTGAAAAACTCTATAGTGTTACCCCACAAGCGCAAAGCGACGGCAAAGCCCGTGAAATGACACCGGTGCTTCCAGAAAATGTCAAGCTTCCTGCCCAAGGGTGACATGCCATGCGGTGGGGTCAGGGCCACGCGCTGAGCACCCGGTGCGCTGGGGTTGCCGCAGCGGTTCCTGAGCAGCTCCTGCAGTGCTGCCGCCGGTACCGTTCTGGCGGCTGTAGTTGTTTAAAAAGCCGTTGTTGTTTCCGGCGTAATCTGACGGCAGTTTTCTCGGGCATTTGGGCCTCTTCTAATAAGTGTGCTGTGAGTACATCTGCAAGCATTCACCTGTCGAGGTCAAATGACTGGTGGTGCTCATCTGCCCCCGTGCTACTGCTGCTGCCTCCCGTGAATGCTCATGTGCCTGCGTGCCCCTGTACAGGCACAGATGCACGCGCGCAACACCTGATCCCGCATCCTAATTATTTTTCGCCCGGTTCTCTGAGTTGTTCTGCTTCCGGCTGATGAATGGGAAAGTGTAGTAGTGCTGTTTCATTTCACCAGCCTCTCAAGTGTGGAAATTATGGTAAATTTGAGAACAAGCCAGATTAGATTGATAGTTACACCTCCTCCTTTAATTAGCCAACCACAGGATCTGTGGAGGCAAAGGCCGGGGGGGTGTGTCGGTGTATATAACGTGTATTGTCTATGTGAAAGATTAATCAAAAGGAGTTGCTTGAGGTGGGAAGGCTTTTCCGGAGAGGTTCCACATGTTGTCAGGTAGTCCCTCTGAATGGCAGCTTCCGGTTCGGTCCCTTAGCTTTCGGAAGTGACATTTAGTCTGATATGTGCCAGCCGTGCAATCTACCTAGCCCTGCAAAGTGCAAATATTAACCTAAATGCATTTTAAGATACTGTGTGTTAGCTCCTGAACTGAAATAGAGAGCGGGTGTTCCAGCGGAGGCAAGCCAATCGTGTTGATTTACAGTGGCTTGAGGATTTGGCCCATTACCGCTTCTTTATACACTTTTAAAAAGAAATGCCAACTCGATAGTTTAGGCTTTAACTGGAACATGGCAAGTAGTTGTATGTTTTGGCGGACCCCTAGTAATGTTGCAGAATCTTTCTCAGAAGTTGTTCCATGGGATAGCCGATTCCTCAGGTAAGAGCTACTTGTTTGTTCAATCCTCCATCTTAGGCCTGCTCCTCAGGTGCATCCTCCTTCTCGCAGCGATTTCCTAGGAACAGATTTCGAAGAACAGCTCTGATCACAGAATCACAGATTGGTTAGGGTTGGAAAGGAGCTCTGGAGATCATCCAGTCCAACCCCCTGCCAGAGCAGGGTCACCTACAGCAGGTTGCACAGGATGACCTCCATGCGGGTTTTGAATGTCTCTGGGGTGGGAGACTCTACCGCCTCCCTGGGCAGCCTGTTCCAGCGCTCTGCCACCCTCAAAGTAAAGAAGTTCCTCCTCATGCTTTGATAGAAGTTCCTACGTTCCAGTTGGTACCCGTTACCTCTTGTCCTGGATCATCTTTGATGATCCAGGACAAGAGGTAACGGGCACCAATTGGAACGTAGGAACTTGAACTTGAACTGGAACGTAGGAACTTGAACTTGAACATAGGATTATCCTTGATGATTCAGGATAGCTGTGTGTCTGACCAGTCTGTCTTTCGAAGGAGGTCCTGGGCCAGCTCCAGCCATGCTGTGCTGAGCAGAGCCCCTGGCAGCAGCCCCACAGCCCACTCCCAGTGTGCCTGAATGGAAAAGGTACCAAAGTTGCTCCAACACTTTCTGAAAAACTCTATAGTGTTACCCCACAAGCGCAAAGCGACGGCAAAGCCCGTGAAATGACACCGGTGCTTCCAGAAAATGTCAAGCTTCCTGCCCAAGGGTGACATGCCATGCGGTGGGGTCAGGGCCACGCGCTGAGCACCCGGTGCGCTGGGGTTGCCCCAGCGGTTCCTGAGCAGCTCCTGCAGTGCTGCCGCCGGTACCGTTCTGGCGGCTGTAGTTGTTTAAAAAGCCGTTGTTGTTTCCGGCGTAATCTGACGGCAGTTTTCTCGGGCATTTGGGCCTCTTCTAATAAGTGTGCTGTGAGTACATCTGCAAGCATTCACCTGTCGAGGTCAAATGACTGGTGGTGCTCATCTGCCCCCGTGCTACTGCTGCTGCCTCCCGTGAATGCTCATGTGCCTGCGTGCCCCTGTACAGGCACAGATGCACGCGCGCAACACCTGATCCCGCATCCTAATTATTTTTCGCCCGGTTCTCGGAGTTGTTCTGCTTCCGGCTGATGAATGGGAAAGTGTAGTAGTGCTGTTTCATTTCACCAGCCTCTCAAGTGTGGAAATTATGGTAAATTTGAGAACAAGCCAGATTAGATTGATAGTTACACCTCCTCCTTTAATTAGCCAACCACAGGATCTGTGGAGGCAAAGGCCGGGGGGGTGTGTCGGTGTATATAACGTGTATTGTCTATGTGAAAGATTAATAAAAAGGAGTTGCTTGAGGTGGGAAGGCTTTTCCGGAGAGGTTCCACATGTTGTCAGGTAGTCCCTCTGAATGGCAGCTTCCGGTTCGGTCCCTTAGATTTCGGAAGTGACATTTAGTCTGATATGTGCCAGCCGTGCAATCTACCTAGCCCTGCAAAGTGCAAATATTAACCTAAATGCATATTAAGATACTGTGTGTTAGCTCCTGAACTGAAATAGAGAGCGGGTGTTCCAGCGGAGGCAAGCAAATCGTGTTGATTTACAGTGGCTTGAGGATTTGGCCCATTACCGCTTCTTTATACACTTTTAAAAAGAAATGCCAACTCGATAGTTTAGGCTTTAACTGGAACATGGCAAGTAATTGTATGTTTTGGCGGACCCCTAGTAATGTTGCAGAATCTTTCTCAGAAGTTGTTCCATGGGATAGCCGATTCCTCAGGTAAGAGCTACTTGTTTGTTCAATCCTCCATCTTAGGCCTGCTCCTCAGGTGCATCCTCCTTCTCGCAGCGATTTCCTAGGAACAGATTTCGAAGAACAGCTCTGATCACAGAATCACAGATTGGTTAGGGTTGGAAAGGAGCTCTGGAGATCATCCAGTCCAACCCCCCTGCCAGAGCAGGGTCACCTACAGCAGGTTGCACAGGATGACCTCCATGCGGGTTTTGAATGTCTCTGGGGTGGGAGACTCTACCGCCTCCCTGGGCAGCCTGTTCCAGCGCTCTGCCACCCTCAAAGTAAAGAAGTTCCTCCTCATGCTTTGATAGAAGTTCCTAGGTTCCAGTTTGTACCCGTTACCTCTTGTCCTGTATCATCTTTGATGATCCAGGACAAGAGGTAACGGGCACCAATTGGAAGGTAGGAACTTGAACTTGAACTGGAAGGTAGGAACTTGAACTTGAATATAGGATTATCCTTGATGATTCAGGATAGCTGTGTGTCTGACCAGTCTGTCTTTCGAAGGAGGTCCTGGGCCAGCTCCAGCCATGTTGTGCTGAGCAGAGCCCCTGGCAGCAGCCCCACAGCTCACTCCCAGTGTGCCTGAATGGAAAAGGTACCAAAGTTGCTCCAACACTTTCTGAAAAACTCTATAGTGTTACCCCACAAGCGCAAAGCGACGGCAAAGCCCGTGAAATGACACCGGTGCTTCCAGAAAATGTCAAGCTTCCTGCCCAAGGGTGACATGCCATGCGGTGGGGTCAGGGCCACGCGCTGAGCACCCGGTGCGCTGGGGTTGCCCCAGCGGTTCCTGAGCAGCTCCTGCAGTGCTGCCGCCGGTACCGTTCTGGCGGCTGTAGTTGTTTAAAAAGCCGTTGTTGTTTCCGGCGTAATCTGACGGCAGTTTTCTCGGGCATTTGGGCCTCTTCTAATAAGTGTGCTGTGAGTACATCTGCAAGCATTCACCTGTCGAGGTCAAATGACTGGTGGTGCTCATCTGCCCCCGTGCTACTGCTGCTGCCTCCCGTGAATGCTCATGTGCCTGCGTGCCCCTGTACAGGCACAGATGCACGCGCGCAACACCTGATCCCGCATCCTAATTATTTTTCGCCCGGTTCTCAGAGTTGTTCTGCTTCCGGCTGATGAATGGGAAAGTGTAGTAGTGCTGTTTCATTTCACCAGCCTCTCAAGTGTGGAAATTATGGTAAATTTGAGAACAAGCCAGATTAGATTGATAGTTACACCTCCTCTTTTAATTAGCCAACCACAGGATCTGTGGAGGCAAAGGCCGGGGGGGTGTGTCGGTGTATATAAGGTGTATTGTCTATGTGAAAGATTAATCAAAAGGAGTTGCTTGAGGTGGGAAGGCTTTTCCGGAGAGGTTCCACATGTTGTCAGGTAGTCCCTCTGAATGGCAGCTTCCGGTTCGGTCCCTTAGCTTTCGGAAGTGACATTTAGTCTGATATGTGCCAGCCGTGCAATCTACCTAGCCCTGCAAAGTGCAAATATTAACCTAAATGCATATTAAGATACTGTGTGTTAGCTCCTGAACTGAAATAGAGAGCGGGTGTTCGAGCGGAGGCAAGCAAATCGTGTTGATTTACAGTGGCTTGAGGATTTGGCCCATTACCGCTTCTTTATACACTTTTAAAAAGAAATGCCAACTCGATAGTTTAGGCTTTAACTGGAACATGGCAAGTAATTGTATGTTTTGGCGGACCCCTAGTAATGTTGCAGAATCTTTCTCAGAAGTTGTTCCATGGGATAGCCGATTCCTCAGGTAAGAGCTACTTGTTTGTTCAATCCTCCATCTTAGGCCTGCTCCTCAGGTGCATCCTCCTTCTCGCAGCGATTTCCTAGGAACAGATTTCGAAGAACAGCTCTGATCACAGAATCACAGATTGGTTAGGGTTGGAAAGGAGCTCTGGAGATCATCCAGTCCAACCCCCCTGCCAGAGCAGGGTCACCTACAGCAGGTTGCACAGGATGACCTCCATGCGGGTTTTGAATGTTTCTGGGGTGGGAGACTCTACCGCCTCCCTGGGCAGCCTGTTCCAGCGCTCTGCCACCCTCAAAGTAAAGAAGTTCCTCCTCATGCTTTGATAGAAGTTCCTACGTTCCAGTTTGTACCCGTTACCTCTTGTCCTGTATCATTTTTGATGATCCAGGACAAGAGGTAACGGGCACCAATTGGAACGTAGGAACTTGAACTGGAAGGTAGGAACTTGAACTTGAACATAGGATTATCCTTGATGATTCAGGATAGCTGTGTGTCTGACCAGTCTGTCTTTCGAAGGAGGTCCTGGGCCAGCTCCAGCCATGCTGTGCTGAGCAGAGCCCCTGGCAGCAGCCCCACAGCTCACTCCCAGTGTGCCTGAATGGAAAAGGTACCAAAGTTGCTCCAACACTTTCTGAAAAACTCTATAGTGTTACCCCACAAGCGCAAAGCGACGGCAAAGCCCGTGAAATGACACCGGTGCTTCCAGAAAATGTCAAGCTTCCTGCCCAAGGGTGACATGCCATGTGGTGGGGTCAGGGCCACGCGCTGAGCACCCGGTGCGCTGGGGTTGCCCCAGCGGTTCCTGAGCAGCTCCTGCAGTGCTGCCGCCGGTACCGTTCTGGCGGCAGTAGTTGTTTAAAAAGCCGTTGTTGTTTCCGGCGTAATCTGACGGCAGTTTTCTCGGGCATTTGGGCCTCTTCTAATAAGTGTGCTGTGAGTACATCTGCAAGCATTCACCTGTCGAGGTCAAATGACTGGTGGTGCTCATCTCCCCCCGTGCTACTGCTGCTGCCTCCCGTGAATGCTCATGTGCCTGCGTGCCCCTGTACAGGCACAGATGCACGCGCGCAACACCTGATCCCGCATCCTAATTATTTTTCGCCCGGTTCTCGGAGTTGTTCTGCTTCCGGCTGATGAATGGGAAAGTGTAGTAGTGCTGTTTCATTTCACCAGCCTCTCAAGTGTGGAAATTATGGTAAATTTGAGAACAAGCCAGATTAGATTGATAGTTACACCTCCTCCTTTAATTAGCCAACCACAGGATCTGTGGAGGCAAAGGCCGGGGGGGTGTGTCGGTGTATATAACGTGTATTGTCTATGTGAAAGATTAATCAAAAGGAGTTGCTTGAGGTGGGAAGGCTTTTCCGGAGAGGTTCCACATGTTGTCAGGTAGTCCCTCTGAATGGCAGCTTCCGGTTCGGTCCCTTAGCTTTCGGAAGTGACATTTAGTCTGATATGTGCCAGCCGTGCAATCTACCTAGCCCTGCAAAGTGCAAATATTAACCTAAATGCATATTAAGATACTGTGTGTTAGCTCCTGAACTGAAATAGAGAGCGGGTGTTCCAGCGGAGGCAAGCAAATCGTGTTGATTTACAGTGGCTTGAGGATTTGGCCCATTACCGCTTCTTTATACACTTTTAAAAAGAAATGCCAACTCGATAGTTTAGGCTTTAACTGGAACATGGCAAGTAATTCTATGTTTTGGCGGACCCCTAGTAATGTTGCAGAATCTTTCTCAGAAGTTGTTCCATGGGATAGCCGATTCCTCAGGTAAGAGCTACTTGTTTGTTCAATCCTCCATCTTAGGCCTGCTCCTCAGGTGCATCCTCCTTCTCGCAGCAATTTCCTAGGAACAGATTTCGAAGAACAGCTCTGATCACAGAATCACAGATTGGTTAGGGTTGGAAAGGAGCTCTGGAGATCATCCAGTCCAACCCCCCTGCCAGAGCAGGGTCACCTACAGCAGGTTGCACAGGATGACCTCCAGGCGGGTTTTGAATGTCTCTGGGGTGGGAGACTCTACCGCCTCCCTGGGCAGCCTGTTCCAGCGCTCTGCCACCCTCAAAGTAAAGAAGTTCCTCCTCATGCTTTGATAGAAGTTCCTAGGTTCCAGTTTGTACCCGTTACCTCTTGTCCTGGATCATCTTTGATGATCCAGGACAAGAGGTAACGGGCACCAATTGGAACGTAGGAACTTGAACTTGAACTGGAACGTAGGAACTTGAACTTGAACATAGGATTATCCTTGATGATTCAGGATAGCTGTGTGTCTGACCAGTCTGTCTTTCGAAGGAGGTCCTGGGCCAGCTCCAGCCATGCTGTGCTGAGCAGAGCCCCTGGCAGCAGCCCCACAGCTCACTCCCAGTGTGCCTGAATGGAAAAGGTACCAAAGTTGCTCCAACACTTTCTGAAAAACTCTATAGTGTTACCCCACAAGCGCAAAGCGACGGCAAAGCCCGTGAAATGACACCGGTGCTTCCAGAAAATGTCAAGCTTCCTGCCCAAGGGTGACATGCCATGCGGTGGGGTCAGGGCCATGCGCTGAGCACCCGGTGCGCTGGGGTTGCCCCAGCGGTTCCTGAGCAGCTCCTGCAGTGCTGCCGCCGGTACCGTTCTGGCGGCTGTAGTTGTTTAAAAAGCCGTTGTTGTTTCCGGCGTAATCTGACGGCAGTTTTCTCGGGCATTTGGGCCTCTTCTAATAAGTGTGCTGTGAGTACATCTGCAAGCATTCACCTGTCGAGGTCAAATGACTGGTGGTGCTCATCTCCCCCCGTGCTACTGCTGTTGCCTCCCGTGAATGCTCATGTGCCTGCGTGCCCCTGTACAGGCACAGATGCACGCGCGCAACACCTGATCCCGCATCCTAATTATTTTTCGCCCGGTTCTCGGAGTTGTTCTGCTTCCGGCTGATGAATGGGAAAGTGTAGTAGTGCTGTTTCATTTCACCAGCCTCTCAAGTGTGGAAATTATGGTAAATTTGAGAACAAGCCAGATTAGATTGATAGTTACACCTCCTCCTTTAATTAGCCAACCACAGGATCTGTGGAGGCAAAGGCCGGGGGGGTGTGTCGGTGTATATAACGTGTATTGTCTATGTGAAAGATTAATCAAAAGGAGTTGCTTGAGGTGGGAAGGCTTTTCCGGAGAGGTTCCACATGTTGTCAGGTAGTCCCTCTGAATGGCAGCTTCCGGTTCGGTCCCTTAGCTTTCGGAAGTGACATTTAGTCTGATATGTGCCAGCCGTGCAATCTACCTAGCCCTGCAAAGTGCAAATATTAACCTAAATGCATATTAAGATACTGTGTGTTAGCTCCTGAACTGAAATAGAGAGCGGGTGTTCCAGCGGAGGCAAGCAAATCGTGTTGATTTAGAGTGGCTTGAGGATTTGGCCCATTACCGCTTCTTTATACACTTTTAAAAAGAAATGCCAACTCGATAGTTTAGGCTTTAACTGGAACATGGCAAGTAATTGTATGTTTTGGCGGACCCCTAGTAATGTTGCAGAATCTTTCTCAGAAGTTGTTCCATGGGATAGCCGATTCCTCAGGTAAGAGCTACTTGTTTGTTCAATCCTCCATCTTAGGCCTGCTCCTCAGGTGCATCCTCCTTCTCGCAGCGATTTCCTAGGAACAGATTTCGAAGAACAGCTCTGATCACAGAATCACAGATTGGTTAGGGTTGGAAAGGAGCTCTGGAGATCATCCAGTCCAACCCCCCTGCCAGAGCAGGGTCACCTACAGCAGGTTGCACAGGATGACCTCCAGGCGGGTTTTGAATGTCTCTGGGGTGGGAGACTCTACCGCCTCCCTGGGCAGCCTGTTCCAGCGCTCTGCCACCCTCAAAGTAAAGAAGTTCCTCCTCACGCTTTGATAGAAGTTCCTAGGTTCCAGTTTGTACCCGTTACCTCTTGTCCTGGATCATCTTTGATGATCCAGGACAAGAGGTAACGGGCACCAATTGGAACGTAGGAACTTGAACTTGAACTGGAAGGTAGGAACTTGAACTTGAACATAGGATTATCCTTGATGATTCAGGATAGCTGTGTGTCTGACCAGTCTGTCTTTCGAAGGAGGTCCTGGGCCAGCTCCAGCCATGCTGTGCTGAGCAGAGCCCCTGGCAGCAGCCCCACAGCTCACTCCCAGTGTGCCTGAATGGAAAAGGTACCAAAGTTGCTCCAACACTTTCTGAAAAACTCTATAGTGTTACCCCACAAGCGCAAAGCGACGGCAAAGCCCGTGAAATGACACCGGTGCTTCCAGAAAATGTCAAGCTTCCTGCCCAAGGGTGACATGCCATGCGGTGGGGTCAGGGCCACGCGCTGAGCACCCGGTGCGCTGGGGTTGCCCCAGTGGTTCCTGAGCAGCTCCTGCAGTGCTGCCGCCGGTACCGTTCTGGCGGCAGTAGTTGTTTAAAAAGCCGTTGTTGTTTCCGGCGTAATCTGACGGCAGTTTTCTCGGGCATTTGGGCCTCTTCTAATAAGTGTGCTGTGAGTACATCTGCAAGCATTCACCTGTCGAGGTCAAATGACTGGTGGTGCTCATCTGCCCCCGTGCTACTGCTGCTGCCTCCCGTGAATGCTCATGTGCCTGCGTGCCCCTGTACAGGCACAGATGCACGCGCGCAACACCTGATCCCGCATCCTAATTATTTTTCGCCCGGTTCTCGGAGTTGTTCTGCTTCCGGCTGATGAATGGGAAAGTGTAGTAGTGCTGTTTCATTTCACCAGCCTCTCAAGTGTGGAAATTATGGTAAATTTGAGAACAAGCCAGATTAGATTGATAGTTACACCTCCTCCTTTAATTAGCCAACCACAGGATCTGTGGAGGCAAAGGCCGGGGGGGTGTGTCGGTGTATATAACGTGTATTGTCTATGTGAAAGATTAATCAAAAGGAGTTGCTTGAGGTGGGAAGGCTTTTCCGGAGAGGTTCCACATGTTGTCAGGTAGTCCCTCTGAATGGCAGCTTCCGGTTCGGTCCCTTAGCTTTCGGAAGTGACATTTAGTCTGATATGTGCCAGCCGTGCAATCTACCTAGCCCTGCAAAGTGCAAATATTAACCTAAATGCATATTAAGATAGTGTGTGTTAGCTCCTGAACTGAAATAGAGAGCGGGTGTTCCAGCGGAGGCAAGCAAATCGTGTTGATTTACAGTGGCTTGAGGATTTGGCCCATTACCGCTTCTTTATACACTTTTAAAAAGAAATGCCAACTCGATAGTTTAGGCTTTAACTGGAACATGGCAAGTAATTGTATGTTTTGGCGGACCCCTAGTAATGTTGCAGAATCTTTCTCAGAAGTTGTTCCATGGGATAACCGATTCCTCAGGTAAGAGCTACTTGTTTGTTCAATCCTCCATCTTAGGCCTGCTCCTCAGGTGCATCCTCCTTCTCGCAGCGATTTCCTAGGAACAGATTTCGAAGAACAGCTCTGATCACAGAATCACAGATTGGTTAGGGTTGGAAAGGAGCTCTGGAGATCATCCAGTCCAACCCCCCTGCCAGAGCAGGGTCACCTACAGCAGGTTGCACAGGATGACCTCCAGGCGGGTTATGAATGTCTCTGGGGTGGGAGACTCTACCGCCTCCCTGGGCAGCCTGTTCCAGCGCTCTGCCACCCTCAAAGTAAAGAAGTTCCTCCTCACGCTTTGATAGAAGTTCCTAGGTTCCAGTTTGTACCCGTTACCTCTTGTCCTGGATCATCTTTGATGATCCAGGACAAGAGGTAACGGGCACCAATTGGAACGTAGGAACTTGAACTTGAACTGGAAGGTAGGAACTTGAACTTGAACATAGGATTATCCTTGATGATTCAGGATAGCTGTGTGTCTGACCAGTCTGTCTTTCGAAGGAGGTCCTGGGCCAGCTCCAGCCATGCTGTGCTGAGCAGAGCCCCTGGCAGCAGCCCCACAGCTCACTCCCAGTGTGCCTGAATGGAAAAGGTACCAAAGTTGCTCCAACACTTTCTGAAAAACTCTATAGTGTTACCCCACAAGCGCAAAGCGACGGCAAAGCCCGTGAAATGACACCGGTGCTTCCAGAAAATGTCAAGCTTCCTGCCCAAGGGTGACATGCCATGCGGTGGGGTCAGGGCCACGCGCTGAGCACCCGGTGCGCTGGGGTTGCCCCAGCGGTTCCTGAGCAGCTCCTGCAGTGCTGCCGCCGGTACCGTTCTGGCGGCTGTAGTTGTTTAAAAAGCCGTTGTTGTTTCCGGCGTAATCTGACGGCAGTTTTCTCGGGCATTTGGGCCTCTTCTAATAAGTGTGCTGTGAGTACATCTGCAAGCATTCACCTGTCGAGGTCAAATGACTGGTGGTGCTCATCTCCCCCCGTGCTACTGCTGCTGCCTCCCGTGAATGCTCATGTGCCTGCGTGCCCCTGTACAGGCACAGATGCACGCGCGCAACACCTGATCCCGCATCCTAATTATTTTTCGCCCGGTTCTCGGAGTTGTTCTGCTTCCGGCTGATGAATGGGAAAGTGTAGTAGTGCTGTTTCATTTCACCAGCCTCTCAAGTGTGGAAATTATGGTAAATTTGAGAACAAGCCAGATTAGATTGATAGTTACACCTCCTCCTTTAATTAGCCAACCACAGGATCTGTGGAGGCAAAGGCCGGGGGGGTGTGTCGGTGTATATAACGTGTATTGTCTATGTGAAAGATTAATCAAAAGGAGTTGCTTGAGGTGGGAAGGCTTTTCCGGAGAGGTTCCACATGTTGTCAGGTAGTCCCTCTGAATGGCAGCTTCCGGTTCGGTCCCTTAGCTTTCGGAAGTGACATTTAGTCTGATATGTGCCAGCCGTGCAATCTACCTAGCCCTGCAAAGTGCAAATATTAACCTAAATGCATATTAAGATACTGTGTGTTAGCTCCTGAACTGAAATAGAGAGCGGGTGTTCCAGCGGAGGCAAGCAAATCGTGTTGATTTACAGTGGCTTGAGGATTTGGCCCATTACCGCTTCTTTATACACTTTTAAAAAGAAATGCCAACTCGATAGTTTAGGCTTTAACTGGAACATGGCAAGTAATTGTATGTTTTGGCGGACCCCTAGTAATGTTGCAGAATCTTTCTCAGAAGTTGTTCCATGGGATAGCCGATTCCTCAGGTAAGAGCTACTTGTTTGTTCAATCCTCCATCTTAGGCCTGCTCCTCAGGTGCATCCTCCTTCTCGCAGCGATTTCCTAGGAACAGATTTCGAAGAACAGCTCTGATCACAGAATCACAGATTGGTTAGGGTTGGAAAGGAGCTCTGGAGATCATCCAGTCCAACCCCCCTGCCAGAGCAGGGTCACCTACAGCAGGTTGCACAGGATGACCTCCAGGCGGGTTTTGAATGTCTCTGGGGTGGGAGACTCTACCGCCTCCCTGGGCAGCCTGTTCCAGCGCTCTGCCACCCTCAAAGTAAAGAAGTTCCTCCTCATGCTTTGATAGAAGTTCCTACGTTCCAGTTTGTACCCGTTACCTCTTGTCCTGTATCATCTTTGATGATCCAGGACAAGAGGTAACGGGCACCAATTGGAACGTAGGAACTTGAACTTGAACTGGAAGGTAGGAACTTGAACTTGAACATAGGATTATCCTTGATGATTCAGGATAGCTGTGTGTCTGACCAGTCTGTCTTTCGAAGGAGGTCCTGGGCCAGCTCCAGCCATGCTGTGCTGAGCAGAGCCCCTGGCAGCAGCCCCACACCTCACTCCCAGTGTGCCTGAATGGAAAAGGTACCAAAGTTGCTCCAACACTTTCTGAAAAACTCTATAGTGTTACCCCACAAGCGCAAAGCGACGGCAAAGCCCGTGAAATGACACCGGTGCTTCCAGAAAATGTCAAGCTTCCTGCCCAAGGGTGACATGCCATGCGGTGGGGTCAGGGCCACGCGCTGAGCACCCGGTGCGCTGGGGTTGCCCCAGCGGTTCCTGAGCAGCTCCTGCAGTGCTGCCGCCGGTACCGTTCTGGCGGCTGTAGTTGTTTAAAAAGCCGTTGTTGTTTCCGGCGTAATCTGACGGCAGTTTTCTCGGGCATTTGGGCCTCTTCTAATAAGTGTGCTGTGAGTACATCTGCAAGCATTCACCTGTCGAGGTCAAATGACTGGTGGTGCTCATCTCCCCCCGTGCTACTGCTGCTGCCTCCCGTGAATGCTCATGTGCCTGCGTGCCCCTGTACAGGCACAGATGCACGCGCGCAACACCTGATCCCGCATCCTAATTATTTTTCGCCCGGTTCTCGGAGTTGTTCTGCTTCCGGCTGATGAATGGGAAAGTGTAGTAGTGCTGTTTCATTTCACCAGCCTCTCAAGTGTGGAAATTATGGTAAATTTGAGAACAAGCCAGATTAGATTGATAGTTACACCTCCTCCTTTAATTAGCCAACCACAGGATCTGTGGAGGCAAAGGCCGGGGGGGTGTGTCGGTGTATATAACGTGTATTGTCTATGTGAAAGATTAATCAAAAGGAGTTGCTTGAGGTGGGAAGGCTTTTCCGGAGAGGTTCCACATGTTGTCAGGTAGTCCCTCTGAATGGCAGCTTCCGGTTCGGTCCCTTAGCTTTCGGAAGTGACATTTAGTCTGATATGTGCCAGCCGTGCAATCTACCTAGCCCTGCAAAGTGCAAATATTAACCTAAATGCATATTAAGATACTGTGTGTTAGCTCCTGAACTGAAATAGAGAGCGGGTGTTCCAGCGGAGGCAAGCAAATCGTGTTGATTTACAGTGGCTTGAGGATTTGGCCCATTACCGCTTCTTTATACACTTTTAAAAAGAAACGCCAACTCGATAGTTTAGGCTTTAACTGGAACATGGCAAGTAATTGTATGTTTTGGCGGACCCCTAGTAATGTTGCAGAATCTTTCTCTGAAGTTGTTCCATGGGATAGCCGATTCCTCAGGTAAGAGCTACTTGTTTGTTCAATCCTCCATCTTAGGCCTGCTCCTCAGGTGCATACTCCTTCTCGCAGCGATTTCCTAGGAACAGATTTCGAAGAACAGCTCTGATCACAGAATCACAGATTGGTTAGGGTTGGAAAGGAGCTCTGGAGATCATCCAGTCCAACCCCCCTGCCAGAGCAGGGTCACCTACAGCAGGTTGCACAGGATGACCTCCAGGCGGGTTATGAATGTCTCTGGGGTGGGAGACTCTACCGCCTCCCTGGGCAGCCTGTTCCAGCGCTCTGCCACCCTCAAAGTAAAGAAGTTCCTCCTCATGCTTTGATAGAAGTTCCTAGGTTCCAGTTTGTACCCGTTACCTCTTGTCCTGGATCATCTTTGATGATCCAGGACAAGAGGTAACGGGCACCAATTGGAACGTAGGAACTTGAACTTGAACTGGAAGGTAGGAACTTGAACTTGAACATAGGATTATCCTTGATGATTCAGGATAGCTGTGTGTCTGACCAGTCTGTCTTTCGAAGGAGGTCCTGGGCCAGCTCCAGCCATGCTGTGCTGAGCAGAGCCCCTGGCAGCAGCCCCACACCTCACTCCCAGTGTGCCTGAATGGAAAAGGTACCAAAGTTGCTCCAACACTTTCTGAAAAACTCTATAGTGTTACCCCACAAGCGCAAAGCGACGGCAAAGCCCGTGAAATGACACCGGTGCTTCCAGAAAATGTCAAGCTTCCTGCCCAAGGGTGACATGCCATGCGGTGGGGTCAGGGCCACGCGCTGAGCACCCGGTGCGCTGGGGTTGCCCCAGCGGTTCCTGAGCAGCTCCTGCAGTGCTGCCGCCGGTACCGTTCTGGCGGCTGTAGTTGTTTAAAAAGCCGTTGTTGTTTCCGGCGTAATCTGACGGCAGTTTTCTCGGGCATTTGGGCCTCTTCTAATAAGTGTGCTGTGAGTACATCTGCAAGCATTCACCTGTCGAGGTCAAATGACTGGTGGTGCTCATCTGCCCCCGTGCTGCTGCTGCTGCCTCCCGTGAATGCTCATGTGCCTGCGTGCCCCTGTACAGGCACAGATGCACGCGCGCAACACCTGATCCCGCATCCTAATTATTTTTCGCCCGGTTCTCTGAGTTGTTCTGCTTCCGGCCGATGCGTGGGAAAGTGTAGTAGTGCTGTTTCATTTCACCAGCCTCTCAAGTGTGGAAATTATGGTAAATTTGAGAACAAGCCAGATTAGATTGATAGTTACACCTCCTCCTTTAATTAGCCAACCACAGGATCTGTGGAGGCAAAGGCCGGGGGGGTGTGTCGGTGTATATAACGTGTATTGTCTATGTGAAAGATTAATCAAAAGGAGTTGCTTGAGGTGGGAAGGCTTTTCCGGAGAGGTTCCACATGTTGTCAGGTAGTCCCTCTGAATGGCAGCTTCCGGTTCGGTCCCTTAGCTTTCGGAAGTGACATTTAGTCTGATATGTGCCAGCCGTGCAATCTACCTAGCCCTGCAAAGTGCAAATATTAACCTAAATGCATATTAAGATACTGTGTGTTAGCTCCTGAACTGAAATAGAGAGCGGGTGTTCCAGCGGAGGCAAGCAAATCGTGTTGATTTACAGTGGCTTGAGGATTTGGCCCATTACCGCTTCTTTATACACTTTTAAAAAGAAACGCCAACTCGATAGTTTAGGCTTTAACTGGAACATGGCAAGTAATTGTATGTTTTGGCGGACCCCTAGTAATGTTGCAGAATCTTTCTCTGAAGTTGTTCCATGGGATAGCCGATTCCTCAGGTAAGAGCTACTTGTTTGTTCAATCCTCCATCTTAGGCCTGCTCCTCAGGTGCATCCTCCTTCTCGCAGCGATTTCCTAGGAACAGATTTCGAAGAACAGCTCTGATCACAGAATCACAGATTGGTTAGGGTTGGAAAGGAGCTCTGGAGATCATCCAGTCCAACCCCCCTGCCAGAGCAGGGTCACCTACAGCAGGTTGCACAGGATGACCTCCAGGCGGGTTATGAATGTCTCTGGGGTGGGAGACTCTACCGCCTCCCTGGGCAGCCTGTTCCAGCGCTCTGCCACCCTCAAAGTAAAGAAGTTCCTCCTCATGCTTTGATAGAAGTTCCTACGTTCCAGTTTGTACCCGTTACCTCTTGTCCTGGATCATCTTTGATGATCCAGGACAAGAGGTAACGGGCACCAATTGGAACGTAGGAACTTGAACTTGAACTGGAAGGTAGGAACTTGAACTTGAACATAGGATTATCCTTGATGATTCAGGATAGCTGTGTGTCTGACCAGTCTGTCTTTCGAAGGAGGTCCTGGGCCAGCTCCAGCCATGCTGTGCTGAGCAGAGCCCCTGGCAGCAGCCCCACAGCTCACTCCCAGTGTGCCTGAATGGAAAAGGTACCAAAGTTGCTCCAACACTTTCTGAAAAACTCTATAGTGTTACCCCACAAGCGCAAAGCGACGGCAAAGCCCGTGAAATGACACCGGTGCTTCCAGAAAATGTCAAGCTTCCTGCCCAAGGGTGACATGCCATGCGGTGGGGTCAGGGCCACGCGCTGAGCACCCGGTGCGCTGGGGTTGCCCCAGCGGTTCCTGAGCAGCTCCTGCAGTGCTGCCGCCGGTACCGTTCTGGCGGCTGTAGTTGTTTAAAAAGCCGTTGTTGTTTCCGGCGTAATCTGACGGCAGTTTTCTCGGGCATTTGGGCCTCTTCTAATAAGTGTGCTGTGAGTACATCTGCAAGCATTCACCTGTCGAGGTCAAATGACTGGTGGTGCTCATCTGCCCCCGTGCTGCTGCTGCTGCCTCCCGTGAATGCTCATGTGCCTGCGTGCCCCTGTACAGGCACAGATGCACGCGCGCAACACCTGATCCCGCATCCTAATTATTTTTCGCCCGGTTCTCTGAGTTGTTCTGCTTCCGGCCGATGCGTGGGAAAGTGTAGTAGTGCTGTTTCATTTCACCAGCCTCTCAAGTGTGGAAATTATGGTAAATTTGAGAACAAGCCAGATTAGATTGATAGTTACACCTCCTCCTTTAATTAGCCAACCACAGGATCTGTGGAGGCAAAGGCCGGGGGGGTGTGTCGGTGTATATAACGTGTATTGTCTATGTGAAAGATTAATCAAAAGGAGTTGCTTGAGGTGGGAAGGCTTTTCCGGAGAGGTTCCACATATTGTCAGGTAGTCCCTCTGAATGGCAGCTTCCGGTTCGGTCCCTTAGCTTTCGGAAGTGACATTTAGTCTGATATGTGCCAGCCGTGCAATCTACCTAGCCCTGCAAAGTGCAAATATTAACCTAAATGCATATTAAGATACTGTGTGTTAGCTCCTGAACTGAAATAGAGAGCGGGTGTTCCAGCGGAGGCAAGCAAATCGTGTTGATTTACAGTGGCTTGAGGATTTGGCCCATTACCGCTTCTTTATACACTTTTAAAAAGAAACGCCAACTCGATAGTTTAGGCTTTAACTGGAACATGGCAAGTAATTGTATGTTTTGGCGGACCCCTAGTAATGTTGCAGAATCTTTCTCAGAAGTTGTTCCATGGGATAGCCGATTCCTCAGGTAAGAGCTACTTGTTTGTTCAATCCTCCATCTTAGGCCTGCTCCTCAGGTGCATACTCCTTCTCGCAGCGATTTCCTAGGAACAGATTTCGAAGAACAGCTCTGATCAGAGAATCACAGATTGGTTAGGGTTGGAAAGGAGCTCTGGAGATCATCCAGTCCAACCCCCCTGCCAGAGCAGGGTCACCTACAGCAGGTTGCACAGGATGACCTCCAGGCGGGTTATGAATGTCTCTGGGGTGGGAGACTCTACCGCCTCCCTGGGCAGCCTGTTCCAGCGCTCTGCCACCCTCAAAGTAAAGAAGTTCCTCCTCATGCTTTGATAGAAGTTCCTACGTTCCAGTTTGTACCCGTTACCTCTTGTCCTGGATCATCTTTGATGATCCAGGCCAAGAGGTAACGGGCACCAATTGGAACGTAGGAACTTGAACTTGAACTGGAAGGTAGGAACTTGAACTTGAACATAGTATTATCCTTGATGATTCAGGATAGCTGTGTGTCTGACCAGTCTGTCTTTCGAAGGAGGTCCTGGGCCAGCTCCAGCCATGCTGTGCTGAGCAGAGCCCCTGGCAGCAGCCCCACACCTCACTCCCAGTGTGCCTGAATGGAAAAGGTACCAAAGTTGCTCCAACACTTTCTGAAAAACTCTATAGTGTTACCCCACAAGCGCAAAGCGACGGCAAAGCCCGTGAAATGACACCGGTGCTTCCAGAAAATGTCAAGCTTCCTGCCCAAGGGTGACATGCCATGCGGTGGGGTCAGGGCCACGTGCTGAGCACCCGGTGCGCTGGGGTTGCCCCAGCGGTTCCTGAGCAGCTCCTGCAGTGCTGCCGCCGGTACCGTTCTGGCGGCTGTAGTTGTTTAAAAAGCCGTTGTTGTTTCCGGCGTAATCTGACGGCAGTTTTCTCGGGCATTTGGGCCTCTTCTAATAAGTGTGCTGTGAGTACATCTGCAAGCATTCACCTGTCGAGGTCAAATGACTGGTGGTGCTCATCTGCCCCCGTGCTACTGCTGCTGCCTCCCGTGAATGCTCATGTGCCTGCGTGCCCCTGTACAGGCACAGATGCACGCGCGCAACACCTGATCCCGCATCCTAATTATTTTTCGCCCGGTTCTCTGAGTTGTTCTGCTTCCGGCCGATGCGTGGGAAAGTGTAGTAGTGCTGTTTCATTTCACCAGCCTCTCAAGTGTGGAAATTATGGTAAATTTGAGAACAAGCCAGATTAGATTGATAGTTACACCTCCTCCTTTAATTAGCCAACCACAGGATCTGTGGAGGCAAAGGCCGGGGGGGTGTGTCGGTGTATATAACGTGTATTGTCTATGTGAAAGATTAATCAAAAGGAGTTGCTTGAGGTGGGAAGGCTTTTCCGGAGAGGTTCCACATGTTGTCAGGTAGTCCCTCTGAATGGCAGCTTCCGGTTCGGTCCCTTAGCTTTCGGAAGTGACATTTAGTCTGATATGTGCCAGCCGTGCAATCTACCTAGCCCTGCAAAGTGCAAATATTAACCTAAATGCATATTAAGATACTGTGTGTTAGCTCCTGAACTGAAATAGAGAGCGGGTGTTCCAGCGGAGGCAAGCAAATCGTGTTGATTTAGAGTGGCTTGAGGATTTGGCCCATTACCGCTTCTTTATACACTTTTAAAAAGAAACGCCAACTCGATAGTTTAGGCTTTAACTGGAACATGGCAAGTAATTGTATGTTTTGGCGGACCCCTAGTAATGTTGCAGAATCTTTCTCTGAAGTTGTTCCATGGGATAGCCGATTCCTCAGGTAAGAGCTACTTGTTTGTTCAATCCTCCATCTTAGGCCTGCTCCTCAGGTGCATACTCCTTCTCGCAGCGATTTCCTAGGAACAGATTTCGAAGAACAGCTCTGATCACAGAATCACAGATTGGTTAGGGTTGGAAAGGAGCTCTGGAGATCATCCAGTCCAACCCCCCTGCCAGAGCAGGGTCACCTACAGCAGGTTGCACAGGATGACCTCCAGGCGGGTTATGAATGTCTCTGGGGTGGGAGACTCTACCGCCTCCCTGGGCAGCCTGTTCCAGCGCTCTGCCACCCTCAAAGTAAAGAAGTTCCTCCTCATGCTTTGATAGAAGTTCCTAGGTTCCAGTTTGTACCCGTTACCTCTTGTCCTGGATCATCTTTGATGATCCAGGACAAGAGGTAACGGGCACCAATTGGAACGTAGGAACTTGAACTTGAACTGGAAGGTAGGAACTTGAACTTGAACATAGGATTATCCTTGATGATTCAGGATAGCTGTGTGTCTGACCAGTCTGTCTTTCGAAGGAGGTCCTGGGCCAGCTCCAGCCATGCTGTGCTGAGCAGAGCCCCTGGCAGCAGCCCCACAGCTCACTCCCAGTGTGCCTGAATGGAAAAGGTACCAAAGTTGCTCCAACACTTTCTGAAAAACTCTATAGTGTTACCCCACAAGCGCAAAGCGACGGCAAAGCCCGTGAAATGACACCGGTGCTTCCAGAAAATGTCAAGCTTCCTGCCCAAGGGTGACATGCCATGCGGTGGGGTCAGGGCCACGCGCTGAGCACCCGGTGCGCTGGGGTTGCCCCAGCGGTTCCTGAGCAGCTCCTGCAGTGCTGCCGCCGGTACCGTTCTGGCGGCTGTAGTTGTTTAAAAAGCCGTTGTTGTTTCCGGCGTAATCTGACGGCAGTTTTCTCGGGCATTTGGGCCTCTTCTAATAAGTGTGCTGTGAGTACATCTGCAAGCATTCACCTGTCGAGGTCAAATGACTGGTGGTGCTCATCTGCCCCCGTGCTGCTGCTGCTGCCTCCCGTGAATGCTCATGTGCCTGCGTGCCCCTGTACAGGCACAGATGCACGCGCGCAACACCTGATCCCGCATCCTAATTATTTTTCGCCCGGTTCTCTGAGTTGTTCTGCTTCCGGCCGATGCGTGGGAAAGTGTAGTAGTGCTGTTTCATTTCACCAGCCTCTCAAGTGTGGAAATTATGGTAAATTTGAGAACAAGCCAGATTAGATTGATAGTTACACCTCCTCCTTTAATTAGCCAACCACAGGATCTGTGGAGGCAAAGGCCGGGGGGGTGTGTCGGTGTATATAACGTGTATTGTCTATGTGAAAGATTAATCAAAAGGAGTTGCTTGAGGTGGGAAGGCTTTTCCGGAGAGGTTCCACATGTTGTCAGGTAGTCCCTCTGAATGGCAGCTTCCGGTTCGGTCCCTTAGCTTTCGGAAGTGACATTTAGTCTGATATGTGCCAGCCGTGCAATCTACCTAGCCCTGCAAAGTGCAAATATTAACCTAAATGCATATTAAGATACTGTGTGTTAGCTCCTGAACTGAAATAGAGAGCGGGTGTTCCAGCGGAGGCAAGCAAATCGTGTTGATTTACAGTGGCTTGAGGATTTGGCCCATTACCGCTTCTTTATACACTTTTAAAAAGAAACGCCAACTCGATAGTTTAGGCTTTAACTGGAACATGGCAAGTAATTGTATGTTTTGGCGGACCCCTAGTAATGTTGCAGAATCTTTCTCTGAAGTTGTTCCATGGGATAGCCGATTCCTCAGGTAAGAGCTACTTGTTTGTTCAATCCTCCATCTTAGGCCTGCTCCTCAGGTGCATCCTCCTTCTCGCAGCGATTTCCTAGGAACAGATTTCGAAGAACAGCTCTGATCACAGAATCACAGATTGGTTAGGGTTGGAAAGGAGCTCTGGAGATCATCCAGTCCAACCCCCCTGCCAGAGCAGGGTCACCTACAGCAGGTTGCACAGGATGACCTCCAGGCGGGTTATGAATGTCTCTGGGGTGGGAGACTCTACCGCCTCCCTGGGCAGCCTGTTCCAGCGCTCTGCCACCCTCAAAGTAAAGAAGTTCCTCCTCATGCTTTGATAGAAGTTCCTACGTTCCAGTTTGTACCCGTTACCTCTTGTCCTGGATCATCTTTGATGATCCAGGACAAGAGGTAACGGGCACCAATTGGAACGTAGGAACTTGAACTTGAACTGGAAGGTAGGAACTTGAACTTGAACATAGGATTATCCTTGATGATTCAGGATAGCTGTGTGTCTGACCAGTCTGTCTTTCGAAGGAGGTCCTGGGCCAGCTCCAGCCATGCTGTGCTGAGCAGAGCCCCTGGCAGCAGCCCCACAGCTCACTCCCAGTGTGCCTGAATGGAAAAGGTACCAAAGTTGCTCCAACACTTTCTGAAAAACTCTATAGTGTTACCCCACAAGCGCAAAGCGACGGCAAAGCCCGTGAAATGACACCGGTGCTTCCAGAAAATGTCAAGCTTCCTGCCCAAGGGTGACATGCCATGCGGTGGGGTCAGGGCCACGCGCTGAGCACCCGGTGCGCTGGGGTTGCCCCAGCGGTTCCTGAGCAGCTCCTGCAGTGCTGCCGCCGGTACCGTTCTGGCGGCTGTAGTTGTTTAAAAAGCCGTTGTTGTTTCCGGCGTAATCTGACGGCAGTTTTCTCGGGCATTTGGGCCTCTTCTAATAAGTGTGCTGTGAGTACATCTGCAAGCATTCACCTGTCGAGGTCAAATGACTGGTGGTGCTCATCTGCCCCCGTGCTGCTGCTGCTGCCTCCCGTGAATGCTCATGTGCCTGCGTGCCCCTGTACAGGCACAGATGCACGCGCGCAACACCTGATCCCGCATCCTAATTATTTTTCGCCCGGTTCTCGGAGTTGTTCTGCTTCCGGCCGATGCGTGGGAAAGTGTAGTAGTGCTGTTTCATTTCACCAGCCTCTCAAGTGTGGAAATTATGGTAAATTTGAGAACAAGCCAGATTAGATTGATAGTTACACCTCCTCCTTTAATTAGCCAACCACAGGATCTGTGGAGGCAAAGGCCGGGGGGGTGTGTCGGTGTAGATAACGTGTATTGTCTATGTGAAAGATTAATCAAAAGGAGTTGCTTGAGGTGGGAAGGCTTTTCCGGAGAGGTTCCACATGTTGTCAGGTAGTCCCTCTGAATGGCAGCTTCCGGTTCGGTCCCTTAGCTTTCGGAAGTGACATTTAGTCTGATATGTGCCAGCCGTGCAATCTACCTAGCCCTGCAAAGTGCAAATATTAACCTAAATGCATATTAAGATACTGTGTGTTAGCTCCTGAACTGAAATAGAGAGCGGGTGTTCCAGCGGAGGCAAGCAAATCGTGTTGATTTACAGTGGCTTGAGGATTTGGCCCATTACCGCTTCTTTATACACTTTTAAAAAGAAACGCCAACTCGATAGTTTAGGCTTTAACTGGAACATGGCAAGTAATTGTATGTTTTGGCGGACCCCTAGTAATGTTGCAGAATCTTTCTCAGAAGTTGTTCCATGGGATAGCCGATTCCTCAGGTAAGAGCTACTTGTTTGTTCAATCCTCCATCTTAGGCCTGCTCCTCAGGTGCATACTCCTTCTCGCAGCGATTTCCTAGGAACAGATTTCGAAGAACAGCTCTGATCAGAGAATCACAGATTGGTTAGGGTTGGAAAGGAGCTCTGGAGATCATCCAGTCCAACCCCCCTGCCAGAGCAGGGTCACCTACAGCAGGTTGCACAAGATGACCTCCAGGCGGGTTATGAATGTCTCTGGGGTGGGAGACTCTACCGCCTCCCTGGGCAGCCTGTTCCAGCGCTCTGCCACCCTCAAAGTAAAGAAGTTCCTCCTCATGCTTTGATAGAAGTTCCTACGTTCCAGTTTGTACCCGTTACCTCTTGTCCTGGATCATCTTTGATGATCCAGGCCAAGAGGTAACGGGCACCAATTGGAACGTAGGAACTTGAACTTGAACTGGAAGGTAGGAACTTGAACTTGAACATAGGATTATCCTTGATGATTCAGGATAGCTGTGTGTCTGACCAGTCTGTCTTTCGAAGGAGGTCCTGGGCCAGCTCCAGCCATGCTGTGCTGAGCAGAGCCCCTGGCAGCAGCCCCACAGCTCACTCCCAGTGTGCCTGAATGGAAAAGGTACCAAAGTTGCTCCAACACTTTCTGAAAAACTCTATAGTGTTACCCCACAAGCGCAAAGCGACGGCAAAGCCCGTGAAATGACACCGGTGCTTCCAGAAAATGTCAAGCTTCCTGCCCAAGGGTGACATGCCATGCGGTGGGGTCAGGGCCACGCGCTGAGCACCCGGTGCGCTGGGGTTGCCCCAGCGGTTCCTGAGCAGCTCCTGCAGTGCTGCCGCCGGTACCGTTCTGGCGGCTGTAGTTGTTTAAAAAGCCGTTGTTGTTTCCGGCGTAATCTGACGGCAGTTTTCTCGGGCATTTGGGCCTCTTCTAATAAGTGTGCTGTGAGTACATCTGCAAGCATTCACCTGTCGAGGTCAAATGACTGGTGGTGCTCATCTCCCCCCGTGCTACTGCTGCTGCCTCCCGTGAATGCTCATGTGCCTGCGTGCCCCTGTACAGGCACAGATGCACGCGCGCAACACCTGATCCCGCATCCTAATTATTTTTCGCCCGGTTCTCTGAGTTGTTCTGCTTCCGGCCGATGCGTGGGAAAGTGTAGTAGTGCTGTTTCATTTCACCAGCCTCTCAAGTGTGGAAATTATGGTAAATTTGAGAACAAGCCAGATTAGATTGATAGTTACACCTCCTCCTTTAATTAGCCAACCACAGGATCTGTGGAGGCAAAGGCCGGGGGGGTGTGTCGGTGTATATAACGTGTATTGTCTATGTGAAAGATTAATCAAAAGGAGTTGCTTGAGGTGGGAAGGCTTTTCCGGAGAGGTTCCACATGTTGTCAGGTAGTCCCTCTGAATGGCAGCTTCCGGTTCGGTCCCTTAGCTTTCGGAAGTGACATTTAGTCTGATATGTGCCAGCCGTGCAATCTACCTAGCCCTGCAAAGTGCAAATATTAACCTAAATGCATATTAAGATACTGTGTGTTAGCTCCTGAACTGAAATAGAGAGCGGGTGTTCCAGCGGAGGCAAGCAAATCGTGTTGATTTAGAGTGGCTTGAGGATTTGGCCCATTACCGCTTCTTTATACACTTTTAAAAAGAAATCCCAACTCGATAGTTTAGGCTTTAACTGGAACATGGCAAGTAATTGTATGTTTTGGCGGACCCCTAGTAATGTTGCAGAATCTTTCTCAGAAGTTGTTCCATGGGATAGCCGATTCCTCAGGTAAGAGCTACTTGTTTGTTCAATCCTCCATCTTAGGCCTGCTCCTCAGGTGCATACTCCTTCTCGCAGCGATTTCCTAGGAACAGATTTTGAAAAACAGCTCTGATCACAGAATCACAGATTGGCTAGGGTTGGAAAGGAGCTCTGGAGATCATGCAGTCCAACCCCCTGCCAGAGCAGGGTCACCTACAGCAGGTTGCACAGGATGACCTCCAGGCGGGTTTTGAATGTCTCTGGGGTGGGAGACTCTACCGCCTCCCTGGGCAGCCTGTTCCAGCGCTCTGCCACCCTCAAAGTAAAGAAGTTCCTCCTCATGCTTTGATAGAAGTTCCTACGTTCCAGTTTGTACCCGTTACCTCTTGTCCTGGATCATCTTTGATGATCCAGGACAAGAGGTAACGGGCACCAATTGGAACGTAGGAACTTGAACTTGAACTGGAAGGTAGGAACTTGAACTTGAACATAGGATTATCCTTGATGATTCAGGATAGCTGTGTGTCTGACCAGTCTGTCTTTCGAAGGAGGTCCTGGGCCAGCTCCAGCCATGCTGTGCTGAGCAGAGCCCCTGGCAGCAGCCCCACACCTCACTCCCAGTGTGCCTGAATGGAAAAGGTACCAAAGTTGCTCCAACACTTTCTGAAAAACTCTATAGTGTTACCCCACAAGCGCAAAGCGACGGCAAAGCCCGTGAAATGACACCGGTGCTTCCAGAAAATGTCAAGCTTCCTGCCCAAGGGTGACATGCCATGCGGTGGGGTCAGGGCCACGCGCTGAGCACCCGGTGCGCTGGCGTTGCCCCAGCGGTTCCTGAGCAGCTCCTGCAGTGCTGCCGCCGGTACCGTTCTGGCGGCTGTAGTTGTTTAAAAAGCCGTTGTTGTTTCCGGCGTAATCTGACGGCAGTTTTCTCGGGCATTTGGGCCTCTTCTAATAAGTGTGCTGTGAGTACATCTGCAAGCATTCACCTGTCGAGGTCAAATGACTGGTGGTGCTCATCTGCCCCCGTGCTACTGCTGCTGCCTCCCGTGAATGCTCATGTGCCTGCGTGCCCCTGTACAGGCACAGATGCACGCGCGCAACACCTGATCCCGCATCCTAATTATTTTTCGCCCGGTTCTCTGAGTTGTTCTGCTTCCGGCTGATGAACGGGAAAGTGTAGTAGTGCTGTTTCATTTCACCAGCCTCTCAAGTGTGGAAATTATGGTAAATTTGAGAACAAGCCAGATTAGATTGATAGTTACACCTCCTCCTTTAATTAGCCAACCACAGGATCTGTGGAGGCAAAGGCCGAGGGGGTGTGTCGGTGTATATAACGTGTATTGTCTATGTGAAAGATTAATCAAAAGGAGTTGCTTGAGGTGGGAAGGCTTTTCCGGAGAGGTTCCACATGTTGTCAGGTAGTCCCTCTGAATGGCAGCTTCCGGTTCGGTCCCTTAGCTTTCGGAAGTGACATTTAGTCTGATATGTGCCAGCCGTGCAATCTACCTAGCCCTGCAAAGTGCAAATATTAACCTAAATGCATATTAAGATACTGTGTGTTAGCTCCTGAACTGAAATAGAGAGCGGGTGTTCCAGCGGAGGCAAGCAAATCGTGTTGATTTAGAGTGGCTTGCGGATTTGGCCCATTACCGCTTCTTTATACACTTTTAAAAAGAAATGCCAACTCGATAGTTTAGGCTTTAACTGGAACATGGCAAGTAATTGTATGTTTTGGCGGACCCCTAGTAATGTTGCAGAATCTTTCTCAGAAGTTGTTCCATGGGATAGCCGATTCCTCAGGTAAGAGCTACTTGTTTGTTCAATCCTCCATCTTAGGCCTGCTCCTCAGGTGCGTCCTCCTTCTCGCAGCGATTTCCTAGGAACAGATTTCGAAGAACAGCTCTGATCAGAGAATCACAGATTGGTTAGGGTTGGAAAGGAGCTCTGGAGATCATCCAGTCCAACCCCCCTGCCAGAGCAGGGTCACCTACAGCAGGTTGCACAGGATGACCTCCAGGCGGGTTTTGAATGTCTCTGGGGTGGGAGACTCTACCGCCTCCCTGGGCAGCCTGTTCCAGCGCTCTGCCACCCTCAAAGTAAAGAAGTTCCTCCTCATGCTTTGATAGAAGTTCCTACGTTCCAGTTTGTACCCGTTACCTCTTGTCCTGGATCATCTTTGATGATCCAGGCCAAGAGGTAACGGGCACCAATTGGAACGTAGGAACTTGAACTTGAACTGGAAGGTAGGATCTTGAACTTGAACATAGGATTATCCTTGATGATTCAGGATAGCTGTGTGTCTGACCAGTCTGTCTTTCGAAGGAGGTCCTGGGCCAGCTCCAGCCATGCTGTGCTGAGCAGAGCCCCTGGCAGCAGCCCCACACCTCACTCCCAGTGTGCCTGAATGGAAAAGGTACCAAAGTTGCTCCAACACTTTCTGAAAAACTCTATAGTGTTACCCCACAAGCGCAAAGCGACGGCAAAGCCCGTGAAATGACACCGGTGCTTCCAGAAAATGTCAAGCTTCCTGCCCAAGGGTGACATGCCATGCGGTGGGGTCAGGGCCACGCGCTGAGCACCCGGTGCGCTGGGGTTGCCCCAGCGGTTCCTGAGCAGCTCCTGCAGTGCTGCCGCCGGTACCGTTCTGGCGGCTGTAGTTGTTTAAAAAGCCGTTGTTGTTTCCGGCGTAATCTGACGGCAGTTTTCTCGGGCATTTGGGCCTCTTCTAATAAGTGTGCTGTGAGTACATCTGCAAGCATTCACCTGTCGAGGTCAAATGACTGGTGGTGCTCATCTCCCCCCGTGCTACTGCTGCTGCCTCCTGTGAATGCTCATGTGCCTGCGTGCCCCTGTACAGGCACAGATGCACGCGCGCAACACCTGATCCCGCATCCTAATTATTTTTCGCCCGGTTCTCTGAGTTGTTCTGCTTCCGGCTGATGAACGGGAAAGTGTAGTAGTGCTGTTTCATTTCACCAGCCTCTCAAGTGTGGAAATTATGGTAAATTTGAGAACAAGCCAGATTAGATTGATAGTTACACCTCCTCCTTTAATTAGCCAACCACAGGATCTGTGGAGGCAAAGGCCGGGGGGGTGTGTCGGTGTATATAACGTGTATTGTCTATGTGAAAGATTAATCAAAAGGAGTTGCTTGAGGTGGGAAGGCTTTTCCGGAGAGGTTCCACATGTTGTCAGGTAGTCCCTCTGAATGGCAGCTTCCGGTTCGGTCCCTTAGCTTTCGGAAGTGACATTTAGTCTGATATGTGCCAGCCGTGCAATCTACCTAGCCCTGCAAAGTGCAAATATTAACCTAAATGCATATTAAGATACTGTGTGTTAGCTCCTGAACTGAAATAGAGAGCGGGTGTTCCAGCGGAGGCAAGCAAATCGTGTTGATTTAGAGTGGCTTGAGGATTTGGCCCATTACCGCTTCTTTATACACTTTTAAAAAGAAATGCCAACTCGATAGTTTAGGCTTTAACTGGAACATGGCAAGTAATTGTATGTTTTGGCGGACCCCTAGTAATGTTGCAGAATCTTTCTCAGAAGTTGTTCCATGGGATAGCCGATTCCTCAGGTAAGAGCTACTTGTTTGTTCAATCCTCCATCTTAGGCCTGCTCCTCAGGTGCATACTCCTTCTCGCAGCGATTTCCTAGGAACAGATTTTGAAAAACAGCTCTGATCACAGAATCACAGATTGGCTAGGGTTGGAAAGGAGCTCTGGAGATCATGCAGTCCAACCCCCTGCCAGAGCAGGGTCACCTACAGCAGGTTGCACAGGATGACCTCCAGGCGGGTTTTGAATGTCTCTGGGGTGGGAGACTCTACCGCCTCCCTGGGCAGCCTGTTCCAGCGCTCTGCCACCCTCAAAGTAAAGAAGTTCCTCCTCATGCTTTGATAGAAGTTCCTACGTTCCAGTTTGTACCCGTTACCTCTTGTCCTGGATCATCTTTGATGATCCAGGACAAGAGGTAACGGGCACCAATTGGAACGTAGGAACTTGAACTTGAACTGGAACGTAGGAACTTGAACATAGGATTATCCTTGATGATTCAGGATAGCTGTGTGTCTGACCAGTCTGTCTTTCGAAGGAGGTCCTGGACCAGCTCCAGCCATGCTGTGCTGAGCAGAGCCCCTGGCAGCAGCCCCACACCTCACTCCCAGTGTGCCTGAATGGAAAAGGTACCAAAGTTGCTCCAACACTTTCTGAAAAACTCTATAGTGTTACCCCACAAGCGCAAAGCGACGGCAAAGCCCGTGAAATGACACTGGTGCTTCCAGAAAACGTCAAGCTTCCTGCCCAAGGGTGACGTGCCATGCGGTGGGGTCAGGGCCACGCGCTGAGCACCCGGTGCGCTGGGGTTGCCCCAGCGGTTCCTGAGCAGCTCCTGCAGTGCTGCCGCCGGTACCGTTCTGGCGGCTGTAGTTGTTTAAAAAGCCGTTGTTGTTTCCGGCGTAATCTGACGAAAGTTTTCTCGGGCATTTGGGCCTCTTCTAATAAGTGTGCTGTGAGTACATCTGCAAGCATTCACCTGTCGAGGTCAAATGACTGGTGGTGCTCATCTCCCCCCGTGCTACTGCTGCTGCCTCCCGTGAATGCTCATGTGCCTGCGTGCCCCTGTACAGGCACAGATGCACGCGCGCAACACCTGATCCCGCATCCTAATTATTTTTCGCCCGGTTCTCTGAGTTGTTCTGCTTCCGGCCGATGCGTGGGAAAGTGTAGTAGTGCTGTTTCATTTCACCAGCCTCTCAAGTGTGGAAATTATGGTAAATTTGAGAACAAGCCAGATTAGATTGATAGTTACACCTCCTCCTTTAATTAGCCAACCACAGGATCTGTGGAGGCAAAGGCCGGGGGGGTGTGTCGGTGTATATAACGTGTATTGTCTATGTGAAAGATTAATCAAAAGGAGTTGCTTGAGGTGGGAAGGCTTTTCCGGAGAGGTTCCACATGTTGTCAGGTAGTCCCTCTGAATGGCAGCTTCCGGTTCGGTCCCTTAGCTTTCGGAAGTGACATTTAGTCTGATATGTGCCAGCCGTGCAATCTACCTAGCCCTGCAAAGTGCAAATATTAACCTAAATGCATATTAAGATACTGTGTGTTAGCTCCTGAACTGAAATAGAGAGCGGGTGTTCCAGCGGAGGCAAGCAAATCGTGTTGATTTACAGTGGCTTGAGGATTTGGCCCATTACCGCTTCTTTATACGCTTTTAAAAAGAAATGCCAACTCGATAGTTTAGGCTTTAACTGGAACATGGCAAGTAATTGTATGTTTTGGCGGACCCCTAGTAATGTTGCAGAATCTTTCTCAGAAGTTGTTCCATGGGATAGCCGATTCCTCAGGTAAGAGCTACTTGTTTGTTCAATCCTCCATCTTAGGCCTGCTCCTCAGGTGCATCCTCCTTCTCGCAGCGATTTCCTAGGAACAGATTTCGAAGAACAGCTCTGATCACAGAATCACAGATTGGTTAGGGTTGGAAAGGAGCTCTGGAGATCATCCAGTCCAACCCCCCTGCCAGAGCAGGGTCACCTACAGCAGGTTGCACCGGATGACCTCCAGGCGGGTTTTGAATGTCTCTGGGGTGGGAGACTCTACCGCCTCCCTGGGCAGCCTGTTCCAGTGCTCTGCCACCCTCAAAGTAAAGAAGTTCCTCCTCATGCTTTGATAGAAGTTCCTACGTTCCAGTTTGTACCCGTTACCTCTTGTCCTGGATCATCTTTGATGATCCAGGACAAGAGGTAACGGGCACAAATTGGAACGTAGGAACTTGAACTTGAACTGGAACGTAGGAACTTGAACATAGGATTATCCTTGATGATTCAGGATAGCTGTGTGTCTGACCAGTCTGTCTTTCGAAGGAGGTCCTGGACCAGCTCCAGCCATGCTGTGCTGAGCAGAGCCCCTGGCAGCAGCCCCACACCTCACTCCCAGTGTGCCTGAATAGAAAAGGTACCAAAGTTGCTCCAACACTTTCTGAAAAACTCTATAGTGTTACCCCACAAGCGCAAAGCGACGGCAAAGCCCGTGAAATGACACCGGTGCTTCCAGAAAATGTCAAGCTTCCTGCCCAAGGGTGACATGCCATGCGGTGGGGTCAGGGCCACGCGCTGAGCACCCGGTGCGCTGGGGTTGCCCCAGCGGTTCCTGAGCAGCTCCTGCAGTGCTGCCGCCGGTACCGTTCTGGCGGCTGTAGTTGTTTAAAAAGCCGTTGTTGTTTCCAGCGTAATCTGACGGCAGTTTTCTCGGGCATTTGGGCCTCTTCTAATAAGTGTGCTGTGAGTACATCTGCAAGCATTCACCTGTCGAGGTCAAATGACTGGTGGTGCTCATCTGCCCCCGTGCTACTGCTGCTGCCTCCCGTGAATGCTCATGTGCCTGCGTGCCCCTGTACAGGCAAAAAAGCACGCGCGCAACACCTGATCCCGCATCCTAATTATTTTTCGCCCGGTTCTCGGAGTTGTTCTGCTTCCGGCTGATGAATGGGAAAGTGTAGTAGTGCTGTTTCATTTCACCAGCCTCTCAAGTGTGGAAATTATGGTAAATTTGAGAACAAGCCAGATTAGATTGATAGTTACACCTCCTCCTTTAATTAGCCAACCACAGGATCTGTGGAGGCAAAGGCCGGGGGGGTGTGTCGGTGTATATAACGTGTATTGTCTATGTGAAAGATTAATCAAAAGGAGTTGCTTGAGGTGGGAAGGCTTTTCCGGAGAGGTTCCACATGTTGTCAGGTAGTCCCTCTGAATGGCAGCTTCCGGTTCGGTCCCTTAGCTTTCGGAAGTGACATTTAGTCTGATATGTGCCAGCCGTGCAATCTACCTAGCCCTGCAAAGTGCAAATATTAACCTAAATGCATATTAAGATACTGTGTGTTAGCTCCTGAACTGCAATAGAGAGCGGGTGTTCCAGCGGAGGCAAGCAAATCGTGTTGATTTACAGTGGCTTGCGGATTTGGCCCATTACCGCTTCTTTATACACTTTTAAAAAGAAATGCCAACTCGATAGTTTAGGCTTTAACTGGAACATGGCAAGTAATTGTATGTTTTGGCGGACCCCTAGTAATGTTGCAGAATCTTTCTCAGAAGTTGTTCCATGGGATAGCCGATTCCTCAGGTAAGAGCTACTTGTTTGTTCAATCCTCCATCTTAGGCCTGCTCCTCAGGTGCATCCTCCTTCTCGCAGCGATTTCCTAGGAACAGATTTCGAAGAACAGCTCTGATCACAGAATCACAGATTGGTTAGGGTTGGAAAGGAGCTGTGGAGATCATCCAGTCCAACCCCCCTGCCAGAGCAGGGTCACCTACAGCAGGTTGCACAGGATGACCTCCAGGCGGGTTTTGAATGTCTCTGGGGTGGGAGACTCTACCGCCTCCCTGGGCAGCCTGTTCCAGCGCTCTGCCACCCTCAAAGTAAAGAAGTTCCTCCTCATGCTTTGATAGAAGTTCCTAGGTTCCACTTTGTACCCGTTACCTCTTGTCCTGGATCATCTTTGATGATCCAGGACAAGAGGTAACGGGCACCAATTGGAACGTAGGAACTTGAACTTGAACTGGAACGTAGGAACTTGAACATAGGATTATCCTTGATGATTCAGGATAGCTGTGTGTCTGACCAGTCTGTCTTTCGAAGGAGGTCCTGGGCCAGCTCCAGCCATGCTGTGCTGAGCAGAGCCCCTGGCAGCAGCCCCACACCTCACTCCCAGTGTGCCTGAATGGAAAAGGTACCAAAGTTGCTCCAACACTTTCTGAAAAACTCTATAGTGTTACCCCACAAGCGCAAAGCGACGGCAAAGCCCGTGAAATGACACTGGTGCTTCCAGAAAACGTCAAGCTTCCTGCCCAAGGGTGACATGCCATGCGGTGGGGTCAGGGCCACGCGCTGAGCACCCGGTGCGCTGGGGTTGCCCCAGCGGTTCCTGAGCAGCTCCTGCAGTGCTGCCGCCGGTACCGTTCTGGCGGCTGTAGTTGTTTAAAAAGCCGTTGTTGTTTCCGGCGTAATCTGACGGCAGTTTTCTCGGGCATTTGGGCCTCTTCTAATAAGTGTGCTGTGAGTACATCTGCAAGCATTCACCTGTCGAGGTCAAATGACTGGTGGTGCTCATCTCCCCCCGTGCTACTGCTGCTGCCTCCCGTGAATGCTCATGTGCCTGCGTGCCCCTGTACAGGCACAGATGCACGCGCGCAACACCTGATCCCGCATCCTAATTATTTTTCGCCCGGTTCTCTGAGTTGTTCTGCTTCCGGCTGATGAATGGGAAAGTGTAGTAGTGCTGTTTCATTTCACCAGCCTCTCAAGTGTGGAAATTATGGTAAATTTGAGAACAAGCCAGATTAGATTGATAGTTACACCTCCTCCTTTAATTAGCCAACCACAGGATCTGTGGAGGCAAAGGCCGGGGGGGTGTGTCGGTGTATATAACGTGTATTGTCTATGTGAAAGATTAATCAAAAGGAGTTGCTTGAGGTGGGAAGGCTTTTCCGGAGAGGTTCCACATGTTGTCAGGTAGTCCCTCTGAATGGCAGCTTCCGGTTCGGTCCCTTAGCTTTCGGAAGTGACATTTAGTCTGATATGTGCCAGCCGTGCAATCTACCTAGCCCTGCAAAGTGCAAATATTAACCTAAATGCATATTAAGATACTGTGTGTTAGCTCCTGAACTGAAATAGAGAGCGGGTGTTCCAGCGGAGGCAAGCAAATCGTGTTGATTTACAGTGGCTTGAGGATTTGGCCCATTACCGCTTCTTTATACGCTTTTAAAAAGAAATGCCAACTCGATAGTTTAGGCTTTAACTGGAACATGGCAAGTAATTGTATGTTTTGGCGGACCCCTAGTAATGTTGCAGAATCTTTCTCTGAAGTTGTTCCATGGGATAGCCGATTCCTCAGGTAAGAGCTACTTGTTTGTTCAATCCTCCATCTTAGGCCTGCTCCTCAGGTGCATCCTCCTTCTCGCAGCGATTTCCTAGGAACAGATTTCGAAGAACAGCTCTGATCACAGAATCACAGATTGGTTAGGGTTGGAAAGGACCTCTGGAGATCATCCAGTCCAACCCCCCTGCCAGAGCAGGGTCACCTACAGCAGGTTGCACCGGATGACCTCCAGGCGGGTTTTGAATGTCTCTGGGGTGGGAGACTCTACCGCCTCCCTGGGCAGCCTGTTCCAGCGCTCTGCCACCCTCAGAGTAAAGAAGTTCCTCCTCATGCTTTGATAGAAGTTCCTAGGTTCCACTTTGTACCCGTTACCTCTTGTCCTGGATCATCTTTGATGATCCAGGACAAGAGGTAACGGGCACCAATTGGAACGTAGGAACTTGAACTTGAACTGGAACGTAGGAACTTGAACATAGGATTATCCTTGATGATTCAGGATAGCTGTGTGTCTGACCAGTCTGTCTTTCGAAGGAGGTCCTGGACCAGCTCCAGCCATGCTGTGCTGAGCAGAGCCCCTGGCAGCAGCCCCACACCTCACTCCCAGTGTGCCTGAATAGAAAAGGTACCAAAGTTGCTCCAACACTTTCTGAAAAACTCTATAGTGTTACCCCACAAGCGCAAAGCGACGGCAAAGCCCGTGAAATGACACCGGTGCTTCCAGAAAACGTCAAGCTTCCTGCCCAAGGGTGACGTGCCATGCGGTGGGGTCAGGGCCACGCGCTGAGCACCCAATGCGCTGGGGTTGCCCCAGCGGTTCCTGAGCAGCTCCTGCAGTGCTGCCGCCGGTACCGTTCTGGCGGCTGTAGTTGTTTAAAAAGCCGTTGTTGTTTCCGGCGTAATCTGACGGCAGTTTTCTCGGGCATTTGGGCCTCTTCTAATAAGTGTGCTGTGAGTACATCTGCAAGCATTCACCTGTCGAGGTCAAATGACTGGTGGTGCTCATCTGCCCCCGTGCTACTGCTGCTGCCTCCCGTGAATGCTCACGTGCCTGCGTGCCCCTGTACAGGCACAGATGCACGCGCGCAACACCTGATCCCGCATCCTAATTATTTTTCGCCCGGTTCTCGGAGTTGTTCTGCTTCCGGCTGATGAATGGGAAAGTGTAGTAGTGCTGTTTCATTTCACCAGCCTCTCAAGTGTGGAAATTATGGTAAATTTGAGAACAAGCCAGATTAGATTGATAGTTACACCTCCTCCTTTAATTAGCCAACCACAGGATCTGTGGAGGCAAAGGCCGGGGGGGTGTGTCGGTGTATATAACGTGTATTGTCTATGTGAAAGATTAATCAAAAGGAGTTGCTTGAGGTGGGAAGGCTTTTCCGGAGAGGTTCCACATGTTGTCAGGTAGTCCCTCTGAATGGCAGCTTCCGGTTCGGTCCCTTAGCTTTCGGAAGTGACATTTAGTCTGATATGTGCCAGCCATGCAATCTACCTAGCCCTGCAAAGTGCAAATATTAACCTAAATGCATATTAAGATACTGTGTGTTAGCTCCTGAACTGCAATAGAGAGCGGGTGTTCCAGCGGAGGCAAGCAAATCGTGTTGATTTACAGTGGCTTGCGGATTTGGCCCATTACCGCTTCTTTATACACTTTTAAAAAGAAATGCCAACTCGATAGTTTAGGCTTTAACTGGAACATGGCAAGTAATTCTATGTTTTGGCGGACCCCTAGTAATGTTGCAGAATCTTTCTCAGAAGTTGTTCCATGGGATAGCCGATTCCTCAGGTAAGAGCTACTTGTTTGTTCAATCCTCCATCTTAGGCCTGCTCCTCAGGTGCATCCTCCTTCTCGCAGCGATTTCCTAGGAACAGATTTCGAAGAACAGCTCTGATCACAGAATCACAGATTGGTTAGGGTTGGAAAGGAGCTCTGGAGATCATCCAGTCCAACCCCCCTGCCAGAGCAGGGTCACCTACAGCAGGTTGCACAGGATGACCTCCAGGCGGGTTTTGAATGTTTCTGGGGTGGGAGACTCTACCGCCTCCCTGGGCAGCCTGTTCCAGCGCTCTGCCACCCTCAAAGTAAAGAAGTTCCTCCTCATGCTTTGATAGAAGTTCCTACGTTCCAGTTTGTACTCATTACCTCTTGTCCTGGATCATCTTTGATGATCCAGGACAAGAGGTAACGGGCACCAATTGGAACGTAGGAACTTGAACTTGAACTGGAACGTAGGAACTTGAACATAGGATTATCCTTGATGATTCAGGATAGCTGTGTGTCTGACCAGTCTGTCTTTCGAAGGAGGTCCTGGGCCAGCTCCAGCCATGCTGTGCTGAGCAGAGCCCCTGGCAGCAGCCCCACACCTCACTCCCAGTGTGCCTGAATAGAAAAGGTACCAAAGTTGCTCCAACACTTTCTGAAAAACTCTATAGTGTTACCCCACAAGCGCAAAGCGACGGCAAAGCCCGTGAAATGACACCGGTGCTTCCAGAAAATGTCAAGCTTCCTGCCCAAGGGTGACATGCCATGCGGTGGGGTCAGGGCCACGCGCTGAGCACCCGGTGCGCTGGGGTTGCCCCAGCGGTTCCTGAGCAGCTCCTGCAGTGCTGCCGCCGGTACCGTTCTGGCGGCTGTAGTTGTTTAAAAAGCCGTTGTTGTTTCCAGCGTAATCTGACGGCAGTTTTCTCGGGCATTTGGGCCTCTTCTAATAAGTGTGCTGTGAGTACATCTGCAAGCATTCACCTGTCGAGGTCAAATGACTGGTGGTGCTCATCTGCCCCCGTGCTACTGCTGCTGCCTCCCGTGAATGCTCACGTGCCTGCGTGCCCCTGTACAGGCACAGATGCACGCGCGCAACACCTGATCCCGCATCCTAATTATTTTTCGCCCGGTTCTCTGAGTTGTTCTGCTTCCGGCTGATGAATGGGAAAGTGTAGTAGTGCTGTTTCATTTCACCAGCCTCTCAAGTGTGGAAATTATGGTAAATTTGAGAACAAGCCAGATTAGATTGATAGTTACACCTCCTCCTTTAATTAGCCAACCACAGGATCTGTGGAGGCAAAGGCCGGGGGGGTGTGTCGGTGTATATAACGTGTATTGTCTATGTGAAAGATTAATCAAAAGGAGTTGCTTGAGGTGGGAAGGCTTTTCCGGAGAGGTTCCACATGTTGTCAGGTAGTCCCTCTGAATGGCAGCTTCCGGTTCGGTCCCTTAGCTTTCGGAAGTGACATTTAGTCTGATATGTGCCAGCCATGCAATCTACCTAGCCCTGCAAAGTGCAAATATTAACCTAAATGCATATTAAGATACTGTGTGTTAGCTCCTGAACTGCAATAGAGAGCGGGTGTTCCAGCGGAGGCAAGCAAATCGTGTTGATTTACAGTGGCTTGCGGATTTGGCCCATTACCGCTTCTTTATACACTTTTAAAAAGAAATGCCAACTCGATAGTTTAGGCTTTAACTGGAACATGGCAAGTAATTCTATGTTTTGGCGGACCCCTAGTAATGTTGCAGAATCTTTCTCAGAAGTTGTTCCATGGGATAGCCGATTCCTCAGGTAAGAGCTACTTGTTTGTTCAATCCTCCATCTTAGGCCTGCTCCTCAGGTGCATCCTCCTTCTCGCAGCGATTTCCTAGGAACAGATTTCGAAGAACAGCTCTGATCACAGAATCACAGATTGGTTAGGGTTGGAAAGGAGCTCTGGAGATCATCCAGTCCAACCCCCCTGCCAGAGCAGGGTCACCTACAGCAGGTTGCACAGGATGACCTCCAGGCGGGTTTTGAATGTTTCTGGGGTGGGAGACTCTACCGCCTCCCTGGGCAGCCTGTTCCAGCGCTCTGCCACCCTCAAAGTAAAGAAGTTCCTCCTCATGCTTTGATAGAAGTTCCTACGTTCCAGTTTGTACTCATTACCTCTTGTCCTGGATCATCTTTGATGATCCAGGACAAGAGGTAACGGGCACCAATTGGAACGTAGGAACTTGAACTTGAACTGGAACGTAGGAACTTGAACATAGGATTATCCTTGATGATTCAGGATAGCTGTGTGTCTGACCAGTCTGTCTTTCGAAGGAGGTCCTGGGCCAGCTCCAGCCATGCTGTGCTGAGCAGAGCCCCTGGCAGCAGCCCCACACCTCACTCCCAGTGTGCCTGAATAGAAAAGGTACCAAAGTTGCTCCAACACTTTCTGAAAAACTCTATAGTGTTACCCCACAAGCGCAAAGCGACGGCAAAGCCCGTGAAATGACACCGGTGCTTCCAGAAAATGTCAAGCTTCCTGCCCAAGGGTGACATGCCATGCGGTGGGGTCAGGGCCACGCGCTGAGCACCCGGTGCGCTGGGGTTGCCCCAGCGGTTCCTGAGCAGCTCCTGCAGTGCTGCCGCCGGTACCGTTCTGGCGGCTGTAGTTGTTTAAAAAGCCGTTGTTGTTTCCAGCGTAATCTGACGGCAGTTTTCTCGGGCATTTGGGCCTCTTCTAATAAGTGTGCTGTGAGTACATCTGCAAGCATTCACCTGTCGAGGTCAAATGACTGGTGGTGCTCATCTGCCCCCGTGCTACTGCTGCTGCCTCCCGTGAATGCTCATGTGCCTGCGTGCCCCTGTACAGGCAAAAAAGCACGCGCGCAACACCTGATCCCGCATCCTAATTATTTTTCGCCCGGTTCTCGGAGTTGTTCTGCTTCCGGCTGATGAATGGGAAAGTGTAGTAGTGCTGTTTCATTTCACCAGCCTCTCAAGTGTGGAAATTATGGTAAATTTGAGAACAAGCCAGATTAGATTGATAGTTACACCTCCTCCTTTAATTAGCCAACCACAGGATCTGTGGAGGCAAAGGCCGGGGGGGTGTGTCGGTGTATATAACGTGTATTGTCTATGTGAAAGATTAATCAAAAGGAGTTGCTTGAGGTGGGAAGGCTTTTCCAGAGAGGTTCCACATGTTGTCAGGTAGTCCCTCTGAATGGCAGCTTCCGGTTCGGTCCCTTAGCTTTCGGAAGTGACATTTAGTCTGATATGTGCCAGCCGTGCAATCTACCTAGCCCTGCAAAGTGCAAATATTAACCTAAATGCATATTAAGATACTGTGTGTTAGCTCCTGAACTGCAATAGAGAGCGGGTGTTCCAGCGGAGGCAAGCAAATCGTGTTGATTTACAGTGGCTTGCGGATTTGGCCCATTACCGCTTCTTTATACACTTTTAAAAAGAAATGCCAACTCGATAGTTTAGGCTTTAACTGGAACATGGCAAGTAATTGTATGTTTTGGCGGACCCCTAGTAATGTTGCAGAATCTTTCTCAGAAGTTGTTCCATGGGATAGCCGATTCCTCAGGTAAGAGCTACTTGTTTGTTCAATCCTCCATCTTAGGCCTGCTCCTCAGGTGCATCCTCCTTCTCGCAGCGATTTCCTAGGAACAGATTTCGAAGAACAGCTCTGATCACAGAATCACAGATTGGTTAGGGTTGGAAAGGAGCTCTGGAGATCATCCAGTCCAACCCCCCTGCCAGAGCAGGGTCACCTACAGCAGGTTGCACAGGATGACCTCCAGGCGGGTTTTGAATGTTTCTGGGGTGGGAGACTCTACCGCCTCCCTGGGCAGCCTGTTCCAGCGCTCTGCCACCCTCAAAGTAAAGAAGTTCCTCCTCATGCTTTGATAGAAGTTCCTAGGTTCCACTTTGTACCCGTTACCTCTTGTCCTGGATCATCTTTGATGATCCAGGACAAGAGGTAACGGGCACCAATTGGAACGTAGGAACTTGAACTTGAACTGGAACGTAGGAACTTGAACATAGGATTATCCTTGATGATTCAGGATAGCTGTGTGTCTGACCAGTCTGTCTTTCGAAGGAGGTCCTGGACCAGCTCCAGCCATGCTGTGCTGAGCAGAGCCCCTGGCAGCAGCCCCACACCTCACTCCCAGTGTGCCTGAATAGAAAAGGTACCAAAGTTGCTCCAACACTTTCTGAAAAACTCTATAGTGTTACCCCACAAGCGCAAAGCGACGGCAAAGCCCGTGAAATGACACCGGTGCTTCCAGAAAACGTCAAGCTTCCTGCCCAAGGGTGACGTGCCATGCGGTGGGGTCAGGGCCACGCGCTGAGCACCCAATGCGCTGGGGTTGCCCCAGCGGTTCCTGAGCAGCTCCTGCAGTGCTGCCGCCGGTACCGTTCTGGCGGCTGTAGTTGTTTAAAAAGCCGTTGTTGTTTCCGGCGTAATCTGACGGCAGTTTTCTCGGGCATTTGGGCCTCTTCTAATAAGTGTGCTGTGAGTACATCTGCAAGCATTCACCTGTCGAGGTCAAATGACTGGTGGTGCTCATCTGCCCCCGTGCTACTGCTGCTGCCTCCCGTGAATGCTCACGTGCCTGCGTGCCCCTGTACAGGCACAGATGCACGCGCGCAACACCTGATCCCGCATCCTAATTATTTTTCGCCCGGTTCTCGGAGTTGTTCTGCTTCCGGCTGATGAATGGGAAAGTGTAGTAGTGCTGTTTCATTTCACCAGCCTCTCAAGTGTGGAAATTATGGTAAATTTGAGAACAAGCCAGATTAGATTGATAGTTACACCTCCTCCTTTAATTAGCCAACCACAGGATCTGTGGAGGCAAAGGCCGGGGGGGTGTGTCGGTGTATATAACGTGTATTGTCTATGTGAAAGATTAATCAAAAGGAGTTGCTTGAGGTGGGAAGGCTTTTCCGGAGAGGTTCCACATGTTGTCAGGTAGTCCCTCTGAATGGCAGCTTCCGGTTCGGTCCCTTAGCTTTCGGAAGTGACATTTAGTCTGATATGTGCCAGCCATGCAATCTACCTAGCCCTGCAAAGTGCAAATATTAACCTAAATGCATATTAAGATACTGTGTGTTAGCTCCTGAACTGCAATAGAGAGCGGGTGTTCCAGCGGAGGCAAGCAAATCGTGTTGATTTACAGTGGCTTGCGGATTTGGCCCATTACCGCTTCTTTATACACTTTTAAAAAGAAATGCCAACTCGATAGTTTAGGCTTTAACTGGAACATGGCAAGTAATTCTATGTTTTGGCGGACCCCTAGTAATGTTGCAGAATCTTTCTCAGAAGTTGTTCCATGGGATAGCCGATTCCTCAGGTAAGAGCTACTTGTTTGTTCAATCCTCCATCTTAGGCCTGCTCCTCAGGTGCATCCTCCTTCTCGCAGCGATTTCCTAGGAACAGATTTCGAAGAACAGCTCTGATCACAGAATCACAGATTGGTTAGGGTTGGAAAGGAGCTCTGGAGATCATCCAGTCCAACCCCCCTGCCAGAGCAGGGTCACCTACAGCAGGTTGCACAGGATGACCTCCAGGCGGGTTTTGAATGTTTCTGGGGTGGGAGACTCTACCGCCTCCCTGGGCAGCCTGTTCCAGCGCTCTGCCACCCTCAAAGTAAAGAAGTTCCTCCTCATGCTTTGATAGAAGTTCCTACGTTCCAGTTTGTACTCATTACCTCTTGTCCTGGATCATCTTTGATGATCCAGGACAAGAGGTAACGGGCACCAATTGGAACGTAGGAACTTGAACTTGAACTGGAACGTAGGAACTTGAACATAGGATTATCCTTGATGATTCAGGATAGCTGTGTGTCTGACCAGTCTGTCTTTCGAAGGAGGTCCTGGGCCAGCTCCAGCCATGCTGTGCTGAGCAGAGCCCCTGGCAGCAGCCCCACACCTCACTCCCAGTGTGCCTGAATAGAAAAGGTACCAAAGTTGCTCCAACACTTTCTGAAAAACTCTATAGTGTTACCCCACAAGCGCAAAGCGACGGCAAAGCCCGTGAAATGACACCGGTGCTTCCAGAAAATGTCAAGCTTCCTGCCCAAGGGTGACATGCCATGCGGTGGGGTCAGGGCCACGCGCTGAGCACCCGGTGCGCTGGGGTTGCCCCAGCGGTTCCTGAGCAGCTCCTGCAGTGCTGCCGCCGGTACCGTTCTGGCGGCTGTAGTTGTTTAAAAAGCCGTTGTTGTTTCCAGCGTAATCTGACGGCAGTTTTCTCGGGCATTTGGGCCTCTTCTAATAAGTGTGCTGTGAGTACATCTGCAAGCATTCACCTGTCGAGGTCAAATGACTGGTGGTGCTCATCTGCCCCCGTGCTACTGCTGCTGCCTCCCGTGAATGCTCATGTGCCTGCGTGCCCCTGTACAGGCAAAAAAGCACGCGCGCAACACCTGATCCCGCATCCTAATTATTTTTCGCCCGGTTCTCTGAGTTGTTCTGCTTCCGGCTGATGAATGGGAAAGTGTAGTAGTGCTGTTTCATTTCACCAGCCTCTCAAGTGTGGAAATTATGGTAAATTTGAGAACAAGCCAGATTAGATTGATAGTTACACCTCCTCCTTTAATTAGCCAACCACAGGATCTGTGGAGGCAAAGGCCGGGGGGGTGTGTCGGTGTATATAACGTGTATTGTCTATGTGAAAGATTAATCAAAAGGAGTTGCTTGAGGTGGGAAGGCTTTTCCAGAGAGGTTCCACATGTTGTCAGGTAGTCCCTCTGAATGGCAGCTTCCGGTTCGGTCCCTTAGCTTTCGGAAGTGACATTTAGTCTGATATGTGCCAGCCGTGCAATCTACCTAGCCCTGCAAAGTGCAAATATTAACCTAAATGCATATTAAGATACTGTGTGTTAGCTCCTGAACTGCAATAGAGAGCGGGTGTTCCAGCGGAGGCAAACAAATCGTGTTGATTTACAGTGGCTTGCGGATTTGGCCCATTACCGCTTCTTTATACACTTTTAAAAAGAAATGCCAACTCGATAGTTTAGGCTTTAACTGGAACATGGCAAGTAATTGTATGTTTTGGCGGACCCCTAGTAATGTTGCAGAATCTTTCTCAGAAGTTGTTCCATGGGATAGCCGATTCCTCAGGTAAGAGCTACTTGTTTGTTCAATCCTCCATCTTAGGCCTGCTCCTCAGGTGCATCCTCCTTCTCGCAGCGATTTCCTAGGAACAGATTTCGAAGAACAGCTCTGATCACAGAATCACAGATTGGTTAGGGTTGGAAAGGAGCTCTGGAGATCATCCAGTCCAACCCCCCTGCCAGAGCAGGGTCACCTACAGCAGGTTGCACAGGATGACCTCCAGGCGGGTTTTGAATGTTTCTGGGGTGGGAGACTCTACCGCCTCCCTGGGCAGCCTGTTCCAGCGCTCTGCCACCCTCAAAGTAAAGAAGTTCCTCCTCATGCTTTGATAGAAGTTCCTAGGTTCCACTTTGTACCCGTTACCTCTTGTTCTGGATCATCTTTGATGATCCAGGACAAGAGGTAACGGGCACCAATTGGAACGTAGGAACTTGAACTTGAACTGGAACGTAGGAACTTGAACATAGGATTATCCTTGATGATTCAGGATAGCTGTGTGTCTGACCAGTCTGTCTTTCGAAGGAGGTCCTGGGCCAGCTCCAGCCATGCTGTGCTGAGCAGAGCCCCTGGCAGCAGCCCCACAGCTCACTCCCAGTGTGCCTGAATGGAAAAGGTACCAAAGTTGCTCCAACACTTTCTGAAAAACTCTATAGTGTTACCCCACAAGCGCAAAGCGACGGCAAAGCCCGTGAAATGACACCGGTGCTTCCAGAAAATGTCAAGCTTCCTGCCCAAGGGTGACATGCCATGCGGTGGGGTCAGGGCCACGCGCTGAGCACCTGGTGCGCTGGGGTTGCCCCAGCGGTTCCTGAGCAGCTCCTGCAGTGCTGCCGCCGGTACCGTTCTGGCGGCTGTAGTTGTTTAAAAAGCCGTTGTTGTTTCCGGCGTAATCTGATGGCAGTTTTCTCGGGCATTTGGGCCTCTTCTAATAAGTGTGCTGTGAGTACATCTGCAAGCATTCACCTGTCGAGGTCAAATGACTGGTGGTGCTCATCTGCCCCCGTGCTACTGCTGCTGCCTCCCGTGAATGCTCATGTGCCTGCGTGCCCCTGTACAGGCACAGATGCACGCGCGCAACACCTGATCCCGCATCCTAATTATTTTTCGCCCGGTTCTCGGAGTTGTTCTGCTTCCGGCTGATGAATGGGAAAGTGTAGTAGTGCTGTTTCATTTCACCAGCCTCTCAAGTGTGGAAATTATGGTAAATTTGAGAACAAGCCAGATTAGATTGATAGTTACACCTCCTCCTTTAATTAGCCAACCACAGGATCTGTGGAGGCAAAGGCCGGGGGGGTGTGTCGGTGTATATAACGTGTATTGTCTATGTGAAAGATTAATCAAAAGGAGTTGCTTGAGGTGGGAAGGCTTTTCCAGAGAGGTTCCACATGTTGTCAGGTAGTCCCTCTGAATGGCAGCTTCCGGTTCGGTCCCTTAGCTTTCGGAAGTGACATTTAGTCTGATATGTGCCAGCCGTGCAATCTACCTAGCCCTGCAAAGTGCAAATATTAACCTAAATGCATATTAAGATACTGTGTGTTAGCTCCTGAACTGCAATAGAGAGCGGGTGTTCCAGCGGAGGCAAGCAAATCGTGTTGATTTACAGTGGCTTGCGGATTTGGCCCATTACCGCTTCTTTATACACTTTTAAAAAGAAATGCCAACTCGATAGTTTAGGCTTTAACTGGAACATGGCAAGTAATTGTATGTTTTGGCGGACCCCTAGTAATGTTGCAGAATCTTTCTCAGAAGTTGTTCCATGGGATAGCCGATTCCTCAGGTAAGAGCTACTTGTTTGTTCAATCCTCCATCTTAGGCCTGCTCCTCAGGTGCATCCTCCTTCTCGCAGCGATTTCCTAGGAACAGATTTCGAAGAACAGCTCTGATCACAGAATCACAGATTGGTTAGGGTTGGAAAGGAGCTCTGGAGATCATCCAGTCCAACCCCCCTGCCAGAGCAGGGTCACCTACAGCAGGTTGCACAGGATGACCTCCAGGCGGGTTTTGAATGTTTCTGGGGTGGGAGACTCTACCGCCTCCCTGGGCAGCCTGTTCCAGCGCTCTGCCACCCTCAAAGTAAAGAAGTTCCTCCTCATGCTTTGATAGAAGTTCCTAGGTTCCACTTTGTACCCGTTACCTCTTGTCCTGGATCATCTTTGATGATCCAGGACAAGAGGTAACGGGCACCAATTGGAACGTAGGAACTTGAACTTGAACTGGAACGTAGGAACTTGAACATAGGATTATCCTTGATGATTCAGGATAGCTGTGTGTCTGACCAGTCTGTCTTTCGAAGGAGGTCCTGGGCCAGCTCCAGCCATGCTGTGCTGAGCAGAGCCCCTGGCAGCAGCCCCACACCTCACTCCCAGTGTGCCTGAATGGAAAAGGTACCAAAGTTGCTCCAACACTTTCTGAAAAACTCTATAGTGTTACCCCACAAGCGCAAAGCGACGGCAAAGCCCGTGAAATGACACCGGTGCTTCCAGAAAATGTCAAGCTTCCTGCCCAAGGGTGACATGCCATGCGGTGGGGTCAGGGCCACGCGCTGAGCACCTGGTGCGCTGGGGTTGCCCCAGCGGTTCCTGAGCAGCTCCTGCAGTGCTGCCGCCGGTACCGTTCTGGCGGCTGTAGTTGTTTAAAAAGCCGTTGTTGTTTCCGGCGTAATCTGATGGCAGTTTTCTCGGGCATTTGGGCCTCTTCTAATAAGTGTGCTGTGAGTACATCTGCAAGCATTCACCTGTCGAGGTCAAATGACTGGTGGTGCTCATCTGCCCCCGTGCTACTGCTGCTGCCTCCCGTGAATGCTCATGTGCCTGCGTGCCCCTGTACAGGCACAGATGCACGCGCGCAACACCTGATCCCGCATCCTAATTATTTTTCGCCCGGTTCTCGGAGTTGTTCTGCTTCCGGCTGATGAATGGGAAAGTGTAGTAGTGCTGTTTCATTTCACCAGCCTCTCAAGTGTGGAAATTATGGTAAATTTGAGAACAAGCCAGATTAGATTGATAGTTACACCTCCTCCTTTAATTAGCCAACCACAGGATCTGTGGAGGCAAAGGCCGGGGGGGTGTGTCGGTGTATATAACGTGTATTGTCTATGTGAAAGATTAATCAAAAGGAGTTGCTTGAGGTGGGAAGGCTTTTCCGGAGAGGTTCCACATGTTGTCAGGTAGTCCCTCTGAATGGCAGCTTCCGGTTCGGTCCCTTAGCTTTCGGAAGTGACATTTAGTCTGATATGTGCCAGCCGTGCAATCTACCTAGCCCTGCAAAGTGCAAATATTAACCTAAATGCATATTAAGATACTGTGTGTTAGCTCCTGAACTGAAATAGAGAGCGGGTGTTCCAGCGGAGGCAAGCAAATCGTGTTGATTTACAGTGGCTTGCGGATTTGGCCCATTACCGCTTCTTTATACACTTTTAAAAAGAAATGCCAACTCGATAGTTTAGGCTTTAACTGGAACATGGCAAGTAATTGTATGTTTTGGCGGACCCCTAGTAATGTTGCAGAATCTTTCTCAGAAGTTGTTCCGTGGGATAGCCGATTCCTCAGGTAAGAGCTACTTGTTTGTTCAATCCTCCATCTTAGGCCTGCTCCTCAGGTGCATCCTCCTTCTCGCAGCGATTTCCTAGGAACAGATTTCGAAGAACAGCTCTGATCACAGAATCACAGATTGGTTAGGGTTGGAAAGGAGCTCTGGAGATCATCCAGCCCAACCCCCCTGCCAGAGCAGGGTCACCTACAGCAGGTTGCACAGGATGACCTCCAGGCGGGTTTTGAATGTTTCTGGGGTGGGAGACTCTACCGCCTCCCTGGGCAGCCTGTTCCAGCGCTCTGCCACCCTCAAAGTAAAGAAGTTCCTCCTCATGCTTTGATAGAAGTTCCTAGGTTCCACTTTGTACCCGTTACCTCTTGTCCTGGATCATCTTTGATGATCCAGGACAAGAGGTAACGGGCACCAATTGGAACGTAGGAACTTGAACTTGAACTGGAACGTAGGAACTTGAACATAGGATTATCCTTGATGATTCAGGATAGCTGTGTGTCTGACCAGTCTGTCTTTCGAAGGAGGTCCTGGGCCAGCTCCAGCCATGCTGTGCTGAGCAGAGCCCCTGGCAGCAGCCCCACACCTCACTCCCAGTGTGCCTGAATGGAAAAGGTACCAAAGTTGCTCCAACACTTTCTGAAAAACTCTATAGTGTTACCCCACAAGCGCAAAGCGACGGCAAAGCCCGTGAAATGACACCGGTGCTTCCAGAAAATGTCAAGCTTCCTGCCCAAGGGTGACATGCCATGCGGTGGGGTCAGGGCCACGCGCTGAGCACCCGGTGCGCTGGGGTTGCCCCAGCGGTTCCTGAGCAGCTCCTGCAGTGCTGCCGCCGGTACCGTTCTGGCGGCTGTAGTTGTTTAAAAAGCCGTTGTTGTTTCCGGCGTAATCTGACGGCAGTTTTCTCGGGCATTTGGGCCTCTTCTAATAAGTGTGCTGTGAGTACATCTGCAAGCATTCACCTGTCGAGGTCAAATGACTGGTGGTGCTCATCTCCCCCCGTGCTACTGCTGCTGCCTCCCGTGAATGCTCGTGTGCCTGCGTGCCCCTGTACAGGCACAGATGCACGCGCGCAACACCTGATCCCGCATCCTAATTATTTTTCGCCCGGTTCTCTGAGTTGTTCTTCTTCCGGCTGATGAATGGGAAAGTGTAGTAGTGCTGTTTCATTTCACCAGCCTCTCAAGTGTGGAAATTATGGTAAATTTGAGAACAAGCCAGATTAGATTGATAGTTACACCTCCTCCTTTAATTAGCCAACCACAGGATCTGTGGAGGCAAAGGCCGGGGGGGTGTGTCGGTGTATATAAGGTGTATTGTCTATGTGAAAGATTAATCAAAAGGAGTTGCTTGAGGTGGGAAGGCTTTTCCGGAGAGGTTCCACATGTTGTCAGGTAGTCCCTCTGAATGGCAGCTTCCGGTTCGGTCCCTTAGCTTTCGGAAGTGACATTTAGTCTGATATGTGCCAGCCGTGCAATCTACCTAGCCCTGCAAAGTGCAAATATTAACCTAAATGCATATTAAGATACTGTGTGTTAGCTCCTGAACTGCAATAGAGAGCGGGTGTTCCAGCGGAGGCAAGCAAATCGTGTTGATTTACAGTGGCTTGAGGATTTGGCCCATTACCGCTTCTTTATACACTTTTAAAAAGAAATGCCAACTCGATAGTTTAGGCTTTAACTGGAACATGGCAAGTAATTGTATGTTTTGGCGGACCCCTAGTAATGTTGCAGAATCTTTCTCAGAAGTTGTTCCGTGGGATAGCCGATTCCTCAGGTAAGAGCTACTTGTTTGTTCAATCCTCCATCTTAGGCCTGCTCCTCAGGTGCATCCTCCTTCTCGCAGCGATTTCCTAGGAACAGATTTCGAAGAACAGCTCTGATCACAGAATCACAGATTGGTTAGGGTTGGAAAGGAGCTCTGGAGATCATCCAGCCCAACCCCCCTGCCAGAGCAGGGTCACCTACAGCAGGTTGCACAGGATGACCTCCAGGCGGGTTTTGAATGTTTCTGGGGTGGGAGACTCTACCGCCTCCCTGGGCAGCCTGTTCCAGCGCTCTGCCACCCTCAAAGTAAAGAAGTTCCTCCTCATGCTTTGATAGAAGTTCCTAGGTTCCACTTTGTACCCGTTACCTCTTGTCCTGGATCATCTTTGATGATCCAGGACAAGAGGTAACGGGCACCAATTGGAACGTAGGAACTTGAACTTGAACTGGAACGTAGGAACTTGAACATAGGATTATCCTTGATGATTCAGGATAGCTGTGTGTCTGACCAGTCTGTCTTTCGAAGGAGGTCCTGGGCCAGCTCCAGCCATGCTGTGCTGAGCAGAGCCCCTGGCAGCAGCCCCACACCTCACTCCCAGTGTGCCTGAATGGAAAAGGTACCAAAGTTGCTCCAACACTTTCTGAAAAACTCTATAGTGTTACCCCACAAGCGCAAAGCGACGGCAAAGCCCGTGAAATGACACCGGTGCTTCCAGAAAATGTCAAGCTTCCTGCCCAAGGGTGACATGCCATGCGGTGGGGTCAGGGCCACGCGCTGAGCACCCGGTGCGCTGGGGTTGCCCCAGCGGTTCCTGAGCAGCTCCTGCAGTGCTGCCGCCGGTACCGTTCTGGCGGCTGTAGTTGTTTAAAAAGCCGTTGTTGTTTCCGGCGTAATCTGACGGCAGTTTTCTCGGGCATTTGGGCCTCTTCTAATAAGTGTGCTGTGAGTACATCTGCAAGCATTCACCTGTCGAGGTCAAATGACTGGTGGTGCTCATCTCCCCCCGTGCTACTGCTGCTGCCTCCCGTGAATGCTCGTGTGCCTGCGTGCCCCTGTACAGGCACAGATGCACGCGCGCAACACCTGATCCCGCATCCTAATTATTTTTCGCCCGGTTCTCTGAGTTGTTCTTCTTCCGGCTGATGAATGGGAAAGTGTAGTAGTGCTGTTTCATTTCACCAGCCTCTCAAGTGTGGAAATTATGGTAAATTTGAGAACAAGCCAGATTAGATTGATAGTTACACCTCCTCCTTTAATTAGCCAACCACAGGATCTGTGGAGGCAAAGGCCGGGGGGGTGTGTCGGTGTATATAACGTGTATTGTCTATGTGAAAGATTAATCAAAAGGAGTTGCTTGAGGTGGGAAGGCTTTTCCGGAGAGGTTCCACATGTTGTCAGGTAGTCCCTCTGAATGGCAGCTTCCGGTTCGGTCCCTTAGCTTTCGGAAGTGACATTTAGTCTGATATGTGCCAGCCGTGCAATCTACCTAGCCCTGCAAAGTGCAAATATTAACCTAAATGCATATTAAGATACTGTGTGTTAGCTCCTGAACTGAAATAGAGAGCGGGTGTTCCAGCGGAGGCAAGCAAATCGTGTTGATTTACAGTGGCTTGAGGATTTGGCCCATTACCGCTTCTTTATACACTTTTAAAAAGAAATGCCAACTCGATAGTTTAGGCTTTAACTGGAACATGGCAAGTAATTGTATGTTTTGGCGGACCCCTAGTAATGTTGCAGAATCTTTCTCAGAAGTTGTTCCGTGGGATAGCCGATTCCTCAGGTAAGAGCTACTTGTTTGTTCAATCCTCCATCTTAGGCCTGCTCCTCAGGTGCATCCTCCTTCTCGCAGCGATTTCCTAGGAACAGATTTCGAAGAACAGCTCTGATCACAGAATCACAGATTGGTTAGGGTTGGAAAGGAGCTCTGGAGATCATCCAGCCCAACCCCCCTGCCAGAGCAGGGTCACCTACAGCAGGTTGCACAGGATGACCTCCAGGCGGGTTTTGAATGTTTCTGGGGTGGGAGACTCTACCGCCTCCCTGGGCAGCCTATTCCAGCGCTCTGCCACCCTCAAAGTAAAGAAGTTCCTCCTCATGCTTTGATAGAAGTTCCTAGGTTCCAGTTTGTACCCGTTACCTCTTGTCCTGGATCATCTTTGATGATCCAGGACAAGAGGTAACGGGCACCAATTGGAACGTAGGAACTTGAACTTGAACTGGAACGTAGGAACTTGAACATAGGATTATCCTTGATGATTCAGGATAGCTGTGTGTCTGACCAGTCTGTCTTTCGAAGGAGGTCCTGGGCCAGCTCCAGCCATGCTGCGCTGAGCAGAGCCCCTGGCAGCAGCCCCACACCTCACTCCCAGTGTGCCTGAATGGAAAAGGTACCAAAGTTGCTCCAACACTTTCTGAAAAACTCTATAGTGTTACCCCACAAGCGCAAAGCGACGGCAAAGCCCGTGAAATGACACCGGTGCTTCCAGAAAATGTCAAGCTTCCTGCCCAAGGGTGACATGCCATGCGGTGGGGTCAGGGCCACGCGCTGAGCACCCGGTGCGCTGGGGTTGCCCCAGCGGTTCCTGAGCAGCTCCTGCAGTGCTGCCGCCGGTACCGTTCTGGCGGCTGTAGTTGTTTAAAAAGCCGTTGTTGTTTCCGGCGTAATCTGACGGCAGTTTTCTCGGGCATTTGGGCCTCTTCTAATAAGTGTGCTGTGAGTACATCTGCAAGCATTCACCTGTCGAGGTCAAATGACTGGTGGTGCTCATCTGCCCCCGTGCTACTGCTGCTGCCTCCCGTGAATGCTCATGTGCCTGCGTGCCCCTGTACAGGCACAGATGCACGCGCGCAACACCTGATCCCGCATCCTAATTATTTTTCGCCCGGTTCTCTGAGTTGTTCTGCTTCCGGCTGATGAATGGGAAAGTGTAGTAGTGCTGTTTCATTTCACCAGCCTCTCAAGTGTGGAAATTATGGTAAATTTGAGAACAAGCCAGATTAGATTGATAGTTACACCTCCTCCTTTAATTAGCCAACCACAGGATCTGTGGAGGCAAAGGCCGGGGGGGTGTGTCGGTGTATATAACGTGTATTGTCTATGTGAAAGATTAATCAAAAGGAGTTGCTTGAGGTGGGAAGGCTTTTCCGGAGAGGTTCCACATGTTGTCAGGTAGTCCCTCTGAATGGCAGCTTCCGGTTCGGTCCCTTAGCTTTCGGAAGTGACATTTAGTCTGATATGTGCCAGCCGTGCAATCTACCTAGCCCTGCAAAGTGCAAATATTAACATAAATGCATATTAAGATACTGTGTGTTAGCTCCTGAACTGAAATAGAGAGCGGGTGTTCCAGCGGAGGCAAGCAAATCGTGTTGATTTACAGTGGCTTGAGGATTTGGCCCATTACCGCTTCTTTATACACTTTTAAAAAGAAATGCCAACTCGATAGTTTAGGCTTTAACTGGAACATGGCAAGTAATTGTATGTTTTGGCGGACCCCTAGTAATGTTGCAGAATCTTTCTCAGAAGTTGTTCCGTGGGATAGCCGATTCTTCAGGTAAGAGCTACTTGTTTGTTCAATCCTCCATCTTAGGCCTGCTCCTCAGGTGCATCCTCCTTCTCGCAGCGATTTCCTAGGAACAGATTTCGAAGAACAGCTCTGATCACAGAATCACAGATTGGTTAGGGTTGGAAAGGAGCTCTGGAGATCATCCAGCCCAACCCCCCTGCCAGAGCAGGGTCACCTACAGCAGGTTGCACAGGATGACCTCCAGGCGGGTTTTGAATGTCTCTGGGGTGGGAGACTCTACCGCCTCCCTGGGCAGCCTGTTCCAGCGCTCTGCCACCCTCAAAGTAAAGAAGTTCCTCCTCATGCTTTGAAAGAAGTTCCTAGTTTCCAGTTTGTACCCGTTACCTCTTGTCCTGGATCATCTTTGATGATCCAGGACAAGAGGTAACGGGCACCATTTGGAATGTAGGAACTTGAACTTGAACTGGAAGGTAGGAACTTGAACATAGGATTATCCTTGATGATTCAGGATAGCTGTGTGTCTGACCAGTCTGTCTTTCGAAGGAGGTCCTGGGCCAGCTCCAGCCATGCTGTGCTGAGCAGAGCCCCTGGCAGCAGCCCCACACCTCACTCCCAGTGTGCCTGAATGGAAAAGGTACCAAAGTTGCTCCAACACTTTCTGAAAAACTCTATAGTATTACCCCACAGGCGCAAAGCGACAGCAAAGCCCGTGAAATGACACCGGTGCTTCCAGAAAATGTCAAGCTTCCTGCCCAAGGGTGACATGCCATGCGGTGGGGTCAGGGCCACGCGCTGAGCACCCGGTGCGCTGGGGTTGCCCCAGCGGTTCCTGAGCAGCTCCTGCAGTGCTGCCGCCGGTACCGTTCTGGCGGCTGTAGTTGTTTAAAAAGCCGTTGTTGTTTCCGGCGTAATCTGACGGCAGTTTTCTCGGGCATTTGGGCCTCTTCTAATAAGTGTGCTGTGAGTACATCTGCAAGCATTCACCTGTCGAGGTCAAATGACTGGTGGTGCTCATCTCCCCCCGTGCTACTGCTGCTGCCTCCCGTGAATGCTCATGTGCCTGCGTGCCCCTGTACAGGCAAAAAAGCACGCGCGCAACACCTGATCCCGCATCCTAATTATTTTTCGCCCGGTTCTCGGAGTTGTTCTGCTTCCGGCTGATGAATGGGAAAGTGTAGTAGTGCTGTTTCATTTCACCAGCCTCTCAAGTGTGGAAATTATGGTAAATTTGAGAACAAGCCAGATTAGATTGATAGTTACACCTCCTCCTTTAATTAGCCAACCACAGGATCTGTGGAGGCAAAGGCCGGGGGGGTGTGTCGGTGTATATAAGGTGTATTGTCTATGTGAAAGATTAATCAAAAGGAGTTGCTTGAGGTGGGAAGGCTTTTCCGGAGAGGTTCCACATGTTGTCAGGTAGTCCCTCTGAATGGCAGCTTCCGGTTCGGTCCCTTAGCTTTCGGAAGTGACATTTAGTCTGATATGTGCCAGCCGTGCAATCTACCTAGCCCTGCAAAGTGCAAATATTAACCTAAATGCATATTAAGATACTGTGTGTTAGCTCCTGAACTGCAATAGAGAGCGGGTGTTCCAGCGGAGGCAAGCAAATCGTGTTGATTTACAGTGGCTTGAGGATTTGGCCCATTACCGCTTCTTTATACACTTTTAAAAAGAAATGCCAACTCGATAGTTTAGGCTTTAACTGGAACATGGCAAGTAATTGTATGTTTTGGCGGACCCCTAGTAATGTTGCAGAATCTTTCTCAGAAGTTGTTCCGTGGGATAGCCGATTCCTCAGGTAAGAGCTACTTGTTTGTTCAATCCTCCATCTTAGGCCTGCTCCTCAGGTGCATCCTCCTTCTCGCAGCGATTTCCTAGGAACAGATTTCGAAGAACAGCTCTGATCACAGAATCACAGATTGGTTAGGGTTGGAAAGGAGCTCTGGAGATCATCCAGCCCAACCCCCCTGCCAGAGCAGGGTCACCTACAGCAGGTTGCACAGGATGACCTCCAGGCGGGTTTTGAATGTTTCTGGGGTGGGAGACTCTACCGCCTCCCTGGGCAGCCTGTTCCAGCGCTCTGCCACCCTCAAAGTAAAGAAGTTCCTCCTCATGCTTTGATAGAAGTTCCTAGGTTCCAGTTTGTACCCGTTACCTCTTGTCCTGGATCATCTTTGATGATCCAGGACAAGAGGTAACGGGCACCAATTGGAACGTAGGAACTTGAACTTGAACTGGAACGTAGGAACTTGAACATAGGATTATCCTTGATGATTCAGGATAGCTGTGTGTCTGACCAGTCTGTCTTTCGAAGGAGGTCCTGGGCCAGCTCCAGCCATGCTGTGCTGAGCAGAGCCCCTGGCAGCAGCCCCACAGCTCACTCCCAGTGTGCCTGAATGGAAAAGGTACCAAAGTTGCTCCAACACTTTCTGAAAAACTCTATAGTATTACCCCACAAGCGCAAAGCGACAGCAAAGCCCGTGAAATGACACCGGTGCTTCCAGAAAATGTCAAGCTTCCTGCCCAAGGGTGACATGCCATGCGGTGGGGTCAGGGCCACGCGCTGAGCACCTGGTGCGCTGGGGTTGCCCCAGCGGTTCCTGAGCAGCTCCTGCAGTGCTGCCGCCGGTACCGTTCTGGCGGCTGTAGTTGTTTAAAAAGCCGTTGTTGTTTCCGGCGTAATCTGACGGCAGTTTTCTCGGGCATTTGGGCCTCTTCTAATAAGTGTGCTGTGAGTACATCTGCAAGCATTCACCTGTCGAGGTCAAATGACTGGTGGTGCTCATCTCCCCCCGTGCTACTGCTGCTGCCTCCCGTGAATGCTCATGTGCCTGCGTGCCCCTGTACAGGCAAAAAAGCACGCGCGCAACACCTGATCCCGCATCCTAATTATTTTTCGCCCGGTTCTCGGAGTTGTTCTGCTTCCGGCTGATGAATGGGAAAGTGTAGTAGTGCTGTTTCATTTCACCAGCCTCTCAAGTGTGGAAATTATGGTAAATTTGAGAACAAGCCAGATTAGATTGATAGTTACACCTCCTCCTTTAATTAGCCAACCACAGGATCTGTGGAGGCAAAGGCCGGGGGGGTGTGTCGGTGTATATAACATGTATTGTCTATGTGAAAGATTAATCAAAAGGAGTTGCTTGAGGTGGGAAGGCTTTTCCGGAGAGGTTCCACATGTTGTCAGGTAGTCCCTCTGAATGGCAGCTTCCGGTTCGGTCCCTTAGCTTTCGGAAGTGACATTTAGTCTGATATGTGCCAGCCGTGCAATCTACCTAGCCCTGCAAAGTGCAAATATTAACCTAAATGCATATTAAGATACTGTGTGTTAGCTCCTGAACTGAAATAGAGAGCAGGTGTTCCAGCGGAGGCAAGCAAATCGTGTTGATTTACAGTGGCTTGAGGATTTGGCCCATTACCGCTTCTTTATACACTTTTAAAAAGAAATGCCAACTCGATAGTTTAGGCTTTAACTGGAACATGGCAAGTAATTGTATGCTTTCGCGGACCCCTAGTAATGTTGCAGAATCTTTCTCAGAAGTTGTTCCATGGGATAGCCGATTCCTCAGGTAAGAGCTACTTGTTTGTTCAATCCTCCATCTTAGGCCTGCTCCTCAGGTGCATCCTCCTTCTCGCAGCGATTTCCTAGGAACAGATTTCGAAGAACAGCTCTGATCACAGAATCACAGATTGGTTAGGGTTGGAAAGGAGCTCTGGAGATCATCCAGCCCAACCCCCCTGCCAGAGCAGGGTCACCTACAGCAGGTTGCACAGGATGACCTCCAGGCGGGTTTTGAATGTTTCTGGGGTGGGAGACTCTACCGCCTCCCTGGGCAGCCTGTTCCAGCGCTCTGCCACCCTCAAAGTAAAGAAGTTCCTCCTCATGCTTTGATAGAAGTTCCTAGGTTCCAGTTTGTACCCGTTACCTCTTGTCCTGGATCATCTTTGATGATCCAGGACAAGAGGTAACGGGCACCAATTGGAACGTAGGAACTTGAACTTGAACTGGAACGTAGGAACTTGAACATAGGATTATCCTTGATGATTCAGGATAGCTGTGTGTCTGACCAGTCTGTCTTTCGAAGGAGGTCCTGGGCCAGCTCCAGCCATGCTGTGCTGAGCAGAGCCCCTGGCAGCAGCCCCACACCTCACTCCCAGTGTGCCTGAATGGAAAAGGTACCAAAGTTGCTCCAACACTTTCTGAAAAACTCTATAGTGTTACCCCACAAGCGCAAAGCGACGGCAAAGCCCGTGAAATGACACCGGTGCTTCCAGAAAATGTCAAGCTTCCTGCCCAAGGGTGACATGCCATGCGGTGGGGTCAGGGCCACGCGCTGAGCACCCGGTGCGCTGGGGTTGCCCCAGCGGTTCCTGAGCAGCTCCTGCAGTGCTGCCGCCGGTACCGTTCTGGCGGCTGTAGTTGTTTAAAAAGCCGTTGTTGTTTCCGGCGTAATCTGACGGCAGTTTTCTCGGGCATTTGGGCCTCTTCGAATAAGTGTGCTGTGAGTACATCTGCAAGCATTCACCTGTCGAGGTCAAATGACTGGTGGTGCTCATCTGCCCCCGTGCTACTGCTGCTGCCTCCCGTGAATGCTCATGTGCCTGCGTGCCCCTGTACAGGCACAGATGCACGCGCGCAACACCTGATCCCGCATCCTAATTATTTTTCGCCCGGTTCTCTGAGTTGTTCTGCTTCCGGCTGATGAATGGGAAAGTGTAGTAGTGCTGTTTCATTTCACCAGCCTCTCAAGTGTGGAAATTATGGTAAATTTGAGAACAAGCCAGATTAGATTGATAGTTACACCTCCTCCTTTAATTAGCCAACCACAGGATCTGTGGAGGCAAAGGCCGGGGGGGTGTGTCGGTGTATATAACGTGTATTGTCTATGTGAAAGATTAATCAAAAGGAGTTGCTTGAGGTGGGAAGGCTTTTCCGGAGAGGTTCCACATGTTGTCAGGTAGTCCCTCTGAATGGCAGCTTCCGGTTCGGTCCCTTAGCTTTCGGAAGTGACATTTAGTCTGATATGTGCCAGCCGTGCAATCTACCTAGCCCTGCAAAGTGCAAATATTAACATAAATGCATATTAAGATACTGTGTGTTAGCTCCTGAACTGCAATAGAGAGCGGGTGTTCCAGCGGAGGCAAGCAAATCATGTTGATTTACAGTGGCTTGCGGATTTGGCCCATTACCGCTTCTTTATACACTTTTAAAAAGAAATGCCAACTCGATAGTTTAGGCTTTAACTGGAACATGGCAAGTAATTGTATGTTTTGGCGGACCCCTAGTAATGTTGCAGAATCTTTCTCAGAAGTTGTTCCGTGGGATAGCCGATTCCTCAGGTAAGAGCTACTTGTTTGTTCAATCCTCCATCTTAGGCCTGCTCCTCAGGTGCATCCTCCTTCTCGCAGCGATTTCCTAGGAACAGATTTCGAAGAACAGCTCTGATCACAGAATCACAGATTGGTTAGGGTTGGAAAGGAGCTCTGGAGATCATCCAGTCCAACCCCCTGCCAGAGCAGGGTCACCTACAGCAGGTTGCACAGGATGACCTCCAGGCGGGTTTTGAATGTCTCTGGGGTGGGAGACTCTACCGCCACCCTGGGCAGCCTGTTCCAGCGCTCTGCCACCCTCAAAGTAAAGAAGTTCCTCCTCATGCTTTGATAGAAGTTCCTACGTTCCACTTTGTACCCGTTACCTCTTGTCCTGGATCATCTTTGATGATCCAGGACAAGAGGTAACGGGCACCAATTGGAACGTAGGAACTTGAACTTGAACTGGAACGTAGGAACTTGAACATAGGATTATCCTTGATGATTCAGGATAGCTGTGTGTCTGACCAGTCTGTCTTTCGAAGGAGGTCCTGGGCCAGCTCCAGCCATGCTGTGCTGAGCAGAGCCCCTGGCAGCAGCCCCACACCTCACTCCCAGTGTGCCTGAATGGAAAAGGTACCAAAGTTGCTCCAACACTTTCTGAAAAACTCTATAGTGTTACCCCACAAGCGCAAAGCGACGGCAAAGCCCATGAAATGACACCGGTGCTTCCAGAAAATGTCAAGCTTCCTGCCCAAGGGTGACATGCCATGCGGTGGGGTCAGGGCCACGCGCTGAGCACCCGGTGCGCTGGGGTTGCCCCAGCGGTTCCTGAGCAGCTCCTGCAGTGCTGCCGCCGGTACCGTTCTAGCGGCTGTAGTTGTTTAAAAAGCCGTTGTTGTTTCCGGCGTAATCTGACGGCAGTTTTCTCGGGCATTTGGGCCTCTTCTAATAAGTGTGCTGTGAGTACATCTGCAAGCATTCACCTGTCGAGGTCAAATGACTGGTGGTGCTCATCTGCCCCCGTGCTACTGCTGCTGCCTCCCGTGAATGCTCATGTGCCTGCGTGCCCCTGTACAGGCACAGATGCACGCGCGCAACACCTGATCCCGCATCCTAATTATTTTTCGCCCGGTTCTCGGAGTTGTTCTGCTTCCGGCTGATGAATGGGAAAGTGTAGTAGTGCTGTTTCATTTCACCAGCCTCTCAAGTGTGGAAATTATGGTAAATTTGGGAACAAGCCAGATTAGATTGATAGTTACACCTCCTCCTTTAATTAGCCAACCACAGGATCTGTGGAGGCAAAGGCCGGGGGGGTGTGTCGGTGTATATAACGTGTATTGTCTATGTGAAAGATTAATCAAAAGGAGTTGCTTGAGGTGGGAAGGCTTTTCCGGAGAGGTTCCACATGTTGTCAGGTAGTCCCTCTGAATGGCAGCTTCCGGTTCGGTCCCTTAGCTTTCGGAAGTGACATTTAGTCTGATATGTGCCAGCCGTGCAATCTACCTAGCCCTGCAAAGTGCAAATATTAACATAAATGCATATTAAGATACTGTGTGTTAGCTCCTGAACTGCAATAGAGAGCGGGTGTTCCAGCGGAGGCAAGCAAATCGTGTTGATTTAGAGTGGCTTGCGGATTTGGCCCATTACCGCTTCTTTATACACTTTTAAAAAGAAATGCCAACTCGATAGTTTAGGCTTTAACTGGAACATGGCAAGTAATTGTATGTTTTGGCGGACCCCTAGTAATGTTGCAGAATCTTTCTCAGAAGTTGTTCCGTGGGATAGCCGATTCCTCAGGTAAGAGCTACTTGTTTGTTCAATCCTCCATCTTAGGCCTGCTCCTCAGGTGCATCCTCCTTCTCGCAGCGATTTCCTAGGAACAGATTTCGAAGAACAGCTCTGATCACAGAATCACAGATTGGTTAGGGTTGGAAAGGACCTCTGGAGATCATCCAGTCCAACCCCCTGCCAGAGCAGGGTCACCTACAGCAGGTTTCACAGGATGACCTCCAGGCGGGTTTTGAATGTTTCTGGGGTCGGAGACTCTACCGCCTCCCTGGGCAGCCTGTTCCAGCGCTCTGCCACCCTCAAAGTAAAGAAGTTCCTCCTCATGCTTTGATAGAAGTTCCTACGTTCCACTTTGTACCCGTTACCTCTTGTCCTGGATCATCTTTGATGATCCAGGACAAGAGGTAACGGGCACCAATTGGAACGTAGGAACTTGAACTTGAACTGGAACGTAGGAACTTGAACATAGGATTATCCTTGATGATTCAGGATAGCTGTGTGTCTGACCAGTCTGTCTTTCGAAGGAGGTCCTGGGCCAGCTCCAGCCATGCTGTGCTGAGCAGAGCCCCTGGCAGCAGCCCCACAGCTCACTCCCAGTGTGCCTGAATGGAAAAGGTACCAAAGTTGCTCCAACACTTTCTGAAAAACTCTATAGTGTTACCCCACAAGCGCAAAGCGACGGCAAAGCCCGTGAAATGACACCGGTGCTTCCAGAAAATGTCAAGCTTCCTGCCCAAGGGTGACATGCCATGCGGTGGGTTCAGGGCCACGCGCTGAGCACCCGGTGCGCTGGGGTTGCCCCAGCGGTTCCTGAGCAGCTCCTGCAGTGCTGCCGCCGGTACCGTTCTGGCGGCTGTAGTTGTTTAAAAAGCCGTTGTTGTTTCCGGCGTAATCTGACGGCAGTTTTCTCGGGCATTTGGGCCTCTTCGAATAAGTGTGCTGTGAGTACATCTGCAAGCATTCACCTGTCGAGGTCAAATGACTGGTGGTGCTCATCTGCCCCCGTGCTACTGCTGCTGCCTCCCGTGAATGCTCATGTGCCTGCGTGCCCCTGTACAGGCACAGATGCACGCGCGCAACACCTGATCCCGCATCCTAATTATTTTTCGCCCGGTTCTCGGAGTTGTTCTGCTTCCGGCTGATGAATGGGAAAGTGTAGTAGTGCTGTTTCATTTCACCAGCCTCTCAAGTGTGGAAATTATGGTAAATTTGGGAACAAGCCAGATTAGATTGATAGTTACACCTCCTCCTTTAATTAGCCAACCACAGGATCTGTGGAGGCAAAGGCCGGGGGGGTGTGTCGGTGTATATAACGTGTATTGTCTATGTGAAAGATTAATCAAAAGGAGTTGCTTGAGGTGGGAAGGCTTTTCAGGAGAGGTTCCACATGTTGTCAGGTAGTCCCTCTGAATGGCAGCTTCCGGTTCGGTCCCTTAGCTTTCGGAAGTGACATTTAGTCTGATATGTGCCAGCCGTGCAATCTACCTAGCCCTGCAAAGTGCAAATATTAACCTAAATGCATATTAAGATACTGTGTGTTAGCTCCTGAACTGCAATAGAGAGCGGGTGTTCCAGCGGAGGCAAGCAAATCGTGTTGATTTACAGTGGCTTGCGGATTTGGCCCATTACCGCTTCTTTATACACTTTTAAAAAGAAATGCCAACTCGATAGTTTAGGCTTTAACTGGAACATGGCAAGTAATTGTATGTTTTGGCGGACCCCTAGTAATGTTGCAGAATCTTTCTCAGAAGTTGTTCCGTGGGATAGCCGATTCCTCAGGTAAGAGCTACTTGTTTGTTCAATCCTCCATCTTAGGCCTGCTCCTCAGGTGCATCCTCCTTCTCGCAGCGATTTCCTAGGAACAGATTTCGAAGAACAGCTCTGATCACAGAATCACAGATTGGTTAGGGTTGGAAAGGAGCTCTGGAGATCATGTAGTCCAACCCCCCTGCCAGAGCAAGGTCACCTACAGCAGGTTGCACCGGATGACCTCCAGGCGGGTTTTGAATGTCTCTGGGGTGGGAGACTCTACTGCCTCCCTGGGCAGCCTGTTCCAGCGCTCTGCCACCCTCAAAGTAAAGAAGTTCCTCCTCATGCTTTGATAGAAGTTCCTACGTTCCAGTTTGTACCCGTTACCTCTTGTCCTGGATCATCTTTGATGATCCAGGACAAGAGGTAACGGGCACCAATTGGAACGTAGGAACTTGAACTTGAACTGGAACGTAGGAACTTGAACATAGGATTATCCTTGATGATTCAGGATAGCTGTGTGTCTGACCAGTCTGTCTTTCGAAGGAGGTCCTGGGCCAGCTCCAGCCATGCTGTGCTGAGCAGAGCCCCTGGCAGCAGCCCCACACCTCACTCCCAGTGTGCCTGAATGGAAAAGGTACCAAAGTTGCTCCAACACTTTCTGAAAAACTCTATAGTGTTACCCCACAATCGCAAAGCGACGGCAAAGCCCGTGAAATGACACCGGTGCTTCCAGAAAATGTCAAGCTTCCTGCCCAAGGGTGACATGCCATGCGGTGGGGTCAGGGCCACGTGCTGAGCACCCGGTGCGCTGGAGTTGCCCCAGCGGTTCCTGAGCAGCTCCTGCAGTGCTGCCGCCGGTACCGTTCTGGCGGCTGTAGTTGTTTAAAAAGCCGTTGTTGTTTCCGGCGTAATCTGACGGCAGTTTTCTCGGGCATTTGGGCCTCTTCTAATAAGTGTGCTGTGAGTACATCTGCAAGCATTCACCTGTCGAGGTCAAATGACTGGTGGTGCTCATCTGCCCCCGTGCTACTGCTGCTGCCTCCCGTGAATGCTCATGTGCCTGCGTGCCCCTGTACAGGCACAGATGCACGCGCGCAACACCTGATCCCGCATCCTAATTATTTTTCGCCCGGTTCTCTGAGTTGTTCTGCTTCCGGCTGATGAATGGGAAAGTGTAGTACTGCTGTTTCATTTCACCAGCCTCTCAAGTGTGGAAATTATGGTAAATTTGAGAACAAGCCAGATTAGATTGATAGTTACACCTCCTCCTTTAATTAGCCAACCACAGGATCTGTGGAGGCAAAGGCCGGGGGGGTGTGTCGGTGTATATAACGTGTATTGTCTATGTGAAAGATTAATCAAAAGGAGTTGCTTGAGGTGGGAAGGCTTTTCCGGAGAGGTTCCACATGTTGTCAGGTAGTCCCTCTGAATGGCAGCTTCCGGTTCGGTCCCTTAGCTTTCGGAAGTGACATTTAGTCTGATATGTGCCAGCCGTGCAATCTACCTAGCCCTGCAAAGTGCAAATATTAACATAAATGCATATTAAGATACTGTGTGTTAGCTCCTGAACTGAAATAGAGAGCGGGTGTTCCAGCGGAGGCAAGCAAATCATGTTGATTTACAGTGGCTTGCGGATTTGGCCCATTACCGCTTCTTTATACACTTTTAAAAAGAAATGCCAACTCGATAGTTTAGGCTTTAACTGGAACATGGCAAGTAATTGTATGTTTTGGCGGACCCCTAGTAATGTTGCAGAATCTTTCTCAGAAGTTGTTCCGTGGGATAGCCGATTCCTCAGGTAAGAGCTACTTGTTTGTTCAATCCTCCATCTTAGGCCTGCTCCTCAGGTGCATCCTCCTTCTCGCAGCGATTTCCTAGGAACAGATTTCGAAGAACAGCTCTGATCACAGAATCACAGATTGGTTAGGGTTGGAAAGGAGCTCTGGAGATCATCCAGTCCAACCCCCTGCCAGAGCAGGGTCACCTACAGCAGGTTGCACAGGATGACCTCCAGGCGGGTTTTGAATGTCTCTGGGGTGGGAGACTCTACCGCCACCCTGGGCAGCCTGTTCCAGCGCTCTGCCACCCTCAAAGTAAAGAAGTTCCTCCTCATGCTTTGATAGAAGTTCCTACGTTCCACTTTGTACCCGTTACCTCTTGTCCTGGATCATCTTTGATGATCCAGGACAAGAGGTAACGGGCACCAATTGGAACGTAGGAACTTGAACTTGAACTGGAACGTAGGAACTTGAACATAGGATTATCCTTGATGATTCAGGATAGCTGTGTGTCTGACCAGTCTGTCTTTCGAAGGAGGTCCTGGGCCAGCTCCAGCCATGCTGTGCTGAGCAGAGCCCCTGGCAGCAGCCCCACAGCTCACTCCCAGTGTGCCTGAATGGAAAAGGTACCAAAGTTGCTCCAACACTTTCTGAAAAACTCTATAGTGTTACCCCACAAGCGCAAAGCGACGGCAAAGCCCGTGAAATGACACCGGTGCTTCCAGAAAATGTCAAGCTTCCTGCCCAAGGGTGACATGCCATGCGGTGGGGTCAGGGCCACGCGCTGAGCACCCGGTGCGCTGGGGTTGCCCCAGCGGTTCCTGAGCAGCTCCTGCAGTGCTGCCGCCGGTACCGTTCTAGCGGCTGTAGTTGTTTAAAAAGCCGTTGTTGTTTCCGGCGTAATCTGACGGCAGTTTTCTCGGGCATTTGGGCCTCTTCTAATAAGTGTGCTGTGAGTACATCTGCAAGCATTCACCTGTCGAGGTCAAATGACTGGTGGTGCTCATCTGCCCCCGTGCTACTGCTGCTGCCTCCCGTGAATGCTCATGTGCCTGCGTGCCCCTGTACAGGCACAGATGCACGCGCGCAACACCTGATCCCGCATCCTAATTATTTTTCGCCCGGTTCTCGGAGTTGTTCTGCTTCCGGCTGATGAATGGGAAAGTGTAGTAGTGCTGTTTCATTTCACCAGCCTCTCAAGTGTGGAAATTATGGTAAATTTGGGAACAAGCCAGATTAGATTGATAGTTACACCTCCTCCTTTAATTAGCCAACCACAGGATCTGTGGAGGCAAAGGCCGGGGGGGTGTGTCGGTGTATATAACGTGTATTGTCTATGTGAAAGATTAATCAAAAGGAGTTGCTTGAGGTGGGAAGGCTTTTCCGGAGAGGTTCCACATGTTGTCAGGTAGTCCCTCTGAATGGCAGCTTCCGGTTCGGTCCCTTAGCTTTCGGAAGTGACATTTAGTCTGATATGTGCCAGCCGTGCAATCTACCTAGCCCTGCAAAGTGCAAATATTAACCTAAATGCATATTAAGATACTGTGTGTTAGCTCCTGAACTGAAATAGAGAGCGGGTGTTCCAGCGGAGGCAAGCAAATCGTGTTGATTTACAGTGGCTTGAGGATTTGGCCCATTACCGCTTCTTTATACACTTTTAAAAAGAAATGCCAACTCGATAGTTTAGGCTTTAACTGGAACATGGCAAGTAATTGTATGTTTTGGCGGACCCCTAGTAATGTTGCAGAATCTTTCTCAGAAGTTGTTCCGTGGGATAGCCGATTCCTCAGGTAAGAGCTACTTGTTTGTTCAATCCTCCATCTTAGGCCTGCTCCTCAGGTGCATCCTCCTTCTCGCAGCGATTTCCTAGGAACAGATTTCGAAGAACAGCTCTGATCACAGAATCACAGATTGGTTAGGGTTGGAAAGGAGCTCTGGAGATCATCCAGTCCAACCCCCTGCCAGAGCAGGGTCACCTACAGCAGGTTGCACAGGATGACCTCCAGGCGGGTTTTGAATGTTTCTGGGGTGGGAGACTCTACCGCCTCCCTGGGCAGCCTGTTCCAGCGCTCTGCCACCCTCAAAGTAAAGAAGTTCCTCCTCATGCTTTGATAGAAGTTCCTACGTTCCACTTTGTACCCGTTACCTCTTGTCCTGGATCATCTTTGATGATCCAGGACAAGAGGTAACGGGCACCAATTGGAACGTAGGAACTTGAACTTGAACTGGAACGTAGGAACTTGAACATAGGATTATCCTTGATGATTCAGGATAGCTGTGTGTCTGACCAGTCTGTCTTTCGAAGGAGGTCCTGGGCCAGCTCCAGCCATGCTGTGCTGAGCAGAGCCCCTGGCAGCAGCCCCACAGCTCACTCCCAGTGTGCCTGAATGGAAAAGGTACCAAAGTTGTTCCAACACTTTCTGAAAAACTCTATAGTGTTACCCCACAAGCGCAAAGCGACGGCAAAGCCCGTGAAATGACACCGGTGCTTCCAGAAAATGTCAAGCTTCCTGCCCAAGGGTGACATGCCATGCGGTGGGGTCAGGGCCACGCGCTGAGCACCCGGTGCGCTGGGGTTGCCCCAGCGGTTCCTGAGCAGCTCCTGCAGTGCTGCCGCCGGTACCGTTCTGGCGGCTGTAGTTGTTTAAAAAGCCGTTGTTGTTTCCGGCGTAATCTGACGGCAGTTTTCTCGGGCATTTGGGCCTCTTCGAATAAGTGTGCTGTGAGTACATCTGCAAGCATTCACCTGTCGAGGTCAAATGACTGGTGGTGCTCATCTGCCCCCGTGCTACTGCTGCTGCCTCCCGTGAATGCTCATGTGCCTGCGTGCCCCTGTACAGGCACAGATGCACGCGCGCAACACCTGATCCCGCATCCTAATTATTTTTCGCCCGGTTCTCGGAGTTGTTCTGCTTCCGGCTGATGAATGGGAAAGTGTAGTAGTGCTGTTTCATTTCACCAGCCTCTCAAGTGTGGAAATTATGGTAAATTTGGGAACAAGCCAGATTAGATTGATAGTTACACCTCCTCCTTTAATTAGCCAACCACAGGATCTGTGGAGGCAAAGGCCGGGGGGGTGTGTCGGTGTATATAACGTGTATTGTCTATGTGAAAGATTAATCAAAAGGAGTTGCTTGAGGTGGGAAGGCTTTTCCGGAGAGGTTCCACATGTTGTCAGGTAGTCCCTCTGAATGGCAGCTTCCGGTTCGGTCCCTTAGCTTTCGGAAGTGACATTTAGTCTGATATGTGCCAGCCGTGCAATCTACCTAGCCCTGCAAAGTGCAAATATTAACATAAATGCATATTAAGATACTGTGTGTTAGCTCCTGAACTGCAATAGAGAGCGGGTGTTCCAGCGGAGGCAAGCAAATCGTGTTGATTTAGAGTGGCTTGCGGATTTGGCCCATTACCGCTTCTTTATACACTTTTAAAAAGAAATGCCAACTCGATAGTTTAGGCTTTAACTGGAACATGGCAAGTAATTGTATGTTTTGGCGGACCCCTAGTAATGTTGCAGAATCTTTCTCAGAAGTTGTTCCGTGGGATAGCCGATTCCTCAGGTAAGAGCTACTTGTTTGTTCAATCCTCCATCTTAGGCCTGCTCCTCAGGTGCATCCTCCTTCTCGCAGCGATTTCCTAGGAACAGATTTCGAAGAACAGCTCTGATCACAGAATCACAGATTGGTTAGGGTTGGAAAGGAGCTCTGGAGATCATCCAGTCCAACCCCCTGCCAGAGCAGGGTCACCTACAGCAGGTTGCACAGGATGACCTCCAGGCGGGTTTTGAATGTCTCTGGGGTGGGAGACTCTACCGCCACCCTGGGCAGCCTGTTCCAGCGCTCTGCCACCCTCAAAGTAAAGAAGTTCCTCCTCATGCTTTGATAGAAGTTCCTACGTTCCACTTTGTACCCGTTACCTCTTGTCCTGGATCATCTTTGATGATCCAGGACAAGAGGTAACGGGCACCAATTGGAACGTAGGAACTTGAACTTGAACTGGAACGTAGGAACTTGAACATAGGATTATCCTTGATGATTCAGGATAGCTGTGTGTCTGACCAGTCTGTCTTTCGAAGGAGGTCCTGGGCCAGCTCCAGCCATGCTGTGCTGAGCAGAGCCCCTGGCAGCAGCCCCACACCTCACTCCCAGTGTGCCTGAATGGAAAAGGTACCAAAGTTGCTCCAACACTTTCTGAAAAACTCTATAGTGTTACCCCACAAGCGCAAAGCGACGGCAAAGCCCATGAAATGACACCGGTGCTTCCAGAAAATGTCAAGCTTCCTGCCCAAGGGTGACATGCCATGCGGTGGGGTCAGGGCCACGCGCTGAGCACCCGGTGCGCTGGGGTTGCCCCAGCGGTTCCTGAGCAGCTCCTGCAGTGCTGCCGCCGGTACCGTTCTAGCGGCTGTAGTTGTTTAAAAAGCCGTTGTTGTTTCCGGCGTAATCTGACGGCAGTTTTCTCGGGCATTTGGGCCTCTTCTAATAAGTGTGCTGTGAGTACATCTGCAAGCATTCACCTGTCGAGGTCAAATGACTGGTGGTGCTCATCTGCCCCCGTGCTACTGCTGCTGCCTCCCGTGAATGCTCATGTGCCTGCGTGCCCCTGTACAGGCACAGATGCACGCGCGCAACACCTGATCCCGCATCCTAATTATTTTTCGCCCGGTTCTCGGAGTTGTTCTGCTTCCGGCTGATGAATGGGAAAGTGTAGTAGTGCTGTTTCATTTCACCAGCCTCTCAAGTGTGGAAATTATGGTAAATTTGGGAACAAGCCAGATTAGATTGATAGTTACACCTCCTCCTTTAATTAGCCAACCACAGGATCTGTGGAGGCAAAGGCCGGGGGGGTGTGTCGGTGTATATAACGTGTATTGTCTATGTGAAAGATTAATCAAAAGGAGTTGCTTGAGGTGGGAAGGCTTTTCCGGAGAGGTTCCACATGTTGTCAGGTAGTCCCTCTGAATGGCAGCTTCCGGTTCGGTCCCTTAGCTTTCGGAAGTGACATTTAGTCTGATATGTGCCAGCCGTGCAATCTACCTAGCCCTGCAAAGTGCAAATATTAACATAAATGCATATTAAGATACTGTGTGTTAGCTCCTGAACTGCAATAGAGAGCGGGTGTTCCAGCGGAGGCAAGCAAATCGTGTTGATTTAGAGTGGCTTGCGGATTTGGCCCATTACCGCTTCTTTATACACTTTTAAAAAGAAATGCCAACTCGATAGTTTAGGCTTTAACTGGAACATGGCAAGTAATTGTATGTTTTGGCGGACCCCTAGTAATGTTGCAGAATCTTTCTCAGAAGTTGTTCCGTGGGATAGCCGATTCCTCAGGTAAGAGCTACTTGTTTGTTCAATCCTCCATCTTAGGCCTGCTCCTCAGGTGCATCCTCCTTCTCGCAGCGATTTCCTAGGAACAGATTTCGAAGAACAGCTCTGATCACAGAATCACAGATTGGTTAGGGTTGGAAAGGACCTCTGGAGATCATCCAGTCCAACCCCCTGCCAGAGCAGGGTCACCTACAGCAGGTTTCACAGGATGACCTCCAGGCGGGTTTTGAATGTTTCTGGGGTGGGAGACTCTACCGCCTCCCTGGGCAGCCTGTTCCAGCGCTCTGCCACCCTCAAAGTAAAGAAGTTCCTCCTCATGCTTTGATAGAAGTTCCTACGTTCCACTTTGTACCCGTTACCTCTTGTCCTGGATCATCTTTGATGATCCAGGACAAGAGGTAACGGGCACCAATTGGAACGTAGGAACTTGAACTTGAACTGGAACGTAGGAACTTGAACATAGGATTATCCTTGATGATTCAGGATAGCTGTGTGTCTGACCAGTCTGTCTTTCGAAGGAGGTCCTGGGCCAGCTCCAGCCATGCTGTGCTGAGCAGAGCCCCTGGCAGCAGCCCCACAGCTCACTCCCAGTGTGCCTGAATGGAAAAGGTACCAAAGTTGCTCCAACACTTTCTGAAAAACTCTATAGTGTTACCCCACAAGCGCAAAGCGACGGCAAAGCCCGTGAAATGACACCGGTGCTTCCAGAAAATGTCAAGCTTCCTGCCCAAGGGTGACATGCCATGCGGTGGGGTCAGGGCCACGCGCTGAGCACCCGGTGCGCTGGGGTTGCCCCAGCGGTTCCTGAGCAGCTCCTGCAGTGCTGCCGCCGGTACCGTTCTAGCGGCTGTAGTTGTTTAAAAAGCCGTTGTTGTTTCCGGCGTAATCTGACGGCAGTTTTCTCGGGCATTTGGGCCTCTTCGAATAAGTGTGCTGTGAGTACATCTGCAAGCATTCACCTGTCGAGGTCAAATGACTGGTGGTGCTCATCTGCCCCCGTGCTACTGCTGCTGCCTCCCGTGAATGCTCATGTGCCTGCGTGCCCCTGTACAGGCACAGATGCACGCGCGCAACACCTGATCCCGCATCCTAATTATTTTTCGCCCGGTTCTCGGAGTTGTTCTGCTTCCGGCTGATGAATGGGAAAGTGTAGTAGTGCTGTTTCATTTCACCAGCCTCTCAAGTGTGGAAATTATGGTAAATTTGAGAACAAGCCAGATTAGATTGATAGTTACACCTCCTCCTTTAATTAGCCAACCACAGGATCTGTGGAGGCAAAGGCCGGGGGGGTGTGTCGGTGTATATAACGTGTATTGTCTATGTGAAAGATGAATCAAAAGGAGTTGCTTGAGGTGGGAAGGCTTTTCCGGAGAGGTTCCACATGTTGTCAGGTAGTCCCTCTGAATGGCAGCTTCCGGTTCGGTCCCTTAGCTTTCGGAAGTGACATTTAGTCTGATATGTGCCAGCCGTGCAATCTACCTAGCCCTGCAAAGTGCAAATATTAACCTAAATGCATATTAAGATACTGTGTGTTAGCTCCTGAACTGCAATAGAGAGCGGGTGTTCCAGCGGAGGCAAGCAAATCGTGTTGATTTACAGTGGCTTGCGGATTTGGCCCATTACCGCTTCTTTATACACTTTTAAAAAGAAATGCCAACTCGATAGTTTAGGCTTTAACTGGAACATGGCAAGTAATTGTATGTTTTGGCGGACCCCTAGTAATGTTGCAGAATCTTTCTCAGAAGTTGTTCCGTGGGATAGCCGATTCCTCAGGTAAGAGCTACTTGTTTGTTCAATCCTCCATCTTAGGCCTGCTCCTCAGGTGCATCCTCCTTCTCGCAGCGATTTCCTAGGAACAGATTTCGAAGAACAGCTCTGATCACAGAATCACAGATTGGTTAGGGTTGGAAAGGAGCTCTGGAGATCATCCAGTCCAACCCCCTGCCAGAGCAGGGTCACCTACAGCAGGTTGCACAGGATGACCTCCAGGCGGGTTTTGAATGTTTCTGGGGTGGGAGACTCTACCGCCTCCCTGGGCAGCCTGTTCCAGCGCTCTGCCACCCTCAAAGTAAAGAAGTTCCTCCTCATGCTTTGATAGAAGTTCCTACGTTCCACTTTGTACCCGTTACCTCTTGTCCTGGATCATCTTTGATGATCCAGGACAAGAGGTAACGGGCACCAATTGGAACGTAGGAACTTGAACTTGAACTGGAACGTAGGAACTTGAACATAGGATTATCCTTGATGATTCAGGATAGCTGTGTGTCTGACCAGTCTGTCTTTCGAAGGAGGTCCTGGGCCAGCTCCAGCCATGCTGTGCTGAGCAGAGCCCCTGGCAGCAGCCCCACAGCTCACTCCCAGTGTGCCTGAATGGAAAAGGTACCAAAGTTGCTCCAACACTTTCTGAAAAACTCTATAGTGTTACCCCACAAGCGCAAAGCGACGGCAAAGCCCGTGAAATGACACCGGTGCTTCCAGAAAATGTCAAGCTTCCTGCCCAAGGGTGACATGCCATGCGGTGGGGTCAGGGCCACGCGCTGAGCACCCGGTGCGCTGGGGTTGCCCCAGCGGTTCCTGAGCAGCTCCTGCAGTGCTGCCGCCGGTACCGTTCTGGCGGCTGTAGTTGTTTAAAAAGCCGTTGTTGTTTCCGGCGTAATCTGACGGCAGTTTTCTCGGGCATTTGGGCCTCTTCTAATAAGTGTGCTGTGAGTACATCTGCAAGCATTCACCTGTCGAGGTCAAATGACTGGTGGTGCTCATCTCCCCCCGTGCTACTGCTGCTGCCTCCCGTGAATGCTCGTGTGCCTGCGTGCCCCTGTACAGGCACAGATGCACGCGCGCAACACCTGATCCCGCATCCTAATTATTTTTCGCCCGGTTCTCTGAGTTGTTCTGCTTCCGGCTGATGAATGGGAAAGTGTAGTAGTGCTGTTTCATTTCACCAGCCTCTCAAGTGTGGAAATTATGGTAAATTTGAGAACAAGCCAGATTAGATTGATAGTTACACCTCCTCCTTTAATTAGCCAACCACAGGATCTGTGGAGGCAAAGGCCGGGGGGGTGTGTCGGTGTATATAACGTGTATTGTCTATGTGAAGGATTAATCAAAAGGAGTTGCTTGAGGTGGGAAGGCTTTTCCGGAGAGGTTCCACATGTTGTCAGGTAGTCCCTCTGAATGGCAGCTTCCGGTTCGGTCCCTTAGCTTTCGGAAGTGACATTTAGTCTGATATGTGCCAGCCGTGCAATCTACCTAGCCCTGCAAAGTGCAAATATTAACCTAAATGCATATTAAGATACTGTGTGTTAGCTCCTGAACTGAAATAGAGAGCGGGTGTTCCAGCGGAGGCAAGCAAATCGTGTTGATTTACAGTGGCTTGAGGATTTGGCCCATTACCGCTTCTTTATACACTTTTAAAAAGAAATGCCAACTCGATAGTTTAGGATTTAACTGGAACATGGCAAATAATTGTATGTTTTGGCGGACCCCTAGTAATGTTGCAGAATCTTTCTCAGAAGTTGTTCCATGGGATAGCCGATTCCTCAGGTAAGAGCTACTTGTTTGTTCAATCCTCCATCTTAGGCCTGCTCCTCAGGTGCATCCTCCTTCTCGCAGCGATTTCCTAGGAACAGATTTCGAAGAACAGCTCTGATCACAGAATCACAGATTGGTTAGGGTTGGAAAGGAGCTCTGGAGATCATCCAGTCCAACCCCCTGCCAGAGCAGGGTCACCTACAGCAGGTTTCACAGGATGACCTCCAGGCGGGTTATGAATGTCTCTGGGGTGGGAGACTCTACCGCCTCGCTGGGCAGCCTGTTCCAGCGCTCTGCCACCCTCAAAGTAAAGAAGTTCCTCCTCATGCTTTGATAGAAGTTCCTAGGTTCCAGTTAGCACCCGTTACCTCTTGTCCTGGATCATCTTTGATGATCCAGAACAAGAGGTAACGGGCACCAATTGGAACGTAGGAACTTGAACTTGAACTGGAAGGTAGGAACTTGAACTTGAACATAGGATTATCCTTGATGATTCAGGATAGCTGTGTGTCTGACCAGTCTGTCTTTCGAAGGAGGTCCTGGGCCAGCTCCAGCCATGCTGTGCTGAGCAGAGCCCCTGGCAGCAGCCCCACACCTCACTCCCAGTGTGCCTGAATGGAAAAGGTACCAAAGTTGCTCCAACACTTTCTGAAAAACTCTATAGTGTTACCCCACAAGCGCAAAGCGACGGCAAAGCCCGTGAAATGACACCGGTGCTTCCAGAAAACGTCAAGCTTCCTGCCCAAGGGTGACATGCCATGCGGTGGTATCAGGGCCACGCGCTGAGCACCCGGTGCGCTGGGGTTGCCCCAGCGGTTCCTGAGCAGCTCCTGCAGTGCTGCCGCCGGTACCGTTCTGGCGGCTGTAGTTGTTTAAAAAGCCGTTGTTGTTTCCGGCGTAATCTGACGGCAGTTTTCTCGGGCATTTGGGCCTCTTCTAATAAGTGTGCTGTGAGTACATCTGCAAGCATTCACCTGTCGAGGTCAAATGACTGGTGGTGCTCATCTCCCCCCGTGCTACTGCTGCTGCCTCCCCTGAATGCTCGTGTTCCTGCGTGCCCCTGTACAGGCACAGATGCACGCGCGCAACACCTGATCCCGCATCCTAATTATTTTTCGCCCGGTTCTCGGAGTTGTTCTGCTTCCGGCTGATGAATGGGAAAGTGTAGTAGTGCTGTTTCATTTCACCAGCCTCTCAAGTGTGGAAATTATGATAAATTTGAGAACAAGCCAGATTAGATTGATAGTTACACCTCCTCCTTTAATTAGCCAACCACAGGATCTGTGGAGGCAAAGGCCGGGGGGGTGTGTCGGTGTATATAACGTGTATTGTCTATGTGAAAGATTAATCAAAAGGAGTTGCTTGAGGTGGGAAGGCTTTTCCGGAGAGGTTCCACATGTTGTCAGGTAGTCCCTCTGAATGGCAGCTTCCGGTTCGGTCCCTTAGCTTTCGGAAGTGACATTTAGTCTGATATGTGCCAGCCGTGCAATCTACCTAGCCCTGCAAAGTGCAAATATTAACCTAAATGCATATTAAGATACTGTGTGTTAGCTCCTGAACTGAAATAGAGAGCGGGTGTTCCAGCGGAGGCAAGCAAATCGTGTTGATTTACAGTGGCTTGAGGATTTGGCCCATTACCGCTTCTTTATACACTTTTAAAAAGAAATGCCAACTCGATAGTTTAGGCTTTAACTGGAACATGGCAAGTAATTCTGTGTTTTGGCGGACCCCTAGTAATTTTGCAGAATCTTTCTCAGAAGTTGTTCCATGGGATAGCCGATTCCTCAGGTAAGAGCTACTTGTTTGTTCAATCCTCCATCTTAGGCCTGCTCCTCAGGTGCATCCTCCTTCTCGCAGCGATTTCCTAGGAACAGATTTCGAAGAACAGCTCTGATCACAGAATCACAGATTGGTTAGGGTTGGAAAGGAGCTCTGGAGATCATCCAGTCCAACCCCCTGCCAGAGCAGGGTCACCTACAGCAGGTTGCACAGGATGACCTCCAGGCGGGTTTTGAATGTCTCTGGGGTGGGAGACTCTACTGCCTCCCTGGGCAGCCTGTTCCAGCGCTCTGCCACCCTCAGAGTAAAGAAGTTCAACCTCATGCTTTGATAGAAGTTCCTACGTTCCAGTTGGTACCCGTTACCTCTTGTCCTGGATCATCTTTGATGATCCAGGACAAGAGGTAACGGGCACCAATTGGAACGTAGGAACTTGAACTTGAACTGGAAGGTAGGAACTTGAACTTGAACATAGGATTATCCTTGATGATTCAGGATAGCTGTGTGTCTGACCAGTCTGTCTTTCGAAGGAGGTCCTGGGCCAGCTCCAGCCATGCTGTGCTGAGCAGAGCCCCTGGCAGCAGCCCCACAGCTCACTCCCAGTGTGCCTGAATGGAAAAGGTACCAAAGTTGCTCCAACACTTTTTGAAAAACTCTATAGTGTTACCCCACAAGCGCAAAGCGACGGCAAAGCCCGTGAAATGACACCGGTGCTTCCAGAAAATGTCAAGCTTCCTGCCCAAGGGTGACATGCCATGCGGTGGGGTCAGGGCCACGCGCTGAGCACCCGGTGCGCTGGGGTTGCCCCAGCGGTTCCTGAGCAGCGCCTGCAGTGCTGCCGCCGGTACCGTTCTGGCGGCTGTAGTTGTTTAAAAAGCCGTTGTTGTTTCCGGCGTAATCTGACGGCAGTTTTCTCGGGCATTTGGGCCTCTTCGAATAAGTGTGCTGTGAGTACATCTGCAAGCATTCACCTGTCGAGGTCAAATGACTGGTGGTGCTCATCTGCCCCCGTGCTACTGCTGCTGCCTCCCGTGAATGCTCATGTGCCTGCGTGCCCCTGTACAGGCACAGATGCACGCGCGCAACACCTGATCCCGCATCCTAATTATTTTTCGCCCGGTTCTCGGAGTTGTTCTGCTTCCGGCTGATGAATGGGAAAGTGTAGTGGTGCTGTTTCATTTCACCAGCCTCTCAAGTGTGGAAATTATGGTAAATTTGAGAACAAGCCAGATTAGATTGATAGTTACACCTCCTCCTTTAATTAGCCAACCACAGGATCTGTGGAGGCAAAGGCCGGGGGGGTGTGTCGGTGTATATAACGTGTATTGTCTATGTGAAAGATGAATCAAAAGGAGTTGCTTGAGGTGGGAAGGCTTTTCCGGAGAGGTTCCACATGTTGTCAGGTAGTCCCTCTGAATGGCAGCTTCCGGTTCGGTCCCTTAGCTTTCGGAAGTGACATTTAGTCTGATATGTGCCAGCCGTGCAATCTACCTAGCCCTGCAAAGTGCAAATATTAACCTAAATGCATATTAAGATACTGTGTGTTAGCTCCTGAACTGCAATAGAGAGCGGGTGTTCCAGCGGAGGCAAGCAAATCGTGTTGATTTACAGTGGCTTGCGGATTTGGCCCATTACCGCTTCTTTATACACTTTTAAAAAGAAATGCCAACTCGATAGTTTAGGCTTTAACTGGAACATGGCAAGTAATTGTATGCTTTGGCGGACCCCTAGTAATGTTGCAGAATCTTTCTCAGAAGTTGTTCCATGGGATAGCCGATTCCTCAGGTAAGAGCTACTTGTTTGTTCAATCCTCCATCTTAGGCCTGCTCCTCAGGTGCATCCTCCTTCTCGCAGCGATTTCCTAGGAACAGATTTCGAAGAACAGCTCTGATCACAGAATCACAGATTGGTTAGGGTTGGAAAGGAGCTCTGGAGATCATCCAGTCCAACCCCCTGCCAGAGCAGGGTCACCTACAGCAGGTTGCACAGGATGACCTCCAGGCGGGTTTTGAATGTCTCTGGGGTGGGAGACTCTACTGCCTCCCTGGGCAGCCTGTTCCAGTGCTCTGCCACCCTCAAAGTAAAGAAGTTCCTCCTCATGCTTTGATAGAAGTTCCTACGTTCCAGTTGGTACCCGTTACCTCTTGTCCTGGATCATCTTTGATGATCCAGGACAAGAGGTAACGGGCACCAATTGGAACGTAGGAACTTGAACTTGAACTGGAAGGTAGGAACTTGAACTTGAACATAGGATTATCCTTGATGATTCAGGATAGCTGTGTGTCTGACCAGTCTGTCTTTCGAAGGAGGTCCTGGGCCAGCTCCAGCCATGCTGTGCTGAGCAGAGCCCCTGGCAGCAGCCCCACAGCTCACTCCCAGTGTGCCTGAATGGAAAAGGTACCAAAGTTGCTCCAACACTTTCTGAAAAACTCTATAGTGTTACCCCACAAGCGCAAAGCGACGGCAGAGCCCGTGAAATGACACCGGTGCTTCCAGAAAATGTCAAGCTTCCTGCCCAAGGGTGACATGCCATGCGGTGGGGTCAGGGCCACGTGCTGAGCACCCGGTGCGCTGGAGTTGCCCCAGCGGTTCCTGAGCAGCTCCTGCAGTGCTGCCGCCGGTACCGTTCTGGCGGCTGTAGTTGTTTAAAAAGCCGTTGTTGTTTCCGGCGTAATCTGACGGCAGTTTTCTCGGGCATTTGGGCCTCTTCTAATAAGTGTGCTGTGAGTACATCTGCAAGCATTCACCTGTCGAGGTCAAATGACTGGTGGTGCTCATCTGCCCCCGTGCTACTGCTGCTGCCTCCCGTGAATGCTCATGTGCCTGCGTGCCCCTGTACAGGCACAGATGCACACGCGCAACACCTGATCCCGCATCCTAATTATTTTTCGCCCGGTTCTCGGAGTTGTTCTGCTTCCGGCTGATGAATGGGAAAGTGTAGTGGTGCTGTTTCATTTCACCAGCCTCTCAAGTGTGGAAATTATGGTAAATTTGAGAACAAGCCAGATTAGATTGATAGTTACACCTCCTCCTTTAATTAGCCAACCACAGGATCTGTGGAGGCAAAGGCCGGGGGGGTGTGTCGGTGTATATAACGTGTATTGTCTATGTGAAAGATGAATCAAAAGGAGTTGCTTGAGGTGGGAAGGCTTTTCCGGAGAGGTTCCACATGTTGTCAGGTAGTCCCTCTGAATGGCAGCTTCCGGTTCGGTCCCTTAGCTTTCGGAAGTGACATTTAGTCTGATATGTGCCAGCCGTGCAATCTACCTAGCCCTGCAAAGTGCAAATATTAACCTAAATGCATATTAAGATACTGTGTGTTAGCTCCTGAACTGCAATAGAGAGCGGGTGTTCCAGCGGAGGCAAGCAAATCGTGTTGATTTACAGTGGCTTGCGGATTTGGCCCATTACCGCTTCTTTATACACTTCTAAAAAGAAATGCCAACTCGATAGTTTAGGCTTTAACTGGAACATGGCAAGTAATTCTATGTTTTGGCGGACCCCTAGTAATGTTGCAGAATCTTTCTCAGAAGTTGTTCCATGGGATAGCCGATTCCTCAGGTAAGAGCTACTTGTTTGTTCAATCCTCCATCTTAGGCCTGCTCCTCAGGTGCATCCTCCTTCTCGCAGCGATTTCCTAGGAACAGATTTCGAAGAACAGCTCTGATCACAGAATCACAGATTGGTTAGGGTTGGAAAGGAGCTCTGGAGATCATCCAGTCCAACCCCCCTGCCAGAGCAGGGTCACCTACAGCAGGTTGCACAGGATGACCTCCAGGCGGGTTTTGAATGTTTCTGGGGTGGGAGACTCTACCGCCTCCCTGGGCAGCCTGTTCCAGCGCTCTGCCACCCTCAAAGTAAAGAAGTTCCTCCTCATGCTTTGGTAGAAGTTCCTAGGTTCCAGTTAGCACCCGTTACCTCTTGTCCTGGATCATCTTTGATGATCCTGGACAAGAGGTAACGGGCACCAATTGGAACGTAGGAACTTGAACTTGAACTGGAACGTAGGAGTTTGAATATAGGATTATCCTTGATGATTCAGGATAGCTGTGTGTCTGACCAGTCTGTCTTTCGAAGGAGGTCCTGGGCCAGCTCCAGCCATGCTGTGCTGAGCAGAGCCCCTGGCAGCAGCCCCACAGCTCACTCCCAGTGTGCCTGAATGGAAAAGGTACCAAAGTTGCTCCAACACTTTCTGAAAAACTCTATAGTGTTACCCCACAAGCGCAAAGCGACGGCAAAGCCCGTGAAATGACACCGGTGCTTCCAGAAAATGTCAAGCTTCCTGCCCAAGGGTGACATGCCATGCGGTGGGGTCAGGGCCACGCGCTGAGCACCCGGTGCGTTGTGGTTGCCCCAGCGGTTCCTGAGCAGCTCCTGCAGTGCTGCCGCCGGTACCGTTCTGGCGGCTGTAGTTGTTTAAAAAGCCGTTGTTGTTTCCGGCGTAATCTGACGGCAGTTTTCTCGGGCATTTGGGCCTCTTCTAATAAGTGTGCTGTGAGTACATCTGCAAGCATTCACCTGTCGAGGTCAAATGACTGGTGGTGCTCATCTGCCCCCGTGCTACTGCTGCTGCCTCCCGTGAATGCTCATGTGCCTGCGTGCCCCTGTACAGGCACAGATGCACGCGCGCAACACCTGATCCCGCATCCTAATTATTTTTCGCCCGGTTCTCTGAGTTGTTCTGCTTCCGGCTGATGAATGGGAAAGTGTAGTAGTGCTGTTTCATTTCACCAGCCTCTCAAGTGCGGAAATTATGGTAAATTTGAGAACAAGCCAGATTAGATTGATAGTTACACCTCCTCCTTTAATTAGCCAACCACAGGATCTGTGGATGCAAAGGCCGGGGGGGTGTGTCGGTGTAGATAACGTGTATTGTCTATGTGAAAGATGAATCAAAAGGAGTTGCTTGAGGTGGGAAGGCTTTTCCGGAGAGGTTCCACATGTTGTCAGGTAGTCCCTCTGAATGGCAGCTTCCGGTTCGGTCCCTTAGCTTTCGGAAGTGACATTTAGTCTGATATGTGCCAGCCGTGCAATCTACCTAGCCCTGCAAAGTGCAAATATTAACCTAAATGCATATTAAGATACTGTGTGTTAGCTCCTGAACTGAAATAGAGAGCGGGTGTTCCAGCGGAGGCAAGCAAATCGTGTTGATTTACAGTGGCTTGAGGATTTGGCCCATTACCGCTTCTTTATACACTTTTAAAAAGAAATGCCAACTCGATAGTTTAGGCTTTAACTGGAACATGGCAAGTAATTGTATGTTTTGGCGGACCCCTAGTAATGTTGCAGAATCTTTCTCAGAAGTTGTTCCATGGGATAGCCGATTCCTCAGGTAAGAGCTACTTGTTTGTTCAATCCTCCATCTTAGGCCTGCTCCTCAGGTGCATCCTCCTTCTCGCAGCGATTTCCTAGGAACAGATTTCGAAGAACAGCTCTGATCAGAGAATCACAGATTGGTTAGGGTTGGAAAGGAGCTCTGGAGATCATCCAGTCCAACCCCCCTGCCAGAGCAGGGTCACCTACAGCAGGTTGCACAGGATGACCTCCAGGCGGGTTTTGAATGTTTCTGGGGTGGGAGACTCTACCGCCTCCCTGGGCAGCCTGTTCCAGCGCTCTGCCACCCTCAAAGTAAAGAAGTTCCTCCTCATGCTTTGGTAGAAGTTCCTAGGTTCCAGTTAGCACCCGTTACCTCTTGTCCTGGATCATCTTTGATGATCCAGGACAAGAGGTAACGGGCACCAATTGGAACGTAGGAACTTGAACTTGAACTGGAACGTAGGAGTTTGAATATAGGATTATCCTTGATGATTCAGGATAGCTGTGTGTCTGACCAGTCTGTCTTTCGAAGGAGGTCCTGGGCCAGCTCCAGCCATGCTGTGCTGAGCAGAGCCCCTGGCAGCAGCCCCACAGCTCACTCCCAGTGTGCCTGAATGGAAAAGGTACCAAAGTTGCTCCAACACTTTCTGAAAAACTCTATAGTGTTACCCCACAAGCGCAAAGCGACGGCAAAGCCCGTGAAATGACACCGGTGCTTCCAGAAAATGTCAAGCTTCCTGCCCAAGGGTGACATGCCATGCGGTGGGGTCAGGGCCACGCGCTGAGCACCCGGTGCGTTGTGGTTGCCCCAGCGGTTCCTGAGCAGCTCCTGCAGTGCTGCCGCCGGTACCGTTCTGGCGGCTGTAGTTGTTTAAAAAGCCGTTGTTGTTTCCGGCGTAATCTGACGGCAGTTTTCTCGGGCATTTGGGCCTCTTCTAATAAGTGTGCTGTGAGTACATCTGCAAGCATTCACCTGTCGAGGTCAAATGACTGGTGGTGCTCATCTGCCCCCGTGCTACTGCTGCTGCCTCCCGTGAATGCTCATGTGCCTGCGTGCCCCTGTACAGGCACAGATGCACGCGCGCAACACCTGATCCCGCATCCTAATTATTTTTCGCCCGGTTCTCTGAGTTGTTCTGCTTCCGGCTGATGAATGGGAAAGTGTAGTAGTGCTGTTTCATTTCACCAGCCTCTCAAGTGTGGAAATTATGGTAAATTTGAGAACAAGCCAGATTAGATTGATAGTTACACCTCCTCCTTTAATTAGCCAACCACAGGATCTGTGGAGGCAAAGGCCGGGGGGGTGTGTCGGTGTATATAACGTGTATTGTCTATGTGAAAGATGAATCAAAAGGAGTTGCTTGAGGTGGGAAGGCTTTTCCGGAGAGGTTCCACATGTTGTCAGGTAGTCCCTCTGAATGGCAGCTTCCGGTTCGGTCCCTTAGCTTTCGGAAGTGACATTTAGTCTGATATGTGCCAGCCGTGCAATCTACCTAGCCCTGCAAAGTGCAAATATTAACCTAAATGCATATTAAGATACTGTGTGTTAGCTCCTGAACTGAAATAGAGAGCGGGTGTTCCAGCGGAGGCAAGCAAATCGTGTTGATTTACAGTGGCTTGAGGATTTGGCCCATTACCGCTTCTTTATACACTTTTAAAAAGAAATGCCAACTCGATAGTTTAGGCTTTAACTGGAACATGGCAAGTAATTGTATGTTTTGGCGGACCCCTAGTAATGTTGCAGAATCTTTCTCAGAAGTTGTTCCATGGGATAGCCGATTCCTCAGGTAAGAGCTACTTGTTTGTTCAATCCTCCATCTTAGGCCTGCTCCTCAGGTGCATCCTCCTTCTCGCAGCGATTTCCTAGGAACAGATTTCGAAGAACAGCTCTGATCACAGAATCACAGATTGGTTAGGGTTGGAAAGGAGCTCTGGAGATCATCCAGTCCAACCCCCCTGCCAGAGCAGGGTCACCTACAGCAGGTTGCACAGGATGACCTCCAGGCGGGTTTTGAATGTTTCTGGGGTGGGAGACTCTACCGCCTCCCTGGGCAGCCTGTTCCAGCGCTCTGCCACCCTCAAAGTAAAGAAGTTCCTCCTCATGCTTTGGTAGAAGTTCCTAGGTTCCAGTTAGCACCCGTTACCTCTTGTCCTGGATCATCTTTGATGATCCAGGACAAGAGGTAACGGGCACCAATTGGAACGTAGGAACTTGAACTTGAACTGGAACGTAGGAGTTTGAATATAGGATTATCCTTGATGATTCAGGATAGCTGTGTGTCTGACCAGTCTGTCTTTCGAAGGAGGTCCTGGGCCAGCTCCAGCCATGCTGTGCTGAGCAGAGCCCCTGGCAGCAGCCCCACACCTCACTCCCAGTGTGCCTGAATGGAAAAGGTACCAAAGTTGCTCCAACACTTTCTGAAAAACTCTATAGTGTTACCCCACAAGCGCAAAGCGACGGCAAAGCCCGTGAAATGACACCGGTGCTTCCAGAAAATGTCAAGCTTCCTGCCCAAGGGTGACATGCCATGCGGTGGGGTCAGGGCCACGCGCTGAGCACCCGGTGCGCTGGGGTTGCCCCAGCGGTTCCTGAGCAGCTCCTGCAGTGCTGCCGCCGGTACCGTTCTGGCGGCTGTAGTTGTTTAAAAAGCCGTTGTTGTTTCCGGCGTAATCTGACGGCAGTTTTCTCGGGCATTTGGGCCTCTTCTAATAAGTGTGCTGTGAGTACATCTGCAAGCATTCACCTGTCGAGGTCAAATGACTGGTGGTGCTCATCTGCCCCCGTGCTACTGCTGCTGCCTCCCGTGAATGCTCATGTGCCTGCGTGCCCCTGTACAGGCACAGATGCACGCGCGCAACACCTGATCCCGCATCCTAATTATTTTTCGCCCGGTTCTCGGAGTTGTTCTGCTTCCGGCTGATGAATGGGAAAGTGTAGTAGTGCTGTTTCATTTCACCAGCCTCTCAAGTGTGGAAATTATGGTAAATTTGAGAACAAGCCAGATTAGATTGATAGTTACACCTCCTCCTTTAATTAGCCAACCACAGGATCTGTGGAGGCAAAGGCCGGGGGTGTGTGTCGGTGTATACAACGTGTATTGTCTATGTGAAAGATGAATCAAAAGGAGTTGCTTGAGGTGGGAAGGCTTTTCCGGAGAGGTTCCACATGTTGTCAGGTAGTCCCTCTGAATGGCAGCTTCCGGTTCGGTCCCTTAGCTTTCGGAAGTGACATTTAGTCTGATATGTGCCAGCCGTGCAATCTACCTAGCCCTGCAAAGTGCAAATATTAACCTAAATGCATATTAAGATACTGTGTGTTAGCTCCTGAACTGAAATAGAGAGCGGGTGTTCCAGCGGAGGCAAGCAAATCGTGTTGATTTAGAGTGGCTTGAGGATTTGGCCCATTACCGCTTCTTTATACACTTTTAAAAAGAAATGCCAACTCGATAGTTTAGGCTTTAACTGGAACATGGCAAGTAATTGTATGTTTTGGCGGACCCCTAGTAATGTTGCAGAATCTTTCTCAGAAGTTGTTCCATGGGATAGCCGATTCCTCAGGTAAGAGCTACTTGTTTGTTCAATCCTCCATCTTAGGCCTGCTCCTCAGGTGCATCCTCCTTCTCGCAGCGATTTCCTAGGAACAGATTTCGAAGAACAGCTCTGATCACAGAATCACAGATTGCTTAGGGTTGGAAAGGAGCTCTGGAGATCATCCAGTCCAACCCCCCTGCCAGAGCAGGGTCACCTACAGCAGGTTGCACAGGATGACCTCCAGGCGGGTTTTGAATGTTTCTGGGGTCGGAGACTCTACCGCCTCCCTGGGCAGCCTGTTCCAGCGCTCTGCCACCCTCAAAGTAAAGAAGTTCCTCCTCATGCTTTGATAGAAGTTCCTAGGTTCCAGTTTGTACCCGTTACCTCTTGTCCTGGATCATCTTTGATGATCCAGGACAAGAGGTAACGGGCACCAATTGGAACGTAGGAACTTGAACTTGAACTGGAAGGTAGGAACTTGAACTTGAACATAGGATTATCCTTGATGATTCAGGATAGCTGTGTGTCTGACCAGTCTGTCTTTCGAAGGAGGTCCTGGGCCAGCTCCAGCCATGCTGTGCTGAGCAGAGCCCCTGGCAGCAGCCCCACAGCTCACTCCCAGTGTGCCTGAATGGAAAAGGTACCAAAGTTGCTCCAACACTTTCCGAAAAACTCTATAGTGTTACCCCACAAGCGCAAAGCGACGGCAAAGCCCGTGAAATGACACCGGTGCTTCCAGAAAATGTCAAGCTTCCTGCCCAAGGGTGACATGCCATGCGGTGGGGTCAGGGCCACGCGCTGAGCACCCGGTGCGCTGGGGTTGCCCCAGCGGTTCCTGAGCAGCTCCTGCAGTGCTGCCGCCGGTACCGTTCTGGCGGCTGTAGTTGTTTAAAAAGCCGTTGTTGTTTCCGGCGTAATCTGACGGCAGTTTTCTCGGGCATTTGGGCCTCTTCTAATAAGTGTGCTGTGAGTACATCTGCAAGCATTCACCTGTCGAGGTCAAATGACTGGTGGTGCTCATCTGCCCCCGTGCTACTGCTGCTGCCTCCCGTGAATGCTCATGTGCCTGCGTGCCCCTGTACAGGCACAGATGCACGCGCGCAACACCTGATCCCGCATCCTAATTATTTTTCGCCCGGTTCTCGGAGTTGTTCTGCTTCCGGCTGATGAATGGGAAAGTGTAGTAGTGCTGTTTCATTTCACCAGCCTCTCAAGTGTGGAAATTATGGTAAATTTGAGAACAAGCCAGATTAGATTGATAGTTACACCTCCTCCTTTAATTAGCCAACCACAGGATCTGTGGAGGCAAAGGCCGGGGGTGTGTGTCGGTGTATATAAGGTGTATTGTCTATGTGAAAGATTAATCAAAAGGAGTTGCTTGAGGTGGGAAGGCTTTTCCGGAGAGGTTCCACATGTTGTCAGGTAGTCCCTCTGAATGGCAGCTTCCGGTTCGGTCCCTTAGCTTTCGGAAGTGACATTTAGTCTGATATGTGCCAGCCGTGCAATCTACCTAGCCCTGCAAAGTGCAAATATTAACCTAAATGCATATTAAGATACTGTGTGTTAGCTCCTGAACTGAAATAGAGAGCGGGTGTTCCAGCGGAGGCAAGCAAATCGTGTTGATTTAGAGTGGCTTGAGGATTTGGCCCATTACCGCTTCTTTATACACTTTTAAAAAGAAATGCCAACTCGATAGTTTAGGCTTTAACTGGAACATGGCAAGTAATTGTATGTTTTGGCGGACCCCTAGTAATGTTGCAGAATCTTTCTCAGAAGTTGTTCCATGGGATAGCCGATTCCTCAGGTAAGAGCTACTTGTTTGTTCAATCCTCCATCTTAGGCCTGCTCCTCAGGTGCATCCTCCTTCTCGCAGCGATTTCCTAGGAACAGATTTCGAAGAACAGCTCTGATCACAGAATCACAGATTGGTTAGGGTTGGAAAGGAGCTCTGGAGATCATCCAGTCCAACCCCCCTGCCAGAGCAGGGTCACCTACAGCAGGTTGCACAGGATGACCTCCAGGCGGGTTTTGAATGTTTCTGGGGTGGGAGACTCTACCGCCTCCCTGGGCAGCCTGTTCCAGCGCTCTGCCACCCTCAAAGTAAAGAAGTTCCTCCTCATGCTTTGATAGAAGTTCCTAGGTTCCAGTTTGTACCCGTTACCTCTTGTCCTGGATCATCTTTGATGATCCAGGACAAGAGGTAACGGGCACCAATTGGAAGGTAGGAACTTGAACTTGAACTGGAAGGTAGGAACTTGAACTTGAACATAGGATTATCCTTGATGATTCAGGATAGCTGTGTGTCTGACCAGTCTGTCTTTCGAAGGAGGTCCTGGGCCAGCTCCAGCCATGCTGTGCTGAGCAGAGCCCCTGGCAGCAGCCCCACAGCTCACTCCCAGTATGCCTGAATGGAAAAGGTACCAAAGTTGCTCCAACACTTTCTGAAAAACTCTATAGTGTTACCCCACAAGCGCAAAGCGACGGCAAAGCCCGTGAAATGACACCGGTGCTTCCAGAAAATGTCAAGCTTCCTGCCCAAGGGTGACATGCCATGCGGTGGGGTCAGGGCCACGCGCTGAGCACCTGGTGCGCTGGGGTTGCCCCAGCGGTTCCTGAGCAGCTCCTGCAGTGCTGCCGCCGGTACCGTTCTGGCAGCTGTAGTTGTTTAAAAAGCAGTTGTTGTTTCCGGCGTAATCTGACGGCAGTTTTCTCGGGCATTTGGGCCTCTTCTAATAAGTGTGCTGTGAGTACATCTGCAAGCATTCACCTGTCGAGGTCAAATGACTGGTGGTGCTCATCTCCCCCCGTGCTACTGCTGCTGCCTCCCGTGAATGCTCATGTGCCTGCGTGCCCCTGTACAGGCACAGATGCACGCGCGCAACACCTGATCCCGCATCCTAATTATTTTTCGCCCGGTTCTCTGAGTTGTTCTTCTTCCGGCTGATGAATGGGAAAGTGTAGTAGTGCTGTTTCATTTCTCCAGCCTCTCAAGTGTGGAAATTATGGTAAATTTGAGAACAAGCGAGATTAGATTGATAGTTACACCTCCTCCTTTAATTAGCCAACCACAGGATCTGTGGAGGCAAAGGCCGGGGGGGTGTGTCGGTGTATATAAGGTGTATTGTCTATGTGAAAGATTAATCAAAAGGAGTTGCTTGAGGTGGGAAGGCTTTTCCGGAGAGGTTCCACATGTTGTCAGGTAGTCCCTCTGAATGGCAGCTTCCGGTTCGGTCCCTTAGCTTTCGGAAGTGACATTTAGTCTGATATGTGCCAGCCGTGCAATCTACCTAGCCCTGCAAAGTGCAAATATTAACCTAAATGCATATTAAGATACTGTGTGTTAGCTCCTGAACTGAAATAGAGAGCGGGTGTTCCAGCGGAGGCAAGCAAATCGTGTTGATTTACAGTGGCTTGAGGATTTGGCCCATTACCGCTTCTTTATACACTTTTAAAAAGAAATGCCAACTCGATAGTTTAGGCTTTAACTGGAACATGGCAAGTAATTGTATGTTTTGGCGGACCCCTAGTAATGTTGCAGAATCTTTCTCAGAAGTTGTTCCATGGGATAGCCGATTCCTCAGGTAAGAGCTACTTGTTTGTTCAATCCTCCATCTTAGGCCTGCTCCTCAGGTGCATCCTCCTTCTCGCAGCGATTTCCTAGGAACAGATTTCGAAGAACAGCTCTGATCACAGAATCACAGATTGGTTAGGGTTGGAAAGGAGCTCTGGAGATCATCCAGTCCAACCCCCCTGCCAGAGCAGGGTCACCTACAGCAGGTTGCACCGGATGACCTCCAGGCGGGTTTTGAATGTCTCTGGGGTGGGAGACTCTACCGCCTCCCTGGGCAGCCTGTTCCAGCGCTCTGCCACGCTCAAAGTAAAGAAGTTCCTCCTCATGCTTTGATAGAAGTTCCTAGGTTCTAGTTTGTACCCGTTACCTCTTGTCCTGGATCATCTTTGATGATCCAGGACAAGAGGTAACGGGCACCAATTGGAACGTAGGAACTTGAACTTGAACTGGAACGTAGGAGTTTGAATATGGGATTATCCTTGATGATTCAGGATAGATGTGTGTCTGACCAGTCTGTCTTTCGAAGGAGGTCCTGGGCCAGCTCCAGCCATGCTGTGCTGAGCAGAGCCCCTGGCAGCAGCCCCACACCTCACTCCCAGTGTGCCTGAATGGAAAAGGTACCAAAGTTGCTACAACACTTTCCGAAAAACTCTATAGTGTTACCCCACAAGCGCAAAGCGACGGCAAAGCCCGTGAAATGACACCGGTGCTTCCAGAAAATGTCAAGCTTCCTGCCCAAGGGTGACATGCCATGCGGTGGGGTCAGGGCCACGCGCTGAGCACCCGGTGCGCTGGGGTTGCCCCAGCGGTTCCTGAGCAGCTCCTGCAGTGCTGCCGCCGGTACCGTTCTGGCGGCTGTAGTTGTTTAAAAAGCCGTTGTTGTTTCCAGCGTAATCTGACGGCAGTTTTCTCGGGCATTTGGGCCTCTTCTAATAAGTGTGCTGTGAGTACATCTGCAAGCATTCACCTGTCGAGGTCAAATGACTGGTGGTGCTCATCTGCCCCCGTGCTACTGCTGCTGCCTCCCGTGAATGCTCATGTGCCTGCGTGCCCCTGTACAGGCACAGATGCACGCGCGCAACACCTGATCCCGCATCCTAATTATTTTTCGCCCGGTTCTCGGAGTTGTTCTGCTTCCGGCTGATGAATGGGAAAGTGTAGTAGTGCTGTTTCATTTCACCAGCCTCTCAAGTGTGGAAATTATGGTAAATTTGAGAACAAGCCAGATTAGATTGATAGTTACACCTCCTCCTTTAATTAGCCAACCACAGGATCTGTGGAGGCAAAGGCCGGGGGGTGTGTCGTTGTATATAACGTGTATTTTCTATGTGAAAGATTAATCAAAAGGAGTTGCTTGAGGTGGGAAGGCTTTTCCGGAGAGGTTCCACATGTTGTCAGGTAGTCCCTCTGAATGGCAGCTTCCGGTTCGGTCCCTTAGCTTTCGGAAGTGACATTTAGTCTGATATGTGCCAGCCGTGCAATCTACCTAGCCCTGCAAAGTGCAAATATTAACCTAAATGCATATTAAGATACTGTGTGTTAGCTCCTGAACTGAAATAGAGAGCGGGTGTTCCAGCGGAGGCAAGCAAATCGTGTTGATTTACAGTGGCTTGAGGATTTGGCCCATTACCGCTTCTTTATACACTTTTAAAAAGAAATGCCAACTCGATAGTTTAGGCTTTAACTGGAACATGGCAAGTAATTGTATGTTTTGGCGGACCCCTAGTAATGTTGCAGAATCTTTCTCAGAAGTTGTTCCATGGGATAGCCGATTCCTCAGGTAAGAGCTACTTGTTTGTTCAATCCTCCATCTTAGGCCTGCTCCTCAGGTGCGTCCTCCTTCTCGCAGCGATTTCCTAGGAACAGATTTCGAAGAACAGCTCTGATCACAGAATCACAGATTGGTTAGGGTTGGAAAGGAGCTCTGGAGATCATGTAGTGCAACCCCCCTGCCAGAGCAGGGTCACCTACAGCAGGTTGCACAGGATGACCTCCAGGCGGGTTTTGAATGTCTCTGGGGTGGGAGACTCTACCGCCTCCCTGGGCAGCCTGTTCCAGCGCTCTGCCACCCTCAAAGTAAAGAAGTTCCTCCTCATGCTTTGATAGAAGTTCCTAGGTTCCAGTTTGTACCCGTTACCTCTTGTCCTGGATCATCTTTGATGATCCAGGACAAGAGGTAACGGGCACCAATTGGAACGTAGGAACTTGAACTTGAACTGGAACGTAGGAGTTTGAATATGGGATTATCCTTGATGATTCAGGATAGCTGTGTGTCTGACCAGTCTGTCTTTCGAAGGAGGTCCTGGGCCAGCTCCAGCCATGCTGTGCTGAGCAGAGCCCCTGGCAGCAGCCCCACAGCTCACTCCCAGTGTGCCTGAATGGAAAAGGTACCAAAGTTGCTCCAACACTTTCCGAAAAACTCTATAGTGTTACCCCACAAGCGCAAAGCGACGGCAAAGCCCGTGAAATGACACCGGTGCTTCCAGAAAATGTCAAGCTTCCTGCCCAAGGGTGACATGCCATGCGGTGGGGTCAGGGCCACACGCTGAGCACCCGGTGCGCTGGGGTTGCCCCAGCGGTTCCTGAGCAGCTCCTGCAGTGCTGCCGCCGGTACCGTTCTGGCGGCTGTAGTTGTTTAAAAAGCCGTTGTTGTTTCCGGCGTAATCTGACGGCAGTTTTCTCGGGCATTTGGGCCTCTTCTAATAAGTGTGCTGTGAGTACATCTGCAAGCATTCACCTGTCGAGGTCAAATGACTGGTGGTGCTCATCTGCCCCCGTGCTACTGCTGCTGCCTCCCGTGAATGCTCATGTGCCTGCGTGCCCCTGTACAGGCACAGATGCACGCGCGCAACACCTGATCCCGCATCCTAATTATTTTTCGCCCGGTTCTCGGAGTTGTTCTGCTTCCGGCTGATGAATGGGAAAGTGTAGTAGTGCTGTTTCATTTCACCAGCCTCTCAAGTGTGGAAATTATGGTAAATTTGAGAACAAGCCAGATTAGATTGATAGTTACACCTCCTCCTTTAATTAGCCAACCACAGGATCTGTGGAGGCAAAGGCCGGGGGGGTGTGTCGGTGTATATAACGTGTATTGTCTATGTGAAAGATTAATCAAAAGGAGTTGCTTGAGGTGGGAAGGCTTTTCCGGAGAGGTTCCACATGTTGTCAGGTAGTCCCTCTGAATGGCAGCTTCCGGTTCGGTCCCTTAGCTTTCGGACGTGACATTTAGTCTGATATGTGCCAGCCGTGCAATCTACCTAGCCCTGCAAAGTGCAAATATTAACCTAAATGCATATTAAGATACTGTGTGTTAGCTCCTGAACTGAAATAGAGAGCGGGTGTTCCAGCGGAGGCAAGCAAATCGTGTTGATTTAGAGTGGCTTGAGGATTTGGCCCATTACCGCTTCTTTATACACTTTTAAAAAGAAATGCCAACTCGATAGTTTAGGCTTTAACTGGAACATGGCAAGTAATTGTATGTTTTGGCGGACCCCTAGTAATGTTGCAGAATCTTTCTCAGAAGTTGTTCCATGGGATAGCCGATACCTCAGGTAAGAGCTACTTGTTTGTTCAATCCTCCATCTTAGGCCTGCTCCTCAGGTGCGTCCTTCTTCTCGCAGCGATTTCCTAGGAACAGATTTCGAAGAACAGCTCTGATCACAGAATCACAGATTGGTTAGGGTTGGAAAGGAGCTCTGGAGATCATGTAGTGCAACCCCCCTGCCAGAGCAGGGTCACCTACAGCAGGTTGCACAGGATGACCTCCAGGCGGGTTTTGAATGCCTCTGGGGTGGGAGACTCTACCGCCTCCCTGGGCAGCCTGTTCCAGGGCTCTGCCACCCTCAAAGTAAAGAAGTTCCTCCTCATGCTTTGATAGAAGTTCCTAGGTTCCAGTTTGTACCCGTTACCTCTTGTCCTGGATCATCTTTGATGATCCAGGACAAGAGGTAACGGGCACCAATTGGAACGTAGGAACTTGAACTTGAACTGGAACGTAGGAGTTTGAATATAGGATTATCCTTGATGATTCAGGATAGCTGTGTGTCTGACCAGTCTGTCTTTTGAAGGAGGTCCTGGGCCAGCTCCAGCCATGCTGTGCTGAGCAGAGCCCCTGGCAGCAGCCCCACAGCTCACTCCCAGTGTGCCTGAATGGAAAAGGTACCAAAGTTGCTCCAACACTTTCCGAAAAACTCTATAGTGTTACCCCACAAGCGCAAAGCGACGGCAAAGCCCGTGAAATGACACCGGTGCTTCCAGAAAATGTCAAGCTTCCTGCCCAAGGGTGACATGCCATGCGGTGGGGTCAGGGCCACGCGCTGAGCACCCGGTGCGCTGGGGTTGCCCCAGCGGTTCCTGAGCAGCTCCTGCAGTGCTGCCGCCGGTACCGTTCTGGCGGCTGTAGTTGTTTAAAAAGCTGTTGTTGTTTCCGGCGTAATCTGACGGCAGTTTTCTCGGGCATTTGGGCCTCTTCTAATAAGTGTGCTGTGAGTACATCTGCAAGCATTCACCTGTCGAGGTCAAATGACTGGTGGTGCTCATCTGCCCCCGTGCTACTGCTGCTGCCTCCCGTGAATGCTCATGTGCCTGCGTGCCCCTGTACAGGCACAGATGCACGCGCGCAACACCTGATCCCGCATCCTAATTATTTTTCGCCCGGTTCTCGGAGTTGTTCTGCTTCCGGCTGATGAATAGGAAAGTGTAGTAGTGCTGTTTCATTTCACCAGCCTCTCAAGTGTGGAAATTATGGTAAATTTGAGAACAAGCCAGATTAGATTGATAGTTACACCTCCTCCTTTAATTAGCCAACCACAGGATCTGTGGAGGCAAAGGCCGGGGGGGTGTGTCGGTGTATATAACGTGTATTGTCTATGTGAAAGATGAATCAAAAGGAGTTGCTTGAGGTGGGAAGGCTTTTCCGGAGAGGTTCCACATGTTGTCAGGTAGTCCCTCTGAATGGCAGCTTCCGGTTCGGTCCCTTAGCTTTCGGAAGTGACATTTAGTCTGATATGTGCCAGCCGTGCAATCTACCTAGCCCTGCAAAGTGCAAATATTAACCTAAATGCATATTGAGATACTGTGTGTTAGCTCCTGAACTGAAATAGAGAGCGGGTGTTCCAGCGGAGGCAAGCAAATCGTGTTGATTTAGAGTGGCTTGAGGATTTGGCCCATTACCGCTTCTTTATACACTTTTAAAAAGAAATGCCAACTCGATAGTTTAGGCTTTAACTGGAACATGGCAAGTAATTGTATGTTTTGGCGGACCCCTAGTAATGTTGCAGAATCTTTCTCAGAAGTTGTTCCATGGGATAGCCGATTCCTCAGGTAAGAGCTACTTGTTTGTTCAATCCTCCATCTTAGGCCTGCTCCTCAGGTGCATCCTCCTTCTCGCAGCGATTTCCTAGGAACAGATTTCGAAGAACAGCTCTGATCACAGAATCACAGATTGGTTAGGGTTGGAAAGGAGCTCTGGAGATCATCCAGTCCAACCCCCCTGCCAGAGCAGGGTCACCTACAGCAGGTTGCACAGGATGACCTCCAGGCGGGTTTTGAATGTCTCTGGGGTGGGAGACTCTACCGCCTCGCTGGGCAGCCTGTTCCAGGGCTCTGCCACCCTCAAAGTAAAGAAGTTCCTCCTCATGCTTTGATAGAAGTTCCTAGGTTCCAGTTAGCACCCGTTACCTCTTGTCCTGGATCATCTTTGATGATCCAGGACAAGAGGTAACGGGCACCAATTGGAACGTAGGAACTTGAACTTGAACTGGAACGTAGGAGTTTGAATATAGGATTATCCTTGATGATTCAGGATAGCTGTGTGTCTGACCAGTCTGTCTTTCGAAGGAGGTCCTGGGCCAGCTCCAGCCATGCTGTGCTGAGCAGAGCCCCTGGCAGCAGCCCCACAGCTCACTCCCAGTGTGCCTGAATGGAAAAGGTACCAAAGTTGCTCCAACACTTTCCGAAAAACTCTATAGTGTTACCCCACAAGCGCAAAGCGACGGCAAAGCCCGTGAAATGACACCGGTGCTTCCAGAAAATGTCAAGCTTCCTGCCCAAGGGTGACATGCCATGCGGTGGGGTCAGGGCCACGCGCTGAGCACCCGGTGCGCTGGGGTTGCCCCAGCGGTTCCTGAGCAGCTCCTGCAGTGCTGCCGCCGGTACCGTTCTGGCGGCTGTAGTTGTTTAAAAAGCTGTTGTTGTTTCCGGCGTAATCTGACGGCAGTTTTCTCGGGCATTTGGGCCTCTTCTAATAAGTGTGCTGTGAGTACATCTGCAAGCATTCACCTGTCGAGGTCAAATGACTGGTGGTGCTCATCTGCCCCCGTGCTACTGCTGCTGCCTCCCGTGAATGCTCATGTGCCTGCGTGCCCCTGTACAGGCACAGATGCACGCGCGCAACACCTGATCCCGCATCCTAATTATTTTTCGCCCGGTTCTCGGAGTTGTTCTGCTTCCGGCTGATGAATAGGAAAGTGTAGTAGTGCTGTTTCATTTCACCAGCCTCTCAAGTGTGGAAATTATGGTAAATTTGAGAACAAGCCAGATTAGATTGATAGTTACACCTCCTCCTTTAATTAGCCAACCACAGGATCTGTGGAGGCAAAGGCCGGGGGGGTGTGTCGGTGTATATAACGTGTATTGTCTATGTGAAAGATGAATCAAAAGGAGTTGCTTGAGGTGGGAAGGCTTTTCCGGAGAGGTTCCACATGTTGTCAGGTAGTCCCTCTGAATGGCAGCTTCCGGTTCGGTCCCTTAGCTTTCGGAAGTGACATTTAGTCTGATATGTGCCAGCCGTGCAATCTACCTAGCCCTGCAAAGTGCAAATATTAACCTAAATGCATATTGAGATACTGTGTGTTAGCTCCTGAACTGAAATAGAGAGCGGGTGTTCCAGCGGAGGCAAGCAAATCGTGTTGATTTAGAGTGGCTTGAGGATTTGGCCCATTACCGCTTCCTTATACACTTTTAAAAAGAAATGCCAACTCGATAGTTTAGGCTTTAACTGGAACATGGCAAGTAATTGTATGTTTTGGCGGACCCCTAGTAATGTTGCAGAATCTTTCTCAGAAGTTGTTCCATGGGATAGCCGATTCCTCAGGTAAGAGCTACTTGTTTGTTCAATCCTCCATCTTAGGCCTGCTCCTCAGGTGCATCCTCCTTCTCGCAGCGATTTCCTAGGAACAGATTTCGAAGAACAGCTCTGATCACAGAATCACAGATTGGTTAGGGTTGGAAAGGAGCTCTGGAGATCATGTAGTGCAACCCCCCTGCCAGAGCAGGGTCACCTACAGCAGGTTGCACAGGATGACCTCCAGGCGGGTTTTGAATGCCTCTGGGGTGGGAGACTCTACCGCCTCCCTGGGCAGCCTGTTCCAGGGCTCTGCCACCCTCAAAGTAAAGAAGTTCCTCCTCATGCTTTGATAGAAGTTCCTAGGTTCCAGTTTGTACCCGTTACCTCTTGTCCTGGATCATCTTTGATGATCCAGGACAAGAGGTAACGGGCACCAATTGGAACGTAGGAACTTGAACTTGAACTGGAACGTAGGAGTTTGAATATAGGATTATCCTTGATGATTCAGGATAGCTGTGTGTCTGACCAGTCTGTCTTTTGAAGGAGGTCCTGGGCCAGCTCCAGCCATGCTGTGCTGAGCAGAGCCCCTGGCAGCAGCCCCACAGCTCACTCCCAGTGTGCCTGAATGGAAAAGGTACCAAAGTTGCTCCAACACTTTCCGAAAAACTCTATAGTGTTACCCCACAAGCGCAAAGCGACGGCAAAGCCCGTGAAATGACACCGGTGCTTCCAGAAAATGTCAAGCTTCCTGCCCAAGGGTGACATGCCATGCGGTGGGGTCAGGGCCACGCGCTGAGCACCCGGTGCGCTGGGGTTGCCCCAGCGGTTCCTGAGCAGCTCCTGCAGTGCTGCCGCCGGTACCGTTCTGGCGGCTGTAGTTGTTTAAAAAGCCGTTGTTGTTTCCGGCGTAATCTGACGGCAGTTTTCTCGGGCATTTGGGCCTCTTCTAATAAGTGTGCTGTGAGTACATCTGCAAGCATTCACCTGTCGAGGTCAAATGACTGGTGGTGCTCATCTGCCCCCGTGCTACTGCTGCTGCCTCCCGTGAATGCTCATGTGCCTGCGTGCCCCTGTACAGGCACAGATGCACGCGCGCAACACCTGATCCCGCATCCTAATTATTTTTCGCCCGGTTCTCTGAGTTGTTCTGCTTCCGGCTGATGAATGGGAAAGTGTAGTAGTGCTGTTTCATTTCACCAGCCTCTCAAGTGCGGAAATTATGGTAAATTTGAGAACAAGCCAGATTAGATTGATAGTTACACCTCCTCCTTTAATTAGCCAACCACAGGATCTGTGGAGGCAAAGGCCGGGGGGGTGTGTCGGTGTATATAACGTGTATTGTCTATGTGAAAGATTAATCAAAAGGAGTTGCTTGAGGTGGGAAGGCTTTTCCGGAGAGGTTCCACATGTTGTCAGGTAGTCCCTCTGAATGGCAGCTTCCGGTTCGGTCCCTTAGCTTTCGGAAGTGACATTTAGTCTGATATGTGCCAGCCGTGCAATCTACCTAGCCCTGCAAAGTGCAAATATTAACCTAAATGCATATTGAGATACTGTGTGTTAGCTCCTGAACTGAAATAGAGAGCGGGTGTTCCAGCGGAGGCAAGCAAATCGTGTTGATTTAGAGTGGCTTGAGGATTTGGCCCATTACCGCTTCTTTATACACTTTTAAAAAGAAATGCCAACTCGATAGTTTAGGCTTTAACTGGAACATGGCAAGTAATTGTATGTTTTGGCGGACCCCTAGTAATGTTGCAGAATCTTTCTCAGAAGTTGTTCCATGGGATAGCCGATTCCTCAGGTAAGAGCTACTTGTTTGTTCAATCCTCCATCTTAGGCCTGCTCCTCAGGTGCATCCTTCTTCTCGCAGCGATTTCCTAGGAACAGATTTCGAAGAACAGCTCTGATCACAGAATCACAGATTGGTTAGGGTTGGAAAGGAGCTCTGGAGATCATCCAGTCCAACCCCCCTGCCAGAGCAGGGTCACCTACAGCAGGTTGCACAGGATGACCTCCAGGCGGGTTTTGAATGTCTCTGGGGTGGGAGACTCTACCGCCTCGCTGGGCAGCCTGTTCCAGGGCTCTGCCACCCTCAAAGTAAAGAAGTTCCTCCTCATGCTTTGATAGAAGTTCCTAGGTTCCAGTTAGCACCCGTTACCTCTTGTCCTGGATCATCTTTGATGATCCAGGACAAGAGGTAACGGGCACCAATTGGAACGTAGGAACTTGAACTTGAACTGGAACGTAGGAGTTTGAATATAGGATTATCCTTGATGATTCAGGATAGCTGTGTGTCTGACCAGTCTGTCTTTCGAAGGAGGTCCTGGGCCAGCTCCAGCCATGCTGTGCTGAGCAGAGCCCCTGGCAGCAGCCCCACAGCTCACTCCCAGTGTGCCTGAATGGAAAAGGTACCAAAGTTGCTCCAACACTTTCTGAAAAACTCTATAGTGTTACCCCACAAGCGCAAAGCGACGGCAAAGCCCGTGAAATGACACCGGTGCTTCCAGAAAATGTCAAGCTTCCTGCCCAAGGGTGACATGCCATGCGGTGGGGTCAGGGCCACGCGCTGAGCACCCGGTGCGCTGGGGTTGCCCCAGCGGTTCCTGAGCAGCTCCTGCAGTGCTGCCGCCGGTACCGTTCTGGCGGCTGTAGTTGTTTAAAAAGCCGTTGTTGTTTCCGGCGTAATCTGACGGCAGTTTTCTCGGGCATTTGGGCCTCTTCTAATAAGTGTGCTGTGAGTACATCTGCAAGCATTCACCTGTCGAGGTCAAATGACTGGTGGTGCTCATCTGCCCCCGTGCTACTGCTGCTGCCTCCCGTGAATGCTCATGTGCCTGCGTGCCCCTGTACAGGCACAGATGCACGCGCGCAACACCTGATCCCGCATCCTAATTATTTTTCGCCCGGTTCTCTGAGTTGTTCTGCTTCCGGCTGATGAATGGGAAAGTGTAGTAGTGCTGTTTCATTTCACCAGCCTCTCAAGTGCGGAAATTATGGTAAATTTGAGAACAAGCCAGATTAGATTGATAGTTACACCTCCTCCTTTAATTAGCCAACCACAGGATCTGTGGAGGCAAAGGCCGGGGGGGTGTGTCGGTGTATATAAGGTGTATTGTCTATGTGAAAGATTAATCAAAAGGAGTTGCTTGAGGTGGGAAGGCTTTTCCGGAGAGGTTCCACATGTTGTCAGGTAGTCCCTCTGAATGGCAGCTTCCGGTTCGGTCCCTTAGCTTTCGGAAGTGACATTTAGTCTGATATGTGCCAGCCGTGCAATCTACCTAGCCCTGCAAAGTGCAAATATTAACCTAAATGCATATTGAGATACTGTGTGTTAGCTCCTGAACTGAAATAGAGAGCGGGTGTTCCAGCGGAGGCAAGCAAATCGTGTTGATTTAGAGTGGCTTGAGGATTTGGCCCATTACCGCTTCTTTATACACTTTTAAAAAGAAATGCCAACTCGATAGTTTAGGCTTTAACTGGAACATGGCAAGTAATTGTATGTTTTGGCGGACCCCTAGTAATGTTGCAGAATCTTTCTCAGAAGTTGTTCCATGGGATAGCCGATTCCTCAGGTAAGAGCTACTTGTTTGTTCAATCCTCCATCTTAGGCCTGCTCCTCAGGTGCATCCTTCTTCTCGCAGCGATTTCCTAGGAACAGATTTCGAAGAACAGCTCTGATCACAGAATCACAGATTGGTTAGGGTTGGAAAGGAGCTCTGGAGATCATCCAGTCCAACCCCCCTGCCAGAGCAGGGTCACCTACAGCAGGTTGCACAGGATGACCTCCAGGCGGGTTTTGAATGTCTCTGGGGTGGGAGACTCTACCGCCTCGCTGGGCAGCCTGTTCCAGGGCTCTGCCACCCTCAAAGTAAAGAAGTTCCTCCTCATGCTTTGATAGAAGTTCCTAGGTTCCAGTTAGCACCCGTTACCTCTTGTCCTGGATCATCTTTGATGATCCAGGACAAGAGGTAACGGGCACCAATTGGAACGTAGGAACTTGAACTTGAACTGGAACGTAGGAGTTTGAATATAGGATTATCCTTGATGATTCAGGATAGCTGTGTGTCTGACCAGTCTGTCTTTCGAAGGAGGTCCTGGGCCAGCTCCAGCCATGCTGTGCTGAGCAGAGCCCCTGGCAGCAGCCCCACACCTCACTCCCAGTGTGCCTGAATGGAAAAGGTACCAAAGTTGCTCCAACACTTTCCGAAAAACTCTATAGTGTTACCCCACAAGCGCAAAGCGACGGCAAAGCCCGTGAAATGACACCGGTGCTTCCAGAAAATGTCAAGCTTCCTGCCCAAGGGTGACATGCCATGCGGTGGGGTCAGGGCCACGCGCTGAGCACCCGGTGCGCTGGGGTTGCCCCAGCGGTTCCTGAGCAGCTCCTGCAGTGCTGCCGCCGGTACCGTTCTGGCGGCTGTAGTTGTTTAAAAAGCTGTTGTTGTTTCCGGCGTAATCTGACGGCAGTTTTCTCGGGCATTTGGGCCTCTTCTAATAAGTGTGCTGTGACTACATCTGCAAGCATTCACCTGTCGAGGTCAAATGACTGGTGGTGCTCATCTGCCCCCGTGCTACTGCTGCTGCCTCCCGTGAATGCTCATGTGCCTGCGTGCCCCTGTACAGGCACAGATGCACGCGCGCAACACCTGATCCCGCATCCTAATTATTTTTCGCCCGGTTCTCGGAGTTGTTCTGCTTCCGGCTGATGAATAGGAAAGTGTAGTAGTGCTGTTTCATTTCACCAGCCTCTCAAGTGTGGAAATTATGGTAAATTTGAGAACAAGCCAGATTAGATTGATAGTTACACCTCCTCCTTTAATTAGCCAACCACAGGATCTGTGGAGGCAAAGGCCGGGGGGGTGTGTCGGTGTATATAACGTGTATTGTCTATGTGAAAGATGAATCAAAAGGAGTTGCTTGAGGTGGGAAGGCTTTTCCGGAGAGGTTCCACATGTTGTCAGGTAGTCCCTCTGAATGGCAGCTTCCGGTTCGGTCCCTTAGCTTTCGGAAGTGACATTTAGTCTGATATGTGCCAGCCGTGCAATCTACCTAGCCCTGCAAAGTGCAAATATTAACCTAAATGCATATTGAGATACTGTGTGTTAGCTCCTGAACTGAAATAGAGAGCGGGTGTTCCAGCGGAGGCAAGCAAATCGTGTTGATTTAGAGTGGCTTGAGGATTTGGCCCATTACCGCTTCTTTATACACTTTTAAAAAGAAATGCCAACTCGATAGTTTAGGCTTTAACTGGAACATGGCAAGTAATTGTATGTTTTGGCGGACCCCTAGTAATGTTGCAGAATCTTTCTCAGAAGTTGTTCCATGGGATAGCCGATTCCTCAGGTAAGAGCTACTTGTTTGTTCAATCCTCCATCTTAGGCCTGCTCCTCAGGTGCATCCTTCTTCTCGCAGCGATTTCCTAGGAACAGATTTCGAAGAACAGCTCTGATCACAGAATCACAGATTGGTTAGGGTTGGAAAGGAGCTCTGGAGATCATCCAGTCCAACCCCCCTGCCAGAGCAGGGTCACCTACAGCAGGTTGCACAGGATGACCTCCAGGCGGGTTTTGAATGTCTCTGGGGTGGGAGACTCTACCGCCTCGCTGGGCAGCCTGTTCCAGGGCTCTGCCACCCTCAAAGTAAAGAAGTTCCTCCTCATGCTTTGATAGAAGTTCCTAGGTTCCAGTTAGCACCCGTTACCTCTTGTCCTGGATCATCTTTGATGATCCAGGACAAGAGGTAACGGGCACCAATTGGAACGTAGGAACTTGAACTTGAACTGGAACGTAGGAACTTGAACATAGGATTATCCTTGATGATTCAGGATAGCTGTGTGTCTGACCAGTCTGTCTTTCGAAGGAGGTCCTGGGCCAGCTCCAGCCATGCTGTGCTGAGCAGAGCCCCTGGCAGCAGCCCCACACCTCACTCCCAGTGTGCCTGAATGGAAAAGGTACCAAAGTTGCTCCAACACTTTCTGAAAAACTCTATAGTGTTACCCCACAAGCGCAAAGCGATGGCAAAGCCCGTGAAATGACACCGGTGCTTCCAGAAAATGTCAAGCTTCCTGCCCAAGGGTGACATGCCATGCGGTGGGGTCAGGGCCACGCGCTGAGCACCCGGTGCGCTGGGGTTGCCCCAGCGGTTCCTGAGCAGCTCCTGCAGTGCTGCCGCCGGTACCGTTCTGGCGGCTGTAGTTGTTTAAAAAGCCGTTGTTGTTTCCGGCGTAATCTGACGGCAGTTTTCTCGGGCATTTGGGCCTCTTCTAATAAGTGTGCTGTGAGTACATCTGCAAGCATTCACCTGTCGAGGTCAAATGACTGGTGGTGCTCATCTGCCCCCGTGCTACTGCTGCTGCCTCCCGTGAATGCTCATGTGCCTGCGTGCCCCTGTACAGGCACAGATGCACGCGCGCAACACCTGATCCCGCATCCTAATTATTTTTCGCCCGGTTCTCTGAGTTGTTCTGCTTCCGGCTGATGAATGGGAAAGTGTAGTAGTGCTGTTTCATTTCACCAGCCTCTCAAGTGTGGAAATTATGGTAAATTTGAGAACAAGCCAGATTAGATTGATAGTTACACCTCCTCCTTTAATTAGCCAACCACAGGATCTGTGGAGGCAAAGGCCGGGGGGGTGTGTCGGTGTATATAAGGTGTATTGTCTATGTGAAAGATTAATCAAAAGGAGTTGCTTGAGGTGGGAAGGCTTTTCCGGAGAGGTTCCACATGTTGTCAGGTAGTCCCTCTGAATGGCAGCTTCCGGTTCGGTCCCTTAGCTTTCGGAAGTGACATTTAGTCTGATATGTGCCAGCCGTGCAATCTACCTAGCCCTGCAAAGTGCAAATATTAACATAAATGCATATTAAGATACTGTGTGTTAGCTCCTGAACTGAAATAGAGAGCGGGTGTTCCAGCGGAGGCAAGCAAATCGTGTTGATTTACAGTGGCTTGAGGATTTGGCCCATTACCGCTTCTTTATACACTTTTAAAAAGAAATGCCAACTCGATAGTTTAGGCTTTAACTGGAACATGGCAAGAAATTGTATGTTTTGGCGGACCCCTAGTAATGTTGCAGAAACTTTCTCAGAAGTTGTTCCATGGGATAGCCGATTCCTCAGGTAAGAGCTACTTGTTTGTTCAATCCTCCATCTTAGGCCTGCTCCTCAGGTGCATCCTCCTTCTCGCAGCGATTTCCTAGGAACAGATTTCGAAGAACAGCTCTGATCACAGAATCACAGATTGGTTAGGGTTGGAAAGGAGCTCTGGAGATCATCCAGTCCAACCCCCTGCCAGAGCAGGGTCACCTACAGCAGGTTGCACAGGATGACCTCCAGGCGGGTTATGAATGTCTCTGGGGTGGGAGACTCTACCGCCTCCCTGGGCAGCCTGTTCCAGCGCTCTGCCACCCTCAAAGTAAAGAAGTTCCTCCTCATGCTTTGATAGAAGTTCCTAGGTTCCAGTTTGTACCCGTTACCTCTTGTCCTGGATCATCTTTGATGATCCAGGACAAGAGGTAACGGGCACCAATTGGAACGTAGGAACTTGAACTTGAACTGGAAGGTAGGAACTTGAACTTGAACATAGGATTATCCTTGATGATTCAGGATAGCTGTGTGTCTGACCAGTCTGTCTTTCGAAGGAGGTCCTGGGCCAGCTCCAGCCATGCTGTGCTGAGCAGAGCCCCTGGCAGCAGCCCCACAGCTCACTCCCAGTGTGCCTGAATGGAAAAGGTACCAAAGTTGCTCCAACACTTTCTGAAAAACTCTATAGTGTTACCCCACAAGCGCAAAGCGACGGCAAAGCCCGTGAAATGACACCGGTGCTTCCAGAAAATGTCAAGCTTCCTGCCCAAGGGTGACATGCCATGCGGTGGGGTCAGGGCCACGTGCTGAGCACCCGGTGCGCTGGAGTTGCCCCAGCGGTTCCTGAGCAGCTCCTGCAGTGCTGCCGCCGGTACCGTTCTGGCGGCTGTAGTTGTTTAAAAAGCCGTTGTTGTTTCCGGCGTAATCTGACGGCAGTTTTCTCGGGCATTTGGGCCTCTTCTAATAAGTGTGCTGTGAGTACATCTGCAAGCATTCACCTGTCGAGGTCAAATGACTGGTGGTGCTCATCTGCCCCCGTGCTACTGCTGCTGCCTCCCGTGAATGCTCATGTGCCTGCGTGCCCCTGTACAGGCACAGATGCACGCGCGCAACACCTGATCCCGCATCCTAATTATTTTTCGCCCGGTTCTCGGAGTTGTTCTGCTTCCGGCTGATGAATGGGAAAGTGTAGTAGTGCTGTTTCATTTCACCAGCCTCTCAAGTGTGGAAATTATGGTAAATTTGAGAACAAGCGAGATTAGATTGATAGTTACACCTCCTCCTTTAATTAGCCAACCACAGGATCTGTGGAGGCAAAGGCCGGGGGGGTGTGTCGGTGTATATAACGTGTATTGTCTATGTGAAAGATGAATCAAAAGGAGTTGCTTGAGGTGGGAAGGCTTTTCCGGAGAGGTTCCACATGTTTTCAGGTAGTCCCTCTGAATGGCAGCTTCCGGTTCGGTCCCTTAGCTTTCGGAAGTGACATTTAGTCTGATATGTGCCAGCCGTGCAATCTACCTAGCCCTGCAAAGTGCAAATGTGATAAACTCAGTATCGTTTGTTCACCAAACCTAAAAACTTACATTTCCACAAGAAGGCAACTGCTTAACAGGAGGTGGCAAGATGGCCAACATTTTACTGTGTAAACAAGATATGCATGATTGTGCAGGCAAAACTAAGCTGCAGGGTCAAGTTATGTAGACAAAGTATAATAAATTGTGAAAAGACTTGAAGGAAAGAAACCTTCACCCCAAGACCACTGGCAATACTAGTGTTTAAGATGTTAATTTGTGTAATTTTAAAGGTGTTCGTTTAGTACTGCCAGAGTTTTAGAGATACCTATAGCACTTAGATAAATACTTTGAGAAAATGTTAGATGAAGAATCCTTATAGAATTTACTAACTCTTTAGAAAAAGGGGGGGGGGGACTAAGTCAAAGATATAGTACTAATTAACTAGTAGTAATTCATAACCTAAAAGACAGGCCTGATAAAAAATGGACGAAGCAAGAAGTCTTGAGGCATTGCCAAGGACAGCTCCTGATAACAAATAAAAGAAGGCCTTGAAAGGCGGCTGAAACCAACCCTGCAGTCTGGACAGAGACCAAAAAGAAAAACTGAGTCTGCGCAGGGACAAAAGGTTACTTGAAGTGATGAAGAAGAATTTGCAGCCTTCATCCTCAAGACCCTCAGCGACCACCACCACAAAGCATTGCGCAAGCGCAGTTAGGAGGAGTTTATGAAAATGACTTCTTAAAGCTAATTTTAATACGAAGCGGGGATAGGTTATGCATATGTATAGCCGTATTAAGAGATCTTATGATTATGTAAAAAGTACCATATATATTTGAGAAAGCTGCTGCATTGAGTGCGCGCCGTCGGTGGAGTGAGACTCCCGGGCCGCCCAGCGCTGTTTTGCTTGCTGCCGCTTGCTAATAAATACTCCAAATTTTAATTGACTCTGTCTCACGTCAATTTTGTGAGATCAACTTATAACAATTTTGGTGCCGTGACTCGGATGGAGGCAATCTGGTGAGAAGCCCCATACAGGGAGGCGCCCCGCTGAAATTCAGCGGCCCTGGCTGGGTGCTATCGCATCACATCCTCTACCGACGAACCCTAAATTCGGCAACAAGCAAAAGAAAGCCGGCAAACCCTGTAATCTTTGTGCACGAAGCCCCGAACGAAGACGCAGGAACGCGTGAGTATAGGCCGGTTATCCGTTCGGTTGGGGTTGGGTATCCCGGAGTGTGATAATGTGAGACGTCCACCGGACTTAGTAGCCCACCGGACGAAGCGAGTGCGGACCCCTTAGTAGTGCGGTTCTCATCTCCCGCGAGGGACTGGGCCACGAATAGGGGGAGCGTGTGTGTGTGTGTAAGAAGGCACTCCGGAAGATGGGACAGAGGAAGAGCAAGCCCTCTGATCCCATGGGTGGATTGGGACCTCATGTGAAACCCCCCCCAAATACCACCAGATGTGGATTGGGACCTCATGTGAGACCCCCCCCAAATACCACCAGACAGTCCGTTAAGTTTAATGATCAAGTATCGGGATGATTACCCCTCTAGGCGGGGTAAGAACAAAGTAAAATTGATCGACTATTGTATGGAAATATGGAGAGAAAGAAACAAATAAGAAAAGGCTTATATTGGCCAATTTAGATTTGTGATCAGTCTGACTATCTTGGTGCAGATTAATAGTAAATGGCAAATGGTTTAAGATTTAAGTTACACGTAACTGGCTATTGTTTTAATTGGAAAATCTTGTGGTGTGAGTGAGAAGTGTAATGGGCCCTTTTATATGACTGAGTGAGTGTTTGAGTGAGTGCGGTGCAGAGTTTGTGTGTTCACCCTAAGTGAAAAGGATTTTCATAATGGAGGAGAGAGAACATCGACATAGTCCAGGCGCAGACATTAAATGGCTACTACAGCAGCCAAACTGGACTAATCAAGACACTGAACATAAAACTCATATGGTGGATCTGCGCACCAGAGTTGTTCAAGAAATTAAAAAATCTGTTCCTTAGAGACAGAATATAAATAAAGCTTTTAGTGAACATCAAGGGAAAGATGAACCCCCCACTAAATGGCTAGACAGATTGCGACAGAATCTGCAACTCTATTCAAGGCTAGATCCCACCACCCCTGTGAGACAAGTTCTGTTGAAAACTCAGTTTGTGGTAAAGTCATGGACAGACATTAGAAAGAAATTGATAAAGTTAGAAAACTGGCAAGAGCAAGGATTAAACGAGTTGTTGAGAGAGGTATTGTTCTCGCCCCTCACTCTCGGGACGAGATTGGGCACGGGGCCATTGGTTCCAACTGCAAGGTGTCATAAACCGAATAGTGGTGTTGCACAAAGAAGCTAAAGCTAGAAAGAGAAAAGGGAAAGCTACTGTTTGTGCTGTGCTGGGAGCGTGCCTGGCGGCTGCGGTGAAGGACAAGAGGCAGGCGCCCTGTCAAGAAGAGGCGATAGTTGCCTCAATACAAGCGGCACTGGCGCCGCTGCAGGAACAGTTCCTAGAAACCAAGCGGGTGCTAAAGGAAGAAAAGAGCAAAAAAACTTAATATTGAAAGAGAAGCTGAGTTCAGCTCCTGAAGGAGTCAGACACCCTCGCTGAGACAAAACTAATGCCAAAGGGAAAAGGGGTGCGCCCAATTTATCGTCAGGAAGATAAAAACACCACAAAACAAAAACCCAACTAAAAGACGCCACAGATAACACCCCCACATGTATCCACTGATAAAAACAGAATCCCCTTTACCGCCACTGAATTAGCCAAACTACGGAAAGATTTTGCTAGGATGGCAAAGAAATCCGAAACCGAATACGTGTGGAGTATATCCCTGTCGGGGGAGAACGGAATCATTTTATCAAAAAAGGAGCAAAAGGATATCAAAAGGATATTGAGACCCTGGCGTTTTCCTCACAACGGGCGACCTCCGAGCCCCATGGTCTCTAACCCAGAGAGCCGCATATTAGTCGGGGGGTGGGGGGGGCTGAACCCATTGAAGAGGGGGAAGTGACTCAAGAATTAATAAATTACAGAAAGAAATATAAGCCAGTAAGTCGGACTTACCAAAAAGCAGAAACTAGAGCAGTGCGGACGGAGGAGCAGGCGAATAAATCATTGTTTAGGTTTTTTTTTTTTCTGGGAAAAGCCCTGATCTTAAAAAAAAAAAAAAAAAAAAAAAAAAAGAGAGAGACCTCTGTTCCAGCAAGAATTGTGGCAAATAGAACTACAAAAGGAGGTGCCCCAAGACTTAATGGATGGAGCTCCCCACCAAAAAGCTAGAGTTCCTGGTGCGGAGGTGGTCTGAACAAAGACCCCCGCTCACACTGAACCCATCTTCGGCGCCACCCGTGGACATAGAAGAAGGGTTCAAAGGAAACAAAAAGGTGGCAGAAAGCTAAATCCTCCGCCCCCCCAAGGTGAGAGGGGAGGCAGAGGGTAAATGTTTGTTAGACAACTCATCTGCAATAATAAAGGAGACTTACTAATTACAGTTGCAGTAGGGCCAAGGAAAAAGCCCGTGACTTTTTTAATTAATATAGGGGCCCAAATTACAGCAATTAATGGGAGTGAGGCAGAACAGTGCGGCATCTCGGCCCCTTCTAAACACCTAATAGTACTAAATGCTTTGGGGAAAACCCAATCTGTGCCCATGACTCCGGTAACCTTGTGGCTACCAGGAGAGGAAAGTCCGGTAGACACCATGGCGGTTATAAGGCCCTTCCAAATGAATCTCCTAGAAATAAATGTTTTGAAGGGAAGACAGTGGCAGGACACACAAGGGAACTTACAGTCTTTCGGCGTTCCTCAGGTTAGAAGGCTAACCGAGAATTTCAGTGTGGCAGTGCGCCTGGTACAAGCAGCGCCTCCCCTCCCCCCTTCCCGCTTGACTAATTTGAAACCCTACCCGTTACCCCTGGGAGCGGGGGAGGGCATCACCCCCGTGTGAGAAGATCTGAAGAAACAGGGAGTCGTAGTCCCGGCACAGTCCCCCTTCAACTCTCCCGTATAGCCCGTGAGAAAACCTAATGGGAAATGGAGATTGACTGTAGACTACCGGCGCCTCAATAACAATACGGGCCCATTGACGGCTGCAGTGCCAAACATCGCTGAGTTAATCGCCACCATTCAGAAACAATCTCACCCAGTGATAGCATCAATTGATGTCAAAGACATGTTTTCTATGGTTCCGCTGCAACCTGTAAAACAGGAATGCTTTGCTTTCACGTGGGGGGGGGCAGCAGTATACGTATACTCGACTGCCTCAGGGATATAAACACTCCCCCACACTAGCTCATCATGCACTGGCCCAAGAACTTGAAACCATTCCCATACAAGAAAGAGTTAAAATTTACAAAGACCCCCCCCCTGACGGGGTGGCTCAGCGCGCCTCCACAAAAAAATGGTATGCTCAAATAAAACACTATTGCGATTTTTTGTAACAGAAGGGACTGCTAAAATACTGCCTATCCAAGGTGAGGCAAACTTGGATAGGGAGATGCCCCCAACTTTCCCCTGTGATCAGAGTCGCTCCCCCATTCTCAGAACAAGTTTTAAATGCATAGTTTACTGATGCTTCATCGAAGCGAGAAGAGAAAGTTTAGAAGTACCGGGCTGTGGCCCTTCAAGTAGAAACCAAGGAGCAAATCATTACAGGAGAGGGCAGTGCGCAGGTGAGAGAGCTGGTTGCAGTGTGGAGTGTGTTTCAAGGTGAGAGACAGACTCTTTCCCCTGTGCATGAAGAGGAGGCAAAAGTTAATAAAGAAAAGACTAAGAGTGCAGAGACCGCCTTTAAATATTACAATTAGATAAAGTATTGATCAAAGTCTGGAAAGAATCATCCCTGACTCCCTGTTGGGAGGTACCTTTTCTTGTTTTACTCACTACAGATTCTGCTGTTCGGACTGCTGAAAAAGAGTGGACTCACGCAAGCCGAATCAAAGGACCCGTTCGAAGTTCCCATTAGGAGGCAACAGGAAGCCCAGACAACCTAAAGGTTACCTTCCGAAGAAAGACAAATGAATGAAACTGTCTTTTGTAGAAATCCTAACTGTATTTGTTATCCCTTTGTCTAAGTGTAAACTTTGTAAAGAAAAGTGGTGGGTCCACTGCCTCTATGGGTATCCTCTTAGTAGTATTTGCCATGAATGTTATAACTACAGACATTACGCATAAGAGTTGCAACCGGGAAAATCATAAAAGAATCTAAGAAGTAGTAAAATATCTTTGCCAAAAGCATGAACCCTGAGAAGTGTTGTCTCCATGCAAATGAACCTTGTTTAACAGAGGCCAAAATTGTGCAGGTGACTTGCGGACAGACAGTGTCTAAGATAGGGTGTAGAGCTTAGGAGGTAAAAAGTAAAAACTGACAAGCATGTAAGTCAAGGTGAGCTAAATATGAAGGAGGTTCCCCTGAAAAATACGACTGCTGCCAAGAAGATGGTACCCCTCGCTGCTCTAAGCAACAGAGTAGGCAGAGGAAGAGGCAGAGGCGTACTGCTGTGGGGATTGAGATTAATAAACCACCTCCAGAAATGACCCATATAGCCCTTTGACTTACAACTCCCAACCCAAGCAACCTTAAGACTTTCCCGAAGTCTACACACTCTCCCAGGAAACAAAAGTAAAAAAAAAAAAATAAAAAAAAATAATAAAAAAATATATATAAATTGCCAGAGATATTGAAATACCTATAGCAAAGGCAAGAGCACTCCACCTTTCTCAAATCTGCAAATAAGTCTGTGTACAATAAAAGTGTTGGTAATGACAATAAAGCAACAAAATAGTTGCAATTGTAAAAAACAAATTAAAAGCAGCTCATTTAATGCTTATAAGAGCCAGGTATGAACCCCTAAAAAAGATACCAAAACCAAAAGAGACATTTATTTTAAGTCAACAAAAGCTTAAGCGGTTTGATGAACAAAATAGTAAAAAAAAATAAAGGGGGGAATTGTGACAAACTCAGTATCGTTTGTTCACCAAACCTAAAAACTTACATTTCCACAAGAAGGCAACTGCTTAACAGGAGGTGGCAAGATGGCCAACATTTTACTGTGTAAACAAGATATGCATGATTGTGCAGGCAAAACTAAGCTGCAGGGTCAAGTTATGTAGACAAAGTATAATAAATTGTGAAAAGACTTGAAGGAAAGAAACCTTCACCCCAAGACCACTGGCAATACTAGTGTTTAAGATGTTAATTTGTGTAATTTTAAAGGTGTTCGTTTAGTACTGCCAGAGTTTTAGAGATACCTATAGCACTTAGATAAATACTTTGAGAAAATGTTAGATGAAGAATCCTTATAGAATTTACTAACTCTTTAGAAAAAGGGGGGGGGGGACTAAGTCAAAGATATAGTACTAATTAACTAGTAGTAATTCATAACCTAAAAGACAGGCCTGATAAAAAATGGACGAAGCAAGAAGTCTTGAGGCATTGCCAAGGACAGCTCCTGATAACAAATAAAAGAAGGCCTTGAAAGGCGGCTGAAACCAACCCTGCAGTCTGGACAGAGACCAAAAAGAAAAACTTAGTCTGCGCAGGGACAAAAGGTTACTTGAAGTGATGAAGAAGAATTTGCAGCCTTCATCCTCAAGACCCTCAGCGACCACCACCACAAAGCATTGCGCAAGCGCAGTTAGGAGGAGTTTATGAAAATGACTTCTTAAAGCTAATTTTAATACGAAGCGGGGATAGGTTATGCATATGTATAGCCATATTAAGAGATCTTATGATTATGTAAAAAGTACCATATATATTTGAGAAAGCTGCTGCATTGAGTGCGCGCCGTCAGTGGAGTGAGACTCCCGGGCCGCCCAGCGCTGTTTTGCTTGCTGCCGCTTGCTAATAAATACTCCAAATTTTAATTGACTCTGTCTCACGTCAATTTTGTGAGATCAACTTATAACACAAATATTAACCTAAATGCATATTAAGATACTGTGTGTTAGCTCCTGAACTGAAATAGAGAGCGGGTGTTCCAGCGGAGGCAAGCAAATCGTGTTGATTTACAGTGGCTTGAGGATTTGGCCCATTACCGCTTCTTTATACACTTTTAAAAAGAAATGCCAACTCGATAGTTTAGGCTTTAACTGGAACATGGCAAGTAATTCTGTGTTTTGGCGGACCCCTAGTTATGTTGCAGAATCTTTCTCAGAAGTTGTTCCATGGGATAGCCGATTCCTCAGGTAAGAGCTACTTGTTTGTTCAATCCTCCATCTTAGGCCTGCTCCTCAGGTGCATCCTCCTTCTCGCAGCGATTTCCTAGGAACAGATTTCGAAGAACAGCTCTGATCACAGAATCACAGATTGGTTAGGGTTGGAAAGGAGCTCTGGAGATCATCCAGTCCAACCCCCCTGCCAGAGCAGGGTCACCTACAGCAGGTTGCACAGGATGACCTCCAGGCGGGTTTTGAATGTCTCTGGGGTGGGAGACTCTACCGCCTCCCTGGGCAGCCTGTTCCAGCGCTCTGCCACCCTCAAAGTAAAGAAGTTCCTCCTCATGATTTGATAGAAGTTCTTAGGTTCCAGTTTGTACCCGTTACCTCTTGGCCTGGATCATCTTTGATGATCCAGGCCAAGAGGTAACGGGCACCAATTGGAACGTAGGAACTTGAACTTGAACTGGAAGGTAGGAACTTGAACTTGAACATAGGATTATCCTTGATGATTCAGGATAGCTGTGTGTCTGACCAGTCTGTCTTTCGAAGGAGGTCCTGGGCCAGCTCCAGCCATGCTGTGCTGAGCAGAGCCCCTGGCAGCAGCCCCACAGCTCACTCCCAGTGTGCCTGAATGGAAAAGGTACCAAAGTTGCTCCAACACTTTCTGAAAAACTCTATAGTGTTACCCCACAAGCGCAAAGCGACGGCAAAGCCCGTGAAATGTCACCGGTGCTTCCAGAAAATGTCAAGCTTCCTGCCCAAGGGTGACACGCCATGCGGTGGGGTCAGGGCCACGCGCTGAGCACCCGGTGCGCTGGGGTTGCCCCAGCGGTTCCTGAGCAGCTCCTGCAGTGCTGCCGCCGGTACCGTTCTGGCGGCTGTAGTTGTTTAAAAAGCCGTTGTTGTTTCCGGCGTAATCTGACGGCAGTTTTCTCGGGCATTTGGGCCTCTTCTAATAAGTGTGCTGTGAGTACATCTGCAAGCATTCACCTGTCGAGGTCAAATGACTGGTGGTGCTCATCTGCCCCCGTGCTACTGCTGCTGCCTCCCGTGAATGCTCATGTGCCTGCGTGCCCCTGTACAGGCACAGATGCACGCGCGCAACACCTGATCCCGCATCCTAATTATTTTTCGCCCGGTTCTCGGAGTTGTTCTGCTTCCGGCTGATGAATGGGAAAGTGTAGTAGTGCTGTTTCATTTCACCAGCCTCTCAAGTGTGGAAATTACGGTAAATTTGAGAACAAGCGAGATTAGATTGATAGTTACACCTCCTCCTTTAATTAGCCAACCACAGGATCTGTGGAGGCAAAGGCCGGGGGGGTGTGTCGGTGTATATAACGTGTATTGTCTATGTGAAAGATTAATCAAAAGGAGTTGCTTGAGGTGGGAAGGCTTTTCCGGAGAGGTTCCACACGTTGTCAGGTAGTCCCTCTGAATGGCAGCTTCCGGTTCGGTCCCTTAGCTTTCGGAAGTGACATTTAGTCTGATATGTGCCAGCCGTGCAATCTACCTAGCCCTGCAAAGTGCAAATATTAACCTAAATGCATATTAAGATACTGTGTGTTAGCTCCTGAACTGAAATAGAGAGTGGGTGTTCCAGCGGAGGCAAGCAAATCGTGTTGATTTACAGTGGCTTGAGGATTTGGCCCATTACCGCTTCTTTATACACTTTTAAAAAGAAATGCCAACTCGATAGTTTAGGCTTTAACTGGAACATGGCAAGTAATTGTATGTTTTGGCGGACCCCTAGTAATGTTGCAGAATCTTTCTCAGAAGTTGTTCCATGGGATAGCCGATTCCTCAGGTAAGAGCTACTTGTTTGTTCAATCCTCCATCTTAGGCCTGCTCCTCAGGTGCATCCTCCTTCTCGCAGCGATTTCCTAGGAACAGATTTCGAAGAACAGCTCTGATCACAGAATCACAGATTGCTTAGGGTTGGAAAGGAGCTCTGGAGATCATCCAGTCCAACCCCCCTGCCAGAGCAGGGTCACCTACAGCAGGTTGCACAGGATGACCTCCAGGCGGGTTTTGAATGTCTCTGGGGTGGGAGACTCTACCGCCTCCCTGGGCAGCCTGTTCCAGCGCTCTGCCACCCTCAAAGTAAAGAAGTTCCTCCTCATGCTTTGATAGAAGTTCCTAGGTTCCAGTTTGTACCCGTTACCTCTTGTCCTGGATCATCTTTGATGATCCAGGACAAGAGGTAACGGGCACCAATTGGAACGTAGGAACTTGAACTTGAACTGGAAGGTAGGAACTTGAACTTGAACATAGGATTATCCTTGATGATTCAGGATAGCTGTGTGTCTGACCAGTCTGTCTTTCGAAGGAGGTCCTGGGCCAGCTCCAGCCATGCTGTGCTGAGCAGAGCCCCTGGCAGCAGCCCCACACCTCACTCCCAGTGTGCCTGAATGGAAAAGGTACCAAAGTTGCTCCAACACTTTCTGAAAAACTCTATAGTGTTACCCCACAAGCGCAAAGCGACGGCAAAGCCCGTGAAATGTCACCGGTGCTTCCAGAAAATGTCAAGCTTCCTGCCCAAGGGTGACACGCCATGCGGTGGGGTCAGGGCCACGCGCTGAGCACCCGGTGCGCTGGGGTTGCCCCAGCGGTTCCTGAGCAGCTCCTGCAGTGCTGCCGCCGGTACCGTTCTGGCGGCTGTAGTTGTTTAAAAAGCCGTTGTTGTTTCCGGCGTAATCTGACGGCAGTTTTCTCGGGCATTTGGGCCTCTTCTAATAAGTGTGCTGTGAGTACATCTGCAAGCATTCACCTGTCGAGGTCAAATGACTGGTGGTGCTCATCTGCCCCCGTGCTACTGCTGCTGCCTCCCGTGAATGCTCATGTGCCTGCGTGCCCCTGTACAGGCACAGATGCACGCGCGCAACACCTGATCCCGCATCCTAATTATTTTTCGCCCGGTTCTCGGAGTTGTTCTGCTTCCGGCTGATGAATGGGAAAGTGTAGTAGTGCTGTTTCATTTCACCAGCCTCTCAAGTGTGGAAATTATGGTAAATTTGAGAACAAGCCAGATTAGATTGATAGTTACACCTCCTCCTTTAATTAGCCAACCACAGGATCTGTGGAGGCAAAGGCCGGGGGGGTGTGTCGGTGTATATAACGTGTATTGTCTATGTGAAAGATGAATCAAAAGGAGTTGCTTGAGGTGGGAAGGCTTTTCCGGAGAGGTTCCACATGTTGTCAGGTAGTCCCTCTGAATGGCAGCTTCCGGTTCGGTCCCTTAGCTTTCGGAAGTGACATTTAGTCTGATATGTGCCAGCCGTGCAATCTACCTAGCCCTGCAAAGTGCAAATATTAACCTAAATGCATATTAAGATACTGTGTGTTAGCTCCTGAACTGAAATAGAGAGCGGGTGTTCCAGCGGAGGCAAGCAAATCGTGTTGATTTACAGTGGCTTGAGGATTTGGCCCATTACCGCTTCTTTATACACTTTTCAAAAGAAATGCCAACTCGATAGTTTAGGCTTTAACTGGAACATGGCAAGTAATTGTATGTTTTGGCGGACCCCTAGTAATGTTGCAGAATCTTTCTCAGAAGTTGTTCCATGGGATAGCCGATTCCTCAGGTAAGAGCTACTTGTTTGTTCAATCCTCCATCTTAGGCCTGCTCCTCAGGTGCATCCTCCTTCTCGCAGCGATTTCCTAGGAACAGATTTCGAAGAACAGCTCTGATCACAGAATCACAGATTGGTTAGGGTTGGAAAGGAGCTCTGGAGATCATCCAGTCCAACCCCCCTGCCAGAGCAGGGTCACCTACAGCAGGTTGCACAGGATGACCTCCAGGCGGGTTTTGAATGTCTCTGGGGTGGGAGACTCTACCGCCTCCCTGGGCAGCCTGTTCCAGCGCTCTGCCACCCTCAAAGTAAAGAAGTTCCTCCTCATGCTTTGATAGAAGTTCCTAGGTTCCAGTTTGTACCCGTTACCTCTTGTCCTGGATCATCTTTGATGATCCAGGACAAGAGGTAACGGGCACCAATTGGAACGTAGGAACTTGAACTTGAACTGGAAGGTAGGAACTTGAACTTGAACATAGGATTATCCTTGATGATTCAGGATAGCTGTGTGTCTGACCAGTCTGTCTTTCGAAGGAGGTCCTGGGCCAGCTCCAGCCATGCTGTGCTGAGCAGAGCCCCTGGCAGCAGCCCCACACCTCACTCCCAGTGTGCCTGAATGGAAAAGGTACCAAAGTTGCTCCAACACTTTCTGAAAAACTCTATAGTGTTACCCCACAAGCGCAAAGCGACGGCAAAGCCCGTGAAATGTCACCGGTGCTTCCAGAAAATGTCAAGCTTCCTGCCCAAGGGTGACACGCCATGCGGTGGGGTCAGGGCCACGCGCTGAGCACCCGGTGCGCTGGGGTTGCCCCAGCGGTTCCTGAGCAGCTCCTGCAGTGCTGCCGCCGGTACCGTTCTGGCGGCTGTAGTTGTTTAAAAAGCCGTTGTTGTTTCCGGCGTAATCTGACGGCAGTTTTCTCGGGCATTTGGGCCTCTTCTAATAAGTGTGCTGTGAGTACATCTGCAAGCATTCACCTGTCGAGGTCAAATGACTGGTGGTGCTCATCTGCCCCCGTGCTACTGCTGCTGCCTCCCGTGAATGCTCATGTGCCTGCGTGCCCCTGTACAGGCACAGATGCACGCGCGCAACACCTGATCCCGCATCCTAATTATTTTTCGCCCGGTTCTCGGAGTTGTTCTGCTTCCGGCTGATGAATGGGAAAGTGTAGTAGTGCTGTTTCATTTCACCAGCCTCTCAAGTGTGGAAATTATGGTAAATTTGAGAACAAGCCAGATTAGATTGATAGTTACACCTCCTCCTTTAATTAGCCAACCACAGGATCTGTGGAGGCAAAGGCCGGGGGGGTGTGTCGGTGTATATAACGTGTATTGTCTATGTGAAAGATTAATCAAAAGGAGTTGCTTGAGGTGGGAAGGCTTTTCCGGAGAGGTTCCACATGTTGTCAGGTAGTCCCTCTGAATGGCAGCTTCCGGTTCGGTCCCTTAGCTTTCGGAAGTGACATTTAGTCTGATATGTGCCAGCCGTGCAATCTACCTAGCCCTGCAAAGTGCAAATATTAACCTAAATGCATATTAAGATAGTGTGTGTTAGCTCCTGAACTGAAATAGAGAGCGGGTGTTCCAGCGGAGGCAAGCAAATCGTGTTGATTTACAGTGGCTTGAGGATTTGGCCCATTACCGCTTCTTTATACACTTTTAAAAAGAAATGCCAACTCGATAGTTTAGGCTTTAACTGGAACATGGCAAGTAATTGTATGTTTTGGCGGACCCCTAGTAATGTTGCAGAATCTTTCTCAGAAGTTGTTCCATGGGATAGCCGATTCCTCAGGTAAGAGCTACTTGTTTGTTCAATCCTCCATCTTAGGCCTGCTCCTCAGGTGCATCCTCCTTCTCGCAGCGATTTCCTAGGAACAGATTTCGAAGAACAGCTCTGATCACAGAATCACAGATTGGTTAGGGTTGGAAAGGAGCTCTGGAGATCATCCAGTCCAACCCCCCTGCCAGAGCAGGGTCACCTACAGCAGGTTGCACAGGATGACCTCCAGGCGGGTTTTGAATGTCTCTGGGGTGGGAGACTCTACCGCCTCCCTGGGCAGCCTGTTCCAGCGCTCTGCCACCCTCAAAGTAAAGAAGTTCCTCCTCATGCTTTGATAGAAGTTCCTAGGTTCCAGTTTGTACCCGTTACCTCTTGTCCTGGATCATCTTTGATGATCCAGGACAAGAGGTAACGGGCACCAATTGGAACGTAGGAACTTGAACTTGAACTGGAAGGTAGGAACTTGAACTTGAACATAGGATTATCCTTGATGATTCAGGATAGCTGTGTGTCTGACCAGTCTGTCTTTCGAAGGAGGTCCTGGGCCAGCTCCAGCCATGCTGTGCTGAGCAGAGCCCCTGGCAGCAGCCCCACACCTCACTCCCAGTGTGCCTGAATGGAAAAGGTACCAAAGTTGCTCCAACACTTTCTGAAAAACTCTATAGTGTTACCCCACAAGCGCAAAGCGACGGCAAAGCCCGTGAAATGTCACCGGTGCTTCCAGAAAATGTCAAGCTTCCTGCCCAAGGGTGACACGCCATGCGGTGGGGTCAGGGCCACGCGCTGAGCACCCGGTGCGCTGGGGTTGCCCCAGCGGTTCCTGAGCAGCTCCTGCAGTGCTGCCGCCGGTACCGTTCTGGCGGCTGTAGTTGTTTAAAAAGCCGTTGTTGTTTCCGGCGTAATCTGACGGCAGTTTTCTCGGGCATTTGGGCCTCTTCTAATAAGTGTGCTGTGAGTACATCTGCAAGCATTCACCTGTCGAGGTCAAATGACTGGTGGTGCTCATCTGCCCCCGTGCTACTGCTGCTGCCTCCCGTGAATGCTCATGTGCCTGCGTGCCCCTGTACAGGCACAGATGCACGCGCGCAACACCTGATCCCGCATCCTAATTATTTTTCGCCCGGTTCTCGGAGTTGTTCTGCTTCCGGCTGATGAATGGGAAAGTGTAGTAGTGCTGTTTCATTTCACCAGCCTCTCAAGTGTGGAAATTATGGTAAATTTGAGAACAAGCCAGATTAGATTGATAGTTACACCTCCTCCTTTAATTAGCCAACCACAGGATCTGTGGAGGCAAAGGCCGGGGGGGTGTGTCGGTGTATATAACGTGTATTGTCTATGTGAAAGATTAATCAAAAGGAGTTGCTTGAGGTGGGAAGGCTTTTCCGGAGAGGTTCCACATGTTGTCAGGTAGTCCCTCTGAATGGCAGCTTCCGGTTCGGTCCCTTAGCTTTCGGAAGTGACATTTAGTCTGATATGTGCCAGCCGTGCAATCTACCTAGCCCTGCAAAGTGCAAATATTAACCTAAATGCATATTAAGATAGTGTGTGTTAGCTCCTGAACTGAAATAGAGAGCGGGTGTTCCAGCGGAGGCAAGCAAATCGTGTTGATTTACAGTGGCTTGAGGATTTGGCCCATTACCGCTTCTTTATACACTTTTAAAAAGAAATGCCAACTCGATAGTTTAGGCTTTAACTGGAACATGGCAAGTAATTGTATGTTTTGGCGGACCCCTAGTAATGTTGCAGAATCTTTCTCAGAAGTTGTTCCATGGGATAGCCGATTCCTCAGGTAAGAGCTACTTGTTTGTTCAATCCTCCATCTTAGGCCTGCTCCTCAGGTGCATCCTCCTTCTCGCAGCGATTTCCTAGGAACAGATTTCGAAGAACAGCTCTGATCACAGAATCACAGATTGGTTAGGGTTGGAAAGGAGCTCTGGAGATCATCCAGTCCAACCCCCCTGCCAGAGCAGGGTCACCTACAGCAGGTTGCACAGGATGACCTCCAGGCGGGTTTTGAATGTCTCTGGGGTGGGAGACTCTACCGCCTCCCTGGGCAGCCTGTTCCAGCGCTCTGCCACCCTCAAAGTAAAGAAGTTCCTCCTCATGCTTTGATAGAAGTTCCTAGGTTCCAGTTTGTACCCGTTACCTCTTGTCCTGGATCATCTTTGATGATCCAGGACAAGAGGTAACGGGCACCAATTGGAACGTAGGAACTTGAACTTGAACTGGAAGGTAGGAACTTGAACTTGAACATAGGATTATCCTTGATGATTCAGGATAGCTGTGTGTCTGACCAGTCTGTCTTTCGAAGGAGGTCCTGGGCCAGCTCCAGCCATGCTGTGCTGAGCAGAGCCCCTGGCAGCAGCCCCACAGCTCACTCCCAGTGTGCCTGAATGGAAAAGGTACCAAAGTTGCTCCAACACTTTCTGAAAAACTCTATAGTGTTACCCCACAAGCGCAAAGCGACGGCAAAGCCCGTGAAATGACACCGGTGCTTCCAGAAAATGTCAAGCTTCCTGCCCAAGGGTGACATGCCATGCGGTGGGGTCAGGGCCACGCGCTGAGCACCCGGTGCGCTGGGGTTGCCGCAGCGGTTCCTGAGCAGCTCCTGCAGTGCTGCCGCCGGTACCGTTCTGGCGGCTGTAGTTGTTTAAAAAGCCGTTGTTGTTTCCGGCGTAATCTGACGGCAGTTTTCTCGGGCATTTGGGCCTCTTCTAATAAGTGTGCTGTGAGTACATCTGCAAGCATTCACCTGTCGAGGTCAAATGACTGGTGGTGCTCATCTGCCCCCGTGCTACTGCTGCTGCCTCCCGTGAATGCTCATGTGCCTGCGTGCCCCTGTACAGGCACAGATACATGCGTGCAACACCTGATCCCGCATCCTAATTATTTTTCGCCCGGTTCTCGGAGTTGTTCTGCTTCCGGCTGATGAATGGGAAAGTGTAGTAGTGCTGTTTCATTTCACCAGCCTCTCAAGTGTGGAAATTATGGTAAATTTGAGAACATGCCAGATTAGATTGATAGTTACACCTCCTCCTTTAATTAGCCAACCACAGGATCTGTGGAGGCAAAGGCCGGGGGGGTGTGTCGGTGTATATAACGTGTATTGTCTATGTGAAAGATTAACCAAAAGGAGTTGCTTGAGGTGGGAAGGCTTTTCCGGAGAGGTTCCACATGTTGTCAGGTAGTCCCTCTGAATGGCAGCTTCCGGTTCGGTCCCTTAGCTTTCGGAAGTGACATTTAGTCTGATATGTGCCAGCCGTGCAATCTACCTAGCCCTGCAAAGTGCAAATATTAACCTAAATGCATATTAAGATACTGTGTGTTAGCTCCTGAACTGAAATAGAGAGCGGGTGTTCCAGCGGAGGCAAGCAAATCGTGTTGATTTACAGTGGCTTGAGGATTTGGCCCATTACCGCTTCTTTATACACTTTTAAAAAGAAATGCCAACTCGATAGTTTAGGCTTTAACTGGAACATGGCAAGTAATTGTATGTTTTGGCGGACCCCTAGTAATGTTGCAGAATCTTTCTCAGAAGTTGTTCCATGGGATAGCCGATTCCTCAGGTAAGAGCTACTTGTTTGTTCAATCCTCCATCTTAGGCCTGCTCCTCAGGTGCATCCTCCTTCTCGCAGCGATTTCCTAGGAACAGATTTCGAAGAACAGCTCTGATCACAGAATCACAGATTGGTTAGGGTTGGAAAGGAGCTCTGGAGATCATCCAGTCCAACCCCCCTGCCAGAGCAGGGTCACCTACAGCAGGTTGCACAGGATGACCTCCAGGCGGGTTTTGAATGTCTCTGGGGTGGGAGACTCTACCGCCTCCCTGGGCAGCCTGTTCCAGCGCTCTGCCACCCTCAAAGTAAAGAAGTTCCTCCTCATGCTTTGATAGAAGTTCCTACGTTCCAGTTTGTACCCGTTACCTCTTGTACTGGATCATCTTTGATGATCCAGGACAAGAGGTAACGGGCACCAATTGGAACGTAGGAACTTGAACTTGAACTGGAACGTAGGAACTTGAACATAGGATTATCCTTGATGATTCAGGATAGCTGTGTGTCTGACCAGTCTGTCTTTCGAAGGAGGTCCTGGGCCAGCTCCAGCCATGTTGTGCTGAGCAGAGCCCCTGGCAGCAGCCCCACAGCTCACTCCCAGTGTGCCTGAATGGAAAAGGTACCAAAGTTGCTCCAACACTTTCTGAAAAACTCTATAGTGTTACCCCACAGACGCAAAGCGACGGCAAAGCCCGTGAAATGACACCGGTGCTTCCAGAAAATGTCAAGCTTCCTGCCCAAGGGTGACATGCCATGCGGTGGGGTCAGGGCCACACGCTGAGCACCCGGTGCGCTGGGGTTGCCCCAGCGGTTCCTGAGCAGCTCCTGCAGTGCTGCCGCCGGTACCGTTCTGGCGGCTGTAGTTGTTTAAAAAGCCGTTGTTGTTTCCGGCGTAATCTGACGGCAGTTTTCTCGGGCATTTGGGCCTCTTCTAATAAGTGTGCTGTGAGTACATCTGCAAGCATTCACCTGTCGAGGTCAAATGACTGGTGGTGCTCATCTGCCCCCAGCTACTGCTGCTGCCTCCCGTGAATGCTCATGTGCCTGCGTGCCCCTGTACAGGCACAGATGCACGCGCGCAACACCTGATCCCGCATCCTAATTATTTTTCGCCCGGTTCTCTGAGTTGTTCTGCTTCCGGCTGATGAATGGGAAAGTGTAGTAGTGCTGTTTCATTTCACCAGCCTCTCAAGTGTGGAAATTATGGTAAATTTGAGAACAAGCCAGATTAGATTGATAGTTACACCTCCTCCTTTAATTAGCCAACCACAGGATCTGTGGAGGCAAAGGCCGGGGGGGTGTGTCGGTGTATATAACGTGTATTGTCTATGTGAAAGATTAATCAAAAGGAGTTGCTTGAGGTGGGAAGGCTTTTCCGGAGAGGTTCCACATGTTGTCAGGTAGTCCCTCTGAATGGCAGCTTCCGGTTCGGTCCCTTAGCTTTCGGAAGTGACATTTAGTCTGATATGTGCCAGCCGTGCAATCTACCTAGCCCTGCAAAGTGCAAATATTAACCTAAATGCATATTAAGATAGTGTGTGTTAGCTCCTGAACTGAAATAGAGAGCGGGTGTTCCAGCGGAGGCAAGCAAATCGTGTTGATTTACAGTGGCTTGAGGATTTGGCCCATTACCACTTCTTTATACACTTTTAAAAAGAAATGCCAACTCGATAGTTTAGGCTTTAACTGGAACATGGCAAGTAATTGTATGTTTTGGCGGACCCCTAGTAATGTTGCAGAATCTTTCTCAGAAGTTGTTCCATGGGATAGCCGATTCCTCAGGTAAGAGCTACTTGTTTGTTCAATCCTCCATCTTAGGCCTGCTCCTCAGGTGCATCCTCCTTCTCGCAGCGATTTCCTAGGAACAGATTTCGAAGAACAGCTCTGATCACAGAATCACAGATTGGTTAGGGTTGGAAAGGAGCTCTGGAGATCATCCAGTCCAACCCCCCTGCCAGAGCAGGGTCACCTACAGCAGGTTGCACAGGATGACCTCCAGGCGGGTTTTGAATGTCTCTGGGGTGGGAGACTCTACCGCCTCCCTGGGCAGCCTGTTCCAGCGCTCTGCCACCCTCAAAGTAAATAAGTCCCTCCTCATGCTTTGATAGAAGTTCCTACGTTCTAGTTTGTACCCGTTACCTCTTGTCCTGGATCATCTTTGATGATCCAGGACAAGAGGTAACGGGCACCAATTGGAACGTTGGAACTTGAGCTTGAACTGGAAGGTAGGAACTTGAACTTGAATATAGGATTATCCTTGATGATTCAGGATAGCTGTGTGTCTGACCAGTCCGTCTTTCGAAGGAGGTCCTGGGCCAGCTCCAGCCATGCTGTGCTGAGCAGAGCCCCTGGCAGCAGCCCCACAGCTCACTCCCAGTGTGCCTGAATGGAAAAGGTACCAAAGTTGCTCCAACACTTTCTGAAAAACTCTACAGTGTTACCCCACAAGCGCAAAGGGACGGCAAAGCCCGTGAAATGACACCGGTGCTTCCAGAAAATGTCAAGCTTCCTGCCCAAGGGTGACATGCCATGCGGTGGGGTCAGGGCCACGCGCTGAGCACCCGGTGCGCTGGGGTTGCCCCAGCGGTTCCTGAGCAGCTCCTGCAGTGCTGCCGCCGGTACCGTTCTGGCGGCTGTAGTTGTTTAAAAAGCCGTTGTTGTTTCCGGCGTAATCTGACGGCAGTTTTCTCGGGCATTTGGGCCTCTTCTAATAAGTGTGCTGTGAGTACATCTGCAAGCATTCACCTGTCGAGGTCAAATGACTGGTGGTGCTCATCTGCCCCCGTGCTACTGCTGCTGCCTCCCGTGAATGCTCATGTGCCTGCGTGCCCCTGTACAGGCACAGATGCACGCGCGCAACACCTGATCCCGCATCCTAATTATTTTTCGCCCGGTTCTCTGAGTTGTTCTGCTTCCGGCTGATGAATGGGAAAGTGTAGTAGTGCTGTTTCATTTCACCAGCCTCTCAAGTGTGGAAATTATGGTAAATTTGAGAACAAGCCAGATTAGATTGATAGTTACACCTCCTCCTTTAATTAGCCAACCACAGGATCTGTGGAGGCAAAGGCCGGGGGGGTGTGTCGGTGTATATAACGTGTATTGTCTATGTGAAAGATTAATCAAAAGGAGTTGCTTGAGGTGGGAAGGCTTTTCCGGAGAGGTTCCACATGTTGTCAGGTAGTCCCTCTGAATGGCAGCTTCCGGTTCGGTCCCTTAGCTTTCGGAAGTGACATTTAGTCTGATATGTGCCAGCCGTGCAATCTACCTAGCCCTGCAAAGTGCAAATATTAACCTAAATGCATATTAAGATACTGTGTGTTAGCTCCTGAACTGAAATAGAGAGCGGGTGTTCCAGCGGAGGCAAGCAAATCGTGTTGATTTACAGTGGCTTGAGGATTTGGCCCATTACCACTTCTTTATACACTTTTAAAAAGAAATGCCAACTCGATAGTTTAGGCTTTAACTGGAACATGGCAAGTAATTGTATGTTTTGGCGGACCCCTAGTAATGTTGCAGAATCTTTCTCAGAAGTTGTTCCATGGGATAGCCGATTCCTCAGGTAAGAGCTACTTGTTTGTTCAATCCTCCATCTTAGGCCTGCTCCTCAGGTGCATCCTCCTTCTCGCAGCGATTTCCTAGGAACAGATTTCGAAGAACAGCTCTGATCAGAGAATCACAGATTGGTTAGGGTTGGAAAGGAGCTCTGGAGATCATCCAGTCCAACCCCCCTGCCAGAGCAGGGTCACCTACAGCAGGTTGCACAGGATGACCTCCAGGCGGGTTTTGAATGTCTCTGGGGTGGGAGACTCTACCGCCTCCCTGGGCAGCCTGTTCCAGCGCTCTGCCACCCTCAAAGTAAAGAAGTCCCTCCTCATGCTTTGATAGAAGTTCCTACGTTCTAGTTTGTACCCGTTACCTCTTGTCCTGGATCATCTTTGATGATCCAGGACAAGAGGTAACGGGCACCAATTGGAACGTAGGAACTTGAGCTTGAACTGGAAGGTAGGAACTTGAACTTGAATATAGGATTATCCTTGATGATTCAGGATAGCTGTGTGTCTGACCAGTCCGTCTTTCGAAGGAGGTCCTGGGCCAGCTCCAGCCATGCTGTGCTGAGCAGAGCCCCTGGCAGCAGCCCCACAGCTCACTCCCAGTGTGCCTGAATGGAAAAGGTACCAAAGTTGCTCCAACACTTTCTGAAAAACTCTACAGTGTTACCCCACAAGCGCAAAGCGACGGCAAAGCCCGTGAAATGACACCGGTGCTTCCAGAAAATGTCAAGCTTCCTGCCCAAGGGTGACATGCCATGCGGTGGGGTCAGGGCCACGCGCTGAGCACCCGGTGCGCTGGGGTTGCCCCAGCGGTTCCTGAGCAGCTCCTGCAGTGCTGCCGCCGGTACCGTTCTGGCGGCTGTAGTTGTTTAAAAAGCCGTTGTTGTTTCCGGCGTAATCTGACGGCAGTTTTCTCGGGCATTTGGGCCTCTTCTAATAAGTGTGCTGTGAGTACATCTGCAAGCATTCACCTGTCGAGGTCAAATGACTGGTGGTGCTCATCTGCCCCCGTGCTACTGCTGCTGCCTCCCGTGAATGCTCATGTGCCTGCGTGCCCCTGTACAGGCACAGATGCACGCGCGCAACACCTGATCCCGCATCCTAATTATTTTTCGCCCGGTTCTCGGAGTTGTTCTGCTTCCGGCTGATGAATGGGAAAGTGTAGTAGTGCTGTTTCATTTCACCAGCCTCTCAAGTGTGGAAATTATGGTAAATTTGAGAACAAGCCAGATTAGATTGATAGTTACACCTCCTCCTTTAATTAGCAAACCACAGGATCTGTGGAGGCAAAGGCCGGGGGGGTGTGTCGGTGTATATAACGTGTATTGTCTATGTGAAAGATTAATCAAAAGGAGTTGCTTGAGGTGGGAAGGCTTTTCCGGAGAGGTTCCACATGTTGTCAGGTAGTCCCTCTGAATGGCAGCTTCCGGTTCGGTCCCTTAGCTTTCGGAAGTGACATTTAGTCTGATATGTGCCAGCCGTGCAATCTACCTAGCCCTGCAAAGTGCAAATATTAACCTAAATGCATATTAAGATACTGTGTGTTAGCTCCTGAACTGAAATAGAGAGCGGGTGTTCCAGCGGAGGCAAGCAAATCGTGTTGATTTACAGTGGCTTGAGGATTTGGCCCATTACCGCTTCTTTATACACTTTTAAAAAGAAATGCCAACTCGATAGTTTAGGCTTTAACTGGAACATGGCAAGTAATTCTGTGTTTTGGCGGACCCCTAGTAATGTTGCAGAATCTTTCTCAGAAGTTGTTCCATGGGATAGCCGATTCCTCAGGTAAGAGCTACTTGTTTGTTCAATCCTCCATCTTAGGCCTGCTCCTCAGGTGCATCCTCCTTCTCGCAGCGATTTCCTAGGAACAGATTTCGAAGAACAGCTCTGATCACAGAATCACAGATTGGTTAGGGTTGGAAAGGAGCTCTGGAGATCATCCAGTCCAACCCCCCTGCCAGAGCAGGGTCACCTACAGCAGGTTGCACAGGATGACCTCTAGGCGGGTTTTGAATGTCTCTGGGGTGGGAGACTCTACCGCCTCCCTGGGCAGCCTGTTCCAGCGCTCTGCCACCCTCAAAGTAAAGAAGTTCCTCCTCATGCTTTGATAGAAGTTCCTACGTTCTAGTTTGTACCCGTTACCTCTTGTCCTGGATCATCTTTGATGATCCAGGACAAGAGGTAACGGGCACCAATTGGAACGTAGGAACTTGAACTTGAACTGGAAGGTAGAAACTTGAACATAGGATTATCCTTGATGATTCAGGATAGCTGTGTGTCTGACCAGTCTGTCTTTCGAAGGAGGTCCTGGACCAGCTCCAGCCATGCTGTGCTGAGCAGAGCCCCTGGCAGCAGCCCCACAGCTCACTCCCAGTGTCCCTGAATGGAAAAGGTACCAAAGTTGCTGCAACACTTTCTGAAAAACTCTATAGTGTTACCCCACAAGCGCAAAGCGACGGCAAAGCCCGTGAAATGACACCGGTGCTTCCAGAAAATGTCAAGCTTCCTGCCCAAGGGTGACATGCCATGCGGTGGGGCCAGGGCCACGCGCTGAGCACCCGGTGCGCTGGGGTTGCCCCAGCGGTTCCTGAGCAGCTCCTGCAGTGCTGCCGCCGGTACCGTTCTGGCGGCTGTAGTTGTTTAAAAAGCCGTTGTTGTTTCCGGCGTAATCTGACGGCAGTTTTCTCGGGCATTTGGGCCTCTTCTAATAAGTGTGCTGTGACTACATCTGCAAGCATTCACCTGTCGAGGTCAAATGACTGGTGGTGCTCATCTGCCCCCGTGCTACTGCTGCTGCCTCCCGTGAATGCTCATGTGCCTGTGTGCCCCTGTACAGGCACAGATGCACGCGCGCAACACCTGATCCCGCATCCTAATTATTTTTCGCCCGGTTCTCGGAGTTGTTCTGCTTCCGGCTGATGAATGGGAAAGTGTAGTAGTGCTGTTTCATTTCACCAGCCTCTCAAGTGTGGAAATTATGGTAAATTTGAGAACAAGCCAGATTAGATTGATAGTTACACCTCCTCCTTTAATTAGCAAACCACAGGATCTGTGGAGGCAAAGGCCGGGGGGGTGTGTCGGTGTATATAACGTGTATTGTCTATGTGAAAGATTAATCAAAAGGAGTTGCTTGAGGTGGGAAGGCTTTTCCGGAGAGGTTCCACATGTTGTCAGGTAGTCCCTCTGAATGGCAGCTTCCGGTTCGGTCCCTTAGCTTTCGGAAGTGACATTTAGTCTGATATGTGCCAGCCGTGCAATCTACCTAGCCCTGCAAAGTGCAAATATTAACCTAAATGCATATTAAGATACTGTGTGTTAGCTCCTGAACTGAAATAGAGAGCGGGTGTTCCAGCGGAGGCAAGCAAATCGTGTTGATTTACAGTGGCTTGAGGATTTGGCCCATTACCGCTTCTTTATACACTTTTAAAAAGAAATGCCAACTCGATAGTTTAGGCTTTAACTGGAACATGGCAAGTAATTCTGTGTTTTGGCGGACCCCTAGTAATGTTGCAGAATCTTTCTCAGAAGTTGTTCCATGGGATAGCCGATTCCTCAGGTAAGAGCTACTTGTTTGTTCAATCCTCCATCTTAGGCCTGCTCCTCAGGTGCATCCTCCTTCTCGCAGCGATTTCCTAGGAACAGATTTCGAAGAACAGCTCTGATCACAGAATCACAGATTGGTTAGGGTTGGAAAGGAGCTCTGGAGATCATCCAGTCCAACCCCCCTGCCAGAGCAGGGTCACCTACAGCAGGTTGCACAGGATGACCTCCAGGCGGGTTTTGAATGTCTCTGGGGTGGGAGACTCTACCGCCTCCCTGGGCAGCCTGTTCCAGCGCTCTGCCACCCTCAAAGTAAAGAAGTTCCTCCTCATGCTTTGATAGAAGTTCCTACGTTCTAGTTTGTACCCGTTACCTCTTGTCCTGGATCATCTTTGATGATCCAGGACAAGAGGTAACGGGCACCAATTGGAACGTAGGAACTTGAGCTTGAACTGGAAGGTAGGAACTTGAACTTGAATATAGGATTATCCTTGATGATTCAGGATAGCTGTGTGTCTGACCAGTCCGTCTTTCGAAGGAGGTCCTGGGCCAGCTCCAGCCATGCTGTGCTGAGCAGAGCCCCTGGCAGCAGCCCCACAGCTCACTCCCAGTGTGCCTGAATGGAAAAGGTACCAAAGTTGCTCCAACACTTTCTGAAAAACTCTACAGTGTTACCCCACAAGCGCAAAGCGACGGCAAAGCCCGTGACATGACACCGGTGCTTCCAGAAAATGTCAAGCTTCCTGCCCAAGGGTGACATGCCATGCGGTGGGGTCAGGGCCACGCGCTGAGCACCCGGTGCGCTGGGGTTGCCCCAGCGGTTCCTGAGCAGCTCCTGCAGTGCTGCCGCCGGTACCGTTCTGGCGGCTGTAGTTGTTTAAAAAGCCGTTGTTGTTTCCGGCGTAATCTGACGGCAGTTTTCTCGGGCATTTGGGCCTCTTCTAATAAGTGTGCTGTGAGTACATCTGCAAGCATTCACCTGTCGAGGTCAAATGACTGGTGGTGCTCATCTGCCCCCGTGCTACTGCTGCTGCCTCCCGTGAATGCTCATGTGCCTGCGTGCCCCTGTACAGGCACAGATGCACGCGCGCAACACCTGATCCCGCATCCTAATTATTTTTCGCCCGGTTCTCGGAGTTGTTCTGCTTCCGGCTGATGAATGGGAAAGTGTAGTAGTGCTGTTTCATTTCACCAGCCTCTCAAGTGTGGAAATTATGGTAAATTTGAGAACAAGCCAGATTAGATTGATAGTTACACCTCCTCCTTTAATTAGCAAACCACAGGATCTGTGGAGGCAAAGGCCGGGGGGGTGTGTCGGTGTATATAACGTGTATTGTCTATGTGAAAGATTAATCAAAAGGAGTTGCTTGAGGTGGGAAGGCTTTTCCGGAGAGGTTCCACATGTTGTCAGGTAGTCCCTCTGAATGGCAGCTTCCGGTTCGGTCCCTTAGCTTTCGGAAGTGACATTTAGTCTGATATGTGCCAGCCGTGCAATCTACCTAGCCCTGCAAAGTGCAAATATTAACCTAAATGCATATTAAGATACTGTGTGTTAGCTCCTGAACTGAAATAGAGAGCGGGTGTTCCAGCGGAGGCAAGCAAATCGTGTTGATTTACAGTGGCTTGAGGATTTGGCCCATTACCGCTTCTTTATACACTTTTAAAAAGAAATGCCAACTCGATAGTTTAGGCTTTAACTGGAACATGGCAAGTAATTCTGTGTTTTGGCGGACCCCTAGTAATGTTGCAGAATCTTTCTCAGAAGTTGTTCCATGGGATAGCCGATTCCTCAGGTAAGAGCTACTTGTTTGTTCAATCCTCCATCTTAGGCCTGCTCCTCAGGTGCATCCTCCTTCTCGCAGCGATTTCCTAGGAACAGATTTCGAAGAACAGCTCTGATCACAGAATCACAGATTGGTTAGGGTTGGAAAGGAGCTCTGGAGATCATCCAGTCCAACCCCCCTGCCAGAGCAGGGTCACCTACAGCAGGTTGCACAGGATGACCTCTAGGCGGGTTTTGAATGTCTCTGGGGTGGGAGACTCTACCGCCTCCCTGGGCAGCCTGTTCCAGCGCTCTGCCACCCTCAAAGTAAAGAAGTTCCTCCTCATGCTTTGATAGAAGTTCCTACGTTCTAGTTTGTACCCGTTACCTCTTGTCCTGGATCATCTTTGATGATCCAGGACAAGAGGTAACGGGCACCAATTGGAACGTAGGAACTTGAACTTGAACTGGAAGGTAGAAACTTGAACATAGGATTATCCTTGATGATTCAGGATAGCTGTGTGTCTGACCAGTCTGTCTTTCGAAGGAGGTCCTGGACCAGCTCCAGCCATGCTGTGCTGAGCAGAGCCCCTGGCAGCAGCCCCACAGCTCACTCCCAGTGTCCCTGAATGGAAAAGGTACCAAAGTTGCTGCAACACTTTCTGAAAAACTCTATAGTGTTACCCCACAAGCGCAAAGCGACGGCAAAGCCCGTGAAATGACACCGGTGCTTCCAGAAAATGTCAAGCTTCCTGCCCAAGGGTGACATGCCATGCGGTGGGGTCAGGGCCACGCGCTGAGCACCCGGTGCGCTGGGGTTGCCCCAGCGGTTCCTGAGCAGCTCCTGCAGTGCTGCCGCCGGTACCGTTCTGGCGGCTGTAGTTGTTTAAAAAGCCGTTGTTGTTTCCGGCGTAATCTGACGGCAGTTTTCTCGGGCATTTGGGCCTCTTCTAATAAGTGTGCTGTGAGTACATCTGCAAGCATTCACCTGTCGAGGTCAAATGACTGGTGGTGCTCATCTGCCCCCGTGCTACTGCTGCTGCCTCCCGTGAATGCTCATGTGCCTGCGTGCCCCTGTACAGGCACAGATGCACGCGCGCAACACCTGATCCCGCATCCTAATTATTTTTCGCCCGGTTCTCGGAGTTGTTCTGCTTCCGGCTGATGAATGGGAAAGTGTAGTAGTGCTGTTTCATTTCACCAGCCTCTCAAGTGTGGAAATTATGGTAAATTTGAGAACAAGCCAGATTAGATTGATAGTTACACCTCCTCCTTTAATTAGCCAACCACAGGATCTGTGGAGGCAAAGGCCGGGGGGGTGTGTCGGTGTATATAACGTGTATTGTCTATGTGAAAGATTAATCAAAAGGAGTTGCTTGAGGTGGGAAGGCTTTTCCGGAGAGGTTCCACATGTTGTCAGGTAGTCCCTCTGAATGGCAGCTTCCGGTTCGGTCCCTTAGCTTTCGGAAGTGACATTTAGTCTGATATGTGCCAGCCGTGCAATCTACCTAGCCCTGCAAAGTGCAAATATTAACCTAAATGCATATTAAGATACTGTGTGTTAGCTCCTGAACTGCAATAGAGAGCGGGTGTTCCAGCGGAGGCAAGCAAATCGTGTTGATTTACAGTGGCTTGCGGATTTGGCCCATTACCGCTTCTTTATACACTTTTAAAAAGAAATGCCAACTCGATAGTTTAGGCTTTAACTGGAACATGGCAAGTAATTCTGTGTTTTGGCGGACCCCTAGTAATGTTGCAGAATCTTTCTCAGAAGTTGTTCCATGGGATAGCCGATTCCTCAGGTAAGAGCTACTTGTTTGTTCAATCCTCCATCTTAGGCCTGCTCCTCAGGTGCATCCTCCTTCTCGCAGCGATTTCCTAGGAACAGATTTCGAAGAACAGCTCTGATCACAGAATCACAGATTGGTTAGGGTTGGAAAGGAGCTCTGGAGATCATCCAGTCCAACCCCCCTGCCAGAGCAGGGTCACCTACAGCAGGTTGCACAGGATGACCTCCAGGCGGGTTTTGAATGTCTCTGGGGTGGAAGACTCTACCGCCTCCCTGGGCAACCTGTTCCAGCGCTCTGCCACCCTCAAAGTAAAGAAGTTCCTCCTCATGCTTTGATAGAAGTTCCTACGTTCCAGTTTGTACCCGTTACCTCTTGTCCTGGATCATCTTTGATGATCCAGGACAAGAGGTAACGGGCACCAATTGGAACGTAGGAACCTGAACTTGAACTGGAAGGTAGGAACTTGAACATAGGATTATCCTTGATGATTCAGGATAGCTGTGTGTCTGACCAGTCTGTCTTTCGAAGGAGGTCCTGGGCCAGCTCCAGCCATGCTGTGCTGAGCAGAGCCCCTGGCAGCAGCCCCACAGCTCACTCCCAGTGTCCCTGAATGGAAAAGGTACCAAAGTTGCTGCAACACTTTCTGAAAAACTCTATAGTGTTACCCCACAAGCGCAAAGCGACGGCAAAGCCCGTGAAATGACACCGGTGCTTCCAGAAAATGTCAAGCTTCCTGCCCAAGGGTGACATGCCATGCGGTGGGGCCAGGGCCACGCGCTGAGCACCCGGTGCGCTGGGGTTGCCCCAGCGGTTCCTGAGCAGCTCCTGCAGTGCTGCCGCCGGTACCGTTCTGGCGGCTGTAGTTGTTTAAAAAGCCGTTGTTGTTTCCGGCGTAATCTGACGGCAGTTTTCTCGGGCATTTGGGCCTCTTCTAATAAGTGTGCTGTGACTACATCTGCAAGCATTCACCTGTCGAGGTCAAATGACTGGTGGTGCTCATCTGCCCCCGTGCTACTGCTGCTGCCTCCCGTGAATGCTCATGTGCCTGTGTGCCCCTGTACAGGCACAGATGCACGCGCGCAACACCTGATCCCGCATCCTAATTATTTTTCGCCCGGTTCTCGGAGTTGTTCTGCTTCCGGCTGATGAATGGGAAAGTGTAGTAGTGCTGTTTCATTTCACCAGCCTCTCAAGTGTGGAAATTATGGTAAATTTGAGAACAAGCCAGATTAGATTGATAGTTACACCTCCTCCTTTAATTAGCAAACCACAGGATCTGTGGAGGCAAAGGCCGGGGGGGTGTGTCGGTGTATATAACGTGTATTGTCTATGTGAAAGATTAATCAAAAGGAGTTGCTTGAGGTGGGAAGGCTTTTCCGGAGAGGTTCCACATGTTGTCAGGTAGTCCCTCTGAATGGCAGCTTCCGGTTCGGTCCCTTAGCTTTCGGAAGTGACATTTAGTCTGATATGTGCCAGCCGTGCAATCTACCTAGCCCTGCAAAGTGCAAATATTAACCTAAATGCATATTAAGATACTGTGTGTTAGCTCCTGAACTGAAATAGAGAGCGGGTGTTCCAGCGGAGGCAAGCAAATCGTGTTGATTTACAGTGGCTTGAGGATTTGGCCCATTACCGCTTCTTTATACACTTTTAAAAAGAAATGCCAACTCGATAGTTTAGGCTTTAACTGGAACATGGCAAGTAATTCTGTGTTTTGGCGGACCCCTAGTAATGTTGCAGAATCTTTCTCAGAAGTTGTTCCATGGGATAGCCGATTCCTCAGGTAAGAGCTACTTGTTTGTTCAATCCTCCATCTTAGGCCTGCTCCTCAGGTGCATCCTCCTTCTCGCAGCGATTTCCTAGGAACAGATTTCGAAGAACAGCTCTGATCACAGAATCACAGATTGGTTAGGGTTGGAAAGGAGCTCTGGAGATCATCCAGTCCAACCCCCCTGCCAGAGCAGGGTCACCTACAGCAGGTTGCACAGGATGACCTCCAGGCGGGTTTTGAATGTCTCTGGGGTGGGAGACTCTACCGCCTCCCTGGGCAGCCTGTTCCAGCGCTCTGCCACCCTCAAAGTAAAGAAGTTCCTCCTCATGCTTTGATAGAAGTTCCTACGTTCTAGTTTGTACCCGTTACCTCTTGTCCTGGATCATCTTTGATGATCCAGGACAAGAGGTAACGGGCACCAATTGGAACGTAGGAACTTGAGCTTGAACTGGAAGGTAGGAACTTGAACTTGAATATAGGATTATCCTTGATGATTCAGGATAGCTGTGTGTCTGACCAGTCCGTCTTTCGAAGGAGGTCCTGGGCCAGCTCCAGCCATGCTGTGCTGAGCAGAGCCCCTGGCAGCAGCCCCACAGCTCACTCCCAGTGTGCCTGAATGGAAAAGGTACCAAAGTTGCTCCAACACTTTCTGAAAAACTCTACAGTGTTACCCCACAAGCGCAAAGCGACGGCAAAGCCCGTGACATGACACCGGTGCTTCCAGAAAATGTCAAGCTTCCTGCCCAAGGGTGACATGCCATGCGGTGGGGTCAGGGCCACGCGCTGAGCACCCGGTGCGCTGGGGTTGCCCCAGCGGTTCCTGAGCAGCTCCTGCAGTGCTGCCGCCGGTACCGTTCTGGCGGCTGTAGTTGTTTAAAAAGCCGTTGTTGTTTCCGGCGTAATCTGACGGCAGTTTTCTCGGGCATTTGGGCCTCTTCTAATAAGTGTGCTGTGAGTACATCTGCAAGCATTCACCTGTCGAGGTCAAATGACTGGTGGTGCTCATCTGCCCCCGTGCTACTGCTGCTGCCTCCCGTGAATGCTCATGTGCCTGCGTGCCCCTGTACAGGCACAGATGCACGCGCGCAACACCTGATCCCGCATCCTAATTATTTTTCGCCCGGTTCTCGGAGTTGTTCTGCTTCCGGCTGATGAATGGGAAAGTGTAGTAGTGCTGTTTCATTTCACCAGCCTCTCAAGTGTGGAAATTATGGTAAATTTGAGAACAAGCCAGATTAGATTGATAGTTACACCTCCTCCTTTAATTAGCAAACCACAGGATCTGTGGAGGCAAAGGCCGGGGGGGTGTGTCGGTGTATATAACGTGTATTGTCTATGTGAAAGATTAATCAAAAGGAGTTGCTTGAGGTGGGAAGGCTTTTCCGGAGAGGTTCCACATGTTGTCAGGTAGTCCCTCTGAATGGCAGCTTCCGGTTCGGTCCCTTAGCTTTCGGAAGTGACATTTAGTCTGATATGTGCCAGCCGTGCAATCTACCTAGCCCTGCAAAGTGCAAATATTAACCTAAATGCATATTAAGATACTGTGTGTTAGCTCCTGAACTGAAATAGAGAGCGGGTGTTCCAGCGGAGGCAAGCAAATCGTGTTGATTTACAGTGGCTTGAGGATTTGGCCCATTACCGCTTCTTTATACACTTTTAAAAAGAAATGCCAACTCGATAGTTTAGGCTTTAACTGGAACATGGCAAGTAATTCTGTGTTTTGGCGGACCCCTAGTAATGTTGCAGAATCTTTCTCAGAAGTTGTTCCATGGGATAGCCGATTCCTCAGGTAAGAGCTACTTGTTTGTTCAATCCTCCATCTTAGGCCTGCTCCTCAGGTGCATCCTCCTTCTCGCAGCGATTTCCTAGGAACAGATTTCGAAGAACAGCTCTGATCACAGAATCACAGATTGGTTAGGGTTGGAAAGGAGCTCTGGAGATCATCCAGTCCAACCCCCCTGCCAGAGCAGGGTCACCTACAGCAGGTTGCACAGGATGACCTCTAGGCGGGTTTTGAATGTCTCTGGGGTGGGAGACTCTACCGCCTCCCTGGGCAGCCTGTTCCAGCGCTCTGCCACCCTCAAAGTAAAGAAGTTCCTCCTCATGCTTTGATAGAAGTTCCTACGTTCTAGTTTGTACCCGTTACCTCTTGTCCTGGATCATCTTTGATGATCCAGGACAAGAGGTAACGGGCACCAATTGGAACGTAGGAACTTGAACTTGAACTGGAAGGTAGAAACTTGAACATAGGATTATCCTTGATGATTCAGGATAGCTGTGTGTCTGACCAGTCTGTCTTTCGAAGGAGGTCCTGGACCAGCTCCAGCCATGCTGTGCTGAGCAGAGCCCCTGGCAGCAGCCCCACAGCTCACTCCCAGTGTCCCTGAATGGAAAAGGTACCAAAGTTGCTGCAACACTTTCTGAAAAACTCTATAGTGTTACCCCACAAGCGCAAAGCGACGGCAAAGCCCGTGAAATGACACCGGTGCTTCCAGAAAATGTCAAGCTTCCTGCCCAAGGGTGACATGCCATGCGGTGGGGTCAGGGCCACGCGCTGAGCACCCGGTGCGCTGGGGTTGCCCCAGCGGTTCCTGAGCAGCTCCTGCAGTGCTGCCGCCGGTACCGTTCTGGCGGCTGTAGTTGTTTAAAAAGCCGTTGTTGTTTCCGGCGTAATCTGACGGCAGTTTTCTCGGGCATTTGGGCCTCTTCTAATAAGTGTGCTGTGAGTACATCTGCAAGCATTCACCTGTCGAGGTCAAATGACTGGTGGTGCTCATCTGCCCCCGTGCTACTGCTGCTGCCTCCCGTGAATGCTCATGTGCCTGCGTGCCCCTGTACAGGCACAGATGCACGCGCGCAACACCTGATCCCGCATCCTAATTATTTTTCGCCCGGTTCTCGGAGTTGTTCTGCTTCCGGCTGATGAATGGGAAAGTGTAGTAGTGCTGTTTCATTTCACCAGCCTCTCAAGTGTGGAAATTATGGTAAATTTGAGAACAAGCCAGATTAGATTGATAGTTACACCTCCTCCTTTAATTAGCCAACCACAGGATCTGTGGAGGCAAAGGCCGGGGGGGTGTGTCGGTGTATATAACGTGTATTGTCTATGTGAAAGATTAATCAAAAGGAGTTGCTTGAGGTGGGAAGGCTTTTCCGGAGAGGTTCCACATGTTGTCAGGTAGTCCCTCTGAATGGCAGCTTCCGGTTCGGTCCCTTAGCTTTCGGAAGTGACATTTAGTCTGATATGTGCCAGCCGTGCAATCTACCTAGCCCTGCAAAGTGCAAATATTAACCTAAATGCATATTAAGATACTGTGTGTTAGCTCCTGAACTGCAATAGAGAGCGGGTGTTCCAGCGGAGGCAAGCAAATCGTGTTGATTTACAGTGGCTTGCGGATTTGGCCCATTACCGCTTCTTTATACACTTTTAAAAAGAAATGCCAACTCGATAGTTTAGGCTTTAACTGGAACATGGCAAGTAATTCTGTGTTTTGGCGGACCCCTAGTAATGTTGCAGAATCTTTCTCAGAAGTTGTTCCATGGGATAGCCGATTCCTCAGGTAAGAGCTACTTGTTTGTTCAATCCTCCATCTTAGGCCTGCTCCTCAGGTGCATCCTCCTTCTCGCAGCGATTTCCTAGGAACAGATTTCGAAGAACAGCTCTGATCACAGAATCACAGATTGGTTAGGGTTGGAAAGGAGCTCTGGAGATCATCCAGTCCAACCCCCCTGCCAGAGCAGGGTCACCTACAGCAGGTTGCACAGGATGACCTCCAGGCGGGTTTTGAATGTCTCTGGGGTGGAAGACTCTACCGCCTCCCTGGGCAACCTGTTCCAGCGCTCTGCCACCCTCAAAGTAAAGAAGTTCCTCCTCATGCTTTGATAGAAGTTCCTACGTTCCAGTTTGTACCCGTTACCTCTTGTCCTGGATCATCTTTGATGATCCAGGACAAGAGGTAACGGGCACCAATTGGAACGTAGGAACCTGAACTTGAACTGGAAGGTAGGAACTTGAACATAGGATTATCCTTGATGATTCAGGATAGCTGTGTGTCTGACCAGTCTGTCTTTCGAAGGAGGTCCTGGGCCAGCTCCAGCCATGCTGTGCTGAGCAGAGCCCCTGGCAGCAGCCCCACAGCTCACTCCCAGTGTGCCTGAATGGAAAAGGTACCAAAGTTGCTCCAACACTTTCTGAAAAACTCTATAGTGTTACCCCACAAGCGCAAAGCAACGGCAAAGCCCGTGAAATGACACCGGTGCTTCCAGAAAATGTCAAGCTTCCTGCCCAAGGGTGACATGCCATGCGGTGGGGTCAGGGCCACGCGCTGAGCACCCGGTGCGCTGGGGTTGCCCCAGCGGTTCCTGAGCAGCTCCTGCAGTGCTGCCGCCGGTACCGTTCTGGCGGCTGTAGTTGTTTAAAAAGCCGTTGTTGTTTCCGGCGTAATCTGACGGCAGTTTTCTCGGGCATTTGGGCCTCTTCTAATAAGTGTGCTGTGAGTACATCTGCAAGCATTCACCTGTCGAGGTCAAATGACTGGTGGTGCTCATCTGCCCCCGTGCTACTGCTGCTGCCTCCCGTGAATGCTCATGTGCCTGCGTGCCCCTGTACAGGCACAGATGCACGCGCGCAACACCTGATCCCGCATCCTAATTATTTTTCGCCCGGTTCTCGGAGTTGTTCTGCTTCCGGCTGATGAATGGGAAAGTGTAGTAGTGCTGTTTCATTTCACCAGCCTCTCAAGTGCGGAAATTATGGTAAATTTGAGAACAAGCCAGATTAGATTGATAGTTACACCTCCTCCTTTAATTAGCCAACCACAGGATCTGTGGAGGCAAAGGCCGGGGGGGTGTGTCGGTGTATATAACGTGTATTGTCTATGTGAAAGATTAATCAAAAGGAGTTGCTTGAGGTGGGAAGGCTTTTCCGGAGAGGTTCCACATGTTGTCAGGTAGTCCCTCTGAATGGCAGCTTCCGGTTCGGTCCCTTAGCTTTCGGAAGTGACATTTAGTCTGATATGTGCCAGCCGTGCAATCTACCTAGCCCTGCAAAGTGCAAATATTAACCTAAATGCATATTAAGATACTGTGTGTTAGCTCCTGAACTGAAATAGAGAGCGGGTGTTCCAGCGGAGGCAAGCAAATCGTGTTGATTTACAGTGGCTTGAGGATTTGGCCCATTACCGCTTCTTTATACACTTTTAAAAAGAAATGCCAACTCGATAGTTTAGGCTTTAACTGGAACATGGCAAGTAATTCTGTGTTTTGGCGGACCCCTAGTAATGTTGCAGAATCTTTCTCAGAAGTTGTTCCATGGGATAGCCGATTCCTCAGGTAAGAGCTACTTGTTTGTTCAATCCTCCATCTTAGGCCTGCTCCTCAGGTGCATCCTCCTTCTCGCAGCGATTTCCTAGGAACAGATTTCGAAGAACAGCTCTGATCACAGAATCACAGATTGGTTAGGGTTGGAAAGGAGCTCTGGAGATCATCCAGTCCAACCCCCCTGCCAGAGCAGGGTCACCTACAGCAGGTTGCACAGGATGACCTCTAGGCGGGTTTTGAATGTCTCTGGGGTGGGAGACTCTACCGCCTCCCTGGGCAGCCTGTTCCAGCGCTCTGCCACCCTCAAAGTAAAGAAGTTCCTCCTCATGCTTTGATAGAAGTTCCTACGTTCTAGTTTGTACCCGTTACCTCTTGTCCTGGATCATCTTTGATGATCCAGGACAAGAGGTAACGGGCACCAATTGGAACGTAGGAACTTGAACTTGAACTGGAAGGTAGAAACTTGAACATAGGATTATCCTTGATGATTCAGGATAGCTGTGTGTCTGACCAGTCTGTCTTTCGAAGGAGGTCCTGGACCAGCTCCAGCCATGCTGTGCTGAGCAGAGCCCCTGGCAGCAGCCCCACAGCTCACTCCCAGTGTCCCTGAATGGAAAAGGTACCAAAGTTGCTGCAACACTTTCTGAAAAACTCTATAGTGTTACCCCACAAGCGCAAAGCGACGGCAAAGCCCGTGAAATGACACCGGTGCTTCCAGAAAATGTCAAGCTTCCTGCCCAAGGGTGACATGCCATGCGGTGGGGTCAGGGCCACGCGCTGAGCACCCGGTGCGCTGGGGTTGCCCCAGCGGTTCCTGAGCAGCTCCTGCAGTGCTGCCGCCGGTACCGTTCTGGCGGCTGTAGTTGTTTAAAAAGCCGTTGTTGTTTCCGGCGTAATCTGACGGCAGTTTTCTCGGGCATTTGGGCCTCTTCTAATAAGTGTGCTGTGAGTACATCTGCAAGCATTCACCTGTCGAGGTCAAATGACTGGTGGTGCTCATCTGCCCCCGTGCTACTGCTGCTGCCTCCCGTGAATGCTCATGTGCCTGCGTGCCCCTGTACAGGCACAGATGCACGCGCGCAACACCTGATCCCGCATCCTAATTATTTTTCGCCCGGTTCTCGGAGTTGTTCTGCTTCCGGCTGATGAATGGGAAAGTGTAGTAGTGCTGTTTCATTTCACCAGCCTCTCAAGTGTGGAAATTATGGTAAATTTGAGAACAAGCCAGATTAGATTGATAGTTACACCTCCTCCTTTAATTAGCCAACCACAGGATCTGTGGAGGCAAAGGCCGGGGGGGTGTGTCGGTGTATATAACGTGTATTGTCTATGTGAAAGATTAATCAAAAGGAGTTGCTTGAGGTGGGAAGGCTTTTCCGGAGAGGTTCCACATGTTGTCAGGTAGTCCCTCTGAATGGCAGCTTCCGGTTCGGTCCCTTAGCTTTCGGAAGTGACATTTAGTCTGATATGTGCCAGCCGTGCAATCTACCTAGCCCTGCAAAGTGCAAATATTAACCTAAATGCATATTAAGATACTGTGTGTTAGCTCCTGAACTGAAATAGAGAGCGGGTGTTCCAGCGGAGGCAAGCAAATCGTGTTGATTTACAGTGGCTTGCGGATTTGGCCCATTACCGCTTCTTTATACACTTTTAAAAAGAAATGCCAACTCGATAGTTTAGGCTTTAACTGGAACATGGCAAGTAATTGTATGTTTTGGCGGACCCCTAGTAATGTTGCAGAATCTTTCTCAGAAGTTGTTCCATGGGATAGCCGATTCCTCAGGTAAGAGCTACTTGTTTGTTCAATCCTCCATCTTAGGCCTGCTCCTCAGGTGCATCCTCCTTCTCGCAGCGATTTCCTAGGAACAGATTTCGAAGAACAGCTCTGATCACAGAATCACAGATTGGTTAGGGTTGGAAAGGAGCTCTGGAGATCATCCAGCCCAACCCCCCTGCCAGAGCAGGGTCACCTACAGCAGGTTGCACAGGATGACCTCCAGGCGGGTTTTGAATGTCTCTGGGGTGGAAGACTCTACCGCCTCCCTGGGCAGCCTGTTCCAGCGCTCTGCCACCCTCAAAGTAAAGAAGTTCCTCCTCATGCTTTGATAGAAGTTCCTACGTTCCAGTTTGTACCCGTTACCTCTTGTCCTGGATCATCTTTGATGATCCAGGACAAGAGGTAACGGGCACCAATTGGAACGTAGGAACTTGAACTTGAACTGGAACGTAGGAACTTGAACTTGAACATAGGATTATCCTTGATGATTCAGGATAGCTGTGTGTCTGACCAGTCTGTCTTTCGAAGGAGGTCCTGGGCCAGCTCCAGCTATGCTGTGCTGAGCAGAGCCCCTGGCAGCAGCCCCACAGCTCACTCCCAGTGTGCCTGAATGGAAAAGGTACCAAAGTTGCTCCAACACTTTCTGAAAAACTCTATAGTGTTACCCCACAAGCGCAAAGCAACAGCAAAGCCCGTGAAATGACACCGGTGCTTCCAGAAAATGTCAAGCTTCCTGCCCAAGGGTGACATGCCATGCGGTGGGGTCAGGGCCACGCGCTGAGCACCCGGTGCGCTGGGGTTGCCCCAGCGGTTCCTCAGCAGCTCCTGCAGTGCTGCCGCCGGTACCGTTCTGGCGGCTGTAGTTGTTTAAAAAGCCGTTGTTGTTTCCGGCGTAATCTGACGGCAGTTTTCTCGGGCATTTGGGCCTCTTCTAATAAGTGTGCTGTGAGTACATCTGCAAGCATTCACCTGTCGAGGTCAAATGACTGGTGGTGCTCATCTGCCCCCGTGCTACTGCTGCTGCCTCCCGTGAATGCTCATGTGCCTGCGTGCCCCTGTACAGGCACAGATGCACGCGCGCAACACCTGATCCCGCATCCTAATTATTTTTCGCCCGGTTCTCGGAGTTGTTCTGCTTCCGGCTGATGAATGGGAAAGTGTAGTAGTGCTGTTTCATTTCACCAGCCTCTCAAGTGTGGAAATTATGGTAAATTTGAGAACAAGCCAGATTAGATTGATAGTTACACCTCCTCCTTTAATTAGCCAACCACAGGATCTGTGGAGGCAAAGGCCGGGGGTGTGTGTCGGTGTATATAACGTGTATTGTCTATGTGAAAGATTAATCAAAAGGAGTTGCTTGAGGTGGGAAGGCTTTTCCGGAGAGGTTCCACATGTTGTCAGGTAGTCCCTCTGAATGGCAGCTTCCGGTTCGGTCCCTTAGCTTTCGGAAGTGACATTTAGTCTGATATGTGCCAGCCGTGCAATCTACCTAGCCCTGCAAAGTGCAAATATTAACCTAAATGCATATTAAGATACTGTGTGTTAGCTCCTGAACTGCAATAGAGAGCGGGTGTTCCAGCGGAGGCAAGCAAATCGTGTTGATTTACAGTGGCTTGCGGATTTGGCCCATTACCGCTTCTTTATACACTTTTAAAAAGAAATGCCAACTCGATAGTTTAGGCTTTAACTGGAACATGGCAAGTAATTCTGTGTTTTGGCGGACCCCTAGTAATGTTGCAGAATCTTTCTCAGAAGTTGTTCCATGGGATAGCCGATTCCTCAGGTAAGAGCTACTTGTTTGTTCAATCCTCCATCTTAGGCCTGCTCCTCAGGTGCATCCTCCTTCTCGCAGCGATTTCCTAGGAACAGATTTCGAAGAACAGCTCTGATCACAGAATCACAGATTGGTTAGGGTTGGAAAGGAGCTCTGGAGATCATCCAGCCCAACCCCCCTGCCAGAGCAGGGTCACCTACAGCAGGTTGCACAGGATGACCTCCAGGCGGGTTTTGAATGTCTCTGGGGTGGAAGACTCTACCGCCTCCCTGGGCAGCCTGTTCCAGCGCTCTGCCACCCTCAAAGTAAAGAAGTTCCTCCTCATGCTTTGATAGAAGTTCCTACGTTCCAGTTTGTACCCGTTACCTCTTGTCCTGGATCATCTTTGATGATCCAGGACAAGAGGTAACGGGCACCAATTGGAACGTAGGAACTTGAACTTGAACTGGAAGGTAGGAACTTGAACTTGAACATAGGATTATCCTTGATGATTCAGGATAGCTGTGTGTCTGACCAGTCTGTCTTTCGAAGGAGGTCCTGGGCCAGCTCCAGCTATGCTGTGCTGAGCAGAGCCCCTGGCAGCAGCCCCACAGCTCACTCCCAGTGTGCCTGAATGGAAAAGGTACCAAAGTTGCTCCAACACTTTCTGAAAAACTCTATAGTGTTACCCCACAAGCGCAAAGCAACAGCAAAGCCCGTGAAATGACACCGGTGCTTCCAGAAAATGTCAAGCTTCCTGCCCAAGGGTGACATGCCATGCGGTGGGGTCAGGGCCACGCGCTGAGCACCCGGTGCGCTGGGGTTGCCCCAGCGGTTCCTCAGCAGCTCCTGCAGTGCTGCCGCCGGTACCGTTCTGGCGGCTGTAGTTGTTTAAAAAGCCGTTGTTGTTTCCGGCGTAATCTGACGGCAGTTTTCTCGGGCATTTGGGCCTCTTCTAATAAGTGTGCTGTGAGTACATCTGCAAGCATTCACCTGTCGAGGTCAAATGACTGGTGGTGCTCATCTGCCCCCGTGCTACTGCTGCTGCCTCCCGTGAATGCTCATGTGCCTGCGTGCCCCTGTACAGGCACAGATGCACGCGCGCAACACCTGATCCCGCATCCTAATTATTTTTCGCCCGGTTCTCGGAGTTGTTCTGCTTCCGGCTGATGAATGGGAAAGTGTAGTAGTGCTGTTTCATTTCACCAGCCTCTCAAGTGTGGAAATTATGGTAAATTTGAGAACAAGCCAGATTAGATTGATAGTTACACCTCCTCCTTTAATTAGCCAACCACAGGATCTGTGGAGGCAAAGGCCGGGGGGGTGTGTCGGTGTATATAACGTGTATTGTCTATGTGAAAGATTAATCAAAAGGAGTTGCTTGAGGTGGGAAGGCTTTTCCGGAGAGGTTCCACATGTTGTCAGGTAGTCCCTCTGAATGGCAGCTTCCGGTTCGGTCCCTTAGCTTTCGGAAGTGACATTTAGTCTGATATGTGCCAGCCGTGCAATCTACCTAGCCCTGCAAAGTGCAAATATTAACCTAAATGCATATTAAGATACTGTGTGTTAGCTCCTGAACTGAAATAGAGAGCGGGTGTTCCAGCGGAGGCAAGCAAATCGTGTTGATTTAGAGTGGCTTGAGGATTTGGCCCATTACCGCTTCTTTATACACTTTTAAAAAGAAATGCCAACTCGATAGTTTAGGCTTTAACTGGAACATGGCAAGTAATTGTATGTTTTGGCGGACCCCTAGTAATGTTGCAGAATCTTTCTCAGAAGTTGTTCCATGGGATAGCCGATTCCTCAGGTAAGAGCTACTTGTTTGTTCAATCCTCCATCTTAGGCCTGCTCCTCAGGTGCATCCTCCTTCTCGCAGCGATTTCCTAGGAACAGATTTCGAAGAACAGCTCTGATCACAGAATCACAGATTGGTTAGGGTTGGAAAGGAGCTCTGGAGATCATCCAGCCCAACCCCCCTGCCAGAGCAGGGTCACCTACAGCAGGTTGCACAGGATGACCTCCAGGCGGGTTTTGAATGTCTCTGGGGTGGAAGACTCTACCGCCTCCCTGGGCAGCCTGTTCCAGCGCTCTGCCACCCTCAAAGTAAAGAAGTTCCTCCTCATGCTTTGATAGAAGTTCCTACGTTCCAGTTTGTACCCGTTACCTCTTGTCCTGGATCATCTTTGATGATCCAGGACAAGAGGTAACGGGCACCAATTGGAACGTAGGAACTTGAACTTGAACTGGAAGGTAGGAACTTGAACTTGAACATAGGATTATCCTTGATGATTCAGGATAGCTGTGTGTCTGACCAGTCTGTCTTTCGAAGGAGGTCCTGGGCCAGCTCCAGCTATGCTGTGCTGAGCAGAGCCCCTGGCAGCAGCCCCACAGCTCACTCCCAGTGTGCCTGAATGGAAAAGGTACCAAAGTTGCTCCAACACTTTCTGAAAAACTCTATAGTGTTACCCCACAAGCGCAAAGCAACAGCAAAGCCCGTGAAATGACACCGGTGCTTCCAGAAAATGTCAAGCTTCCTGCCCAAGGGTGACATGCCATGCGGTGGGGTCAGGGCCACGCGCTGAGCACCCGGTGCGCTGGGGTTGCCCCAGCGGTTCCTCAGCAGCTCCTGCAGTGCTGCCGCCGGTACCGTTCTGGCGGCTGTAGTTGTTTAAAAAGCCGTTGTTGTTTCCGGCGTAATCTGACGGCAGTTTTCTCGGGCATTTGGGCCTCTTCTAATAAGTGTGCTGTGAGTACATCTGCAAGCATTCACCTGTCGAGGTCAAATGACTGGTGGTGCTCATCTGCCCCCGTGCTACTGCTGCTGCCTCCCGTGAATGCTCATGTGCCTGCGTGCCCCTGTACAGGCACAGATGCACGCGCGCAACACCTGATCCCGCATCCTAATTATTTTTCGCCCGGTTCTCGGAGTTGTTCTGCTTCCGGCTGATGAATGGGAAAGTGTAGTAGTGCTGTTTCATTTCACCAGCCTCTCAAGTGTGGAAATTATGGTAAATTTGAGAACAAGCCAGATTAGATTGATAGTTACACCTCCTCCTTTAATTAGCCAACCACAGGATCTGTGGAGGCAAAGGCCGGGGGGGTGTGTCGGTGTATATAACGTGTATTGTCTATGTGAAAGATTAATCAAAAGGAGTTGCTTGAGGTGGGAAGGCTTTTCCGGAGAGGTTCCACATGTTGTCAGGTAGTCCCTCTGAATGGCAGCTTCCGGTTCGGTCCCTTAGCTTTCGGAAGTGACATTTAGTCTGATATGTGCCAGCCGTGCAATCTACCTAGCCCTGCAAAGTGCAAATATTAACCTAAATGCATATTAAGATACTGTGTGTTAGCTCCTGAACTGAAATAGAGAGCGGGTGTTCCAGCGGAGGCAAGCAAATCGTGTTGATTTAGAGTGGCTTGAGGATTTGGCCCATTACCGCTTCTTTATACACTTTTAAAAAGAAATGCCAACTCGATAGTTTAGGCTTTAACTGGAACATGGCAAGTAATTGTATGTTTTGGCGGACCCCTAGTAATGTTGCAGAATCTTTCTCAGAAGTTGTTCCATGGGATAGCCGATTCCTCAGGTAAGAGCTACTTGTTTGTTCAATCCTCCATCTTAGGCCTGCTCCTCAGGTGCATCCTCCTTCTCGCAGCGATTTCCTAGGAACAGATTTCGAAGAACAGCTCTGATCACAGAATCACAGATTGGTTAGGGTTGGAAAGGAGCTCTGGAGATCATCCAGCCCAACCCCCCTGCCAGAGCAGGGTCACCTACAGCAGGTTGCACAGGATGACCTCCAGGCGGGTTTTGAATGTCTCTGGGGTGGAAGACTCTACCGCCGCCCTGGGCAGCCTGTTCCAGCGCTCTGCCACCCTCAAAGTAAAGAAGTTCCTCCTCATGCTTTGATAGAAGTTCCTACGTTCCAGTTTGTACCCGTTACCTCTTGTCCTGGATCATCTTTGATGATCCAGGACAAGAGGTAACGGGCACCAATTGGAACGTAGGAACTTGAACTTGAACTGGAAGGTAGGAACTTGAACTTGAACATAGGATTATCCTTGATGATTCAGGATAGCTGTGTGTCTGACCAGTCTGTCTTTCGAAGGAGGTCCTGGGCCAGCTCCAGCTATGCTGTGCTGAGCAGAGCCCCTGGCAGCAGCCCCACAGCTCACTCCCAGTGTGCCTGAATGGAAAAGGTACCAAAGTTGCTCCAACACTTTCTGAAAAACTCTATAGTGTTACCCCACAAGCGCAAAGCAACGGCAAAGCCCGTGAAATGACACCGGTGCTTCCAGAAAATGTCAAGCTTCCTGCCCAAGGGTGACATGCCATGCGGTGGGGTCAGGGCCACGCGCTGAGCACCCGGTGCGCTGGGGTTGCCCCAGCGGTTCCTGAGCAGCTCCTGCAGTGCTGCCGCCGGTACCGTTCTGGCGGCTGTAGTTGTTTAAAAAGCCGTTGTTGTTTCCGGCGTAATCTGACGGCAGTTTTCTCGGGCATTTGGGCCTCTTCTAATAAGTGTGCTGTGAGTACATCTGCAAGCATTCACCTGTCGAGGTCAAATGACTGTTGGTGCTCATCTGCCCCCGTGCTGCTGCTGCTGCCTCCCGTGAATGCTCATGTGCCTGCGTGCCCCTGTACAGGCACAGATGCACGCGCGCAACACCTGATCCCGCATCCTAATTATTTTTCGCCCGGTTCTCGGAGTTGTTCTGCTTCCGGCTGATGAATGGGAAAGTGTAGTAGTGCTGTTTCATTTCACCAGCCTCTCAAGTGTGGAAATTATGGTAAATTTGAGAACAAGCCAGATTAGATTGATAGTTACACCTCCTCCTTTAATTAGCAAACCACAGGATCTGTGGAGGCAAAGGCCGGGGGGGTGTGTCGGTGTATATAACGTGTATTGTCTATGTGAAAGATTAATCAAAAGGAGTTGCTTGAGGTGGGAAGGCTTTTCCGGAGAGGTTCCACATGTTGTCAGGTAGTCCCTCTGAATGGCAGCTTCCGGTTCGGTCCCTTAGCTTTCGGAAGTGACATTTAGTCTGATATGTGCCAGCCGTGCAATCTACCTAGCCCTGCAAAGTGCAAATATTAACCTAAATGCATATTAAGATACTGTGTGTTAGCTCCTGAACTGAAATAGAGAGCGGGTGTTCCAGCGGAGGCAAGCAAATCGTGTTGATTTACAGTGGCTTGCGGATTTGGCCCATTACCGCTTCTTTATACACTTTTAAAAAGAAATGCCAACTCGATAGTTTAGGCTTTAACTGGAACATGGCAAGTAATTCTGTGTTTTGGCGGACCCCTAGTAATGTTGCAGAATCTTTCTCAGAAGTTGTTCCATGGGATAGCCGATTCCTCAGGTAAGAGCTACTTGTTTGTTCAATCCTCCATCTTAGGCCTGCTCCTCAGGTGCATCCTCCTTCTCGCAGCGATTTCCTAGGAACAGATTTCGAAGAACAGCTCTGATCACAGAATCACAGATTGGTTAGGGTTGGAAAGGAGCTCTGGAGATCATCCAGTCCAACCCCCCTGCCAGAGCAGGGTCACCTACAGCAGGTTGCACAGGATGACCTCCAGGCGGGTTTTGAATGTCTCTGGGGTGGAAGACTCTACCGCCTCCCTGGGCAACCTGTTCCAGCGCTCTGCCACCCTCAAAGTAAAGAAGTTCCTCCTCATGCTTTGATAGAAGTTCCTACGTTCCAGTTTGTACCCGTTACCTCTTGTCCTGGATCATCTTTGATGATCCAGGACAAGAGGTAACGGGCACCAATTGGAACGTAGGAACCTGAACTTGAACTGGAAGGTAGGAACTTGAACATAGGATTATCCTTGATGATTCAGGATAGCTGTGTGTCTGACCAGTCTGTCTTTCGAAGGAGGTCCTGGGCCAGCTCCAGCCATGCTGTGCTGAGCAGAGCCCCTGGCAGCAGCCCCACAGCTCACTCCCAGTGTGCCTGAATGGAAAAGGTACCAAAGTTGCTCCAACACTTTCTGAAAAACTCTATAGTGTTACCCCACAAGCGCAAAGCAACGGCAAAGCCCGTGAAATGACACCGGTGCTTCCAGAAAATGTCAAGCTTCCTGCCCAAGGGTGACATGCCATGCGGTGGGGTCAGGGCCACGCGCTGAGCACCCGGTGCGCTGGGGTTGCCCCAGCGGTTCCTGAGCAGCTCCTGCAGTGCTGCCGCCGGTACCGTTCTGGCGGCTGTAGTTGTTTAAAAAGCCGTTGTTGTTTCCGGCGTAATCTGACGGCAGTTTTCTCGGGCATTTGGGCCTCTTCTAATAAGTGTGCTGTGAGTACATCTGCAAGCATTCACCTGTCGAGGTCAAATGACTGGTGGTGCTCATCTGCCCCCGTGCTACTGCTGCTGCCTCCCGTGAATGCTCATGTGCCTGCGTGCCCCTGTACAGGCACAGATGCACGCGCGCAACACCTGATCCCGCATCCTAATTATTTTTCGCCCGGTTCTCTGAGTTGTTCTGCTTCCGGCTGATGAATGGGAAAGTGTAGTAGTGCTGTTTCATTTCACCAGCCTCTCAAGTGTGGAAATTATGGTAAATTTGAGAACAAGCCAGATTAGATTGATAGTTACACCTCCTCCTTTAATTAGCCAACCACAGGATCTGTGGAGGCAAAGGCCGGGGGGGTGTGTCGGTGTATATAACGTGTATTGTCTATGTGAAAGATTAATCAAAAGGAGTTGCTTGAGGTGGGAAGGCTTTTCCGGAGAGGTTCCACATGTTGTCAGGTAGTCCCTCTGAATGGCAGCTTCCGGTTCGGTCCCTTAGCTTTCGGAAGTGACATTTAGTCTGATATGTGCCAGCCGTGCAATCTACCTAGCCCTGCAAAGTGCAAATATTAACCTAAATGCATATTAAGATACTGTGTGTTAGCTCCTGAACTGAAATAGAGAGCGGGTGTTCCAGCGGAGGCAAGCAAATCGTGTTGATTTAGAGTGGCTTGAGGATTTGGCCCATTACCGCTTCTTTATACACTTTTAAAAAGAAATGCCAACTCGATAGTTTAGGCTTTAACTGGAACATGGCAAGTAATTGTATGTTTTGGCGGACCCCTAGTAATGTTGCAGAATCTTTCTCAGAAGTTGTTCCATGGGATAGCCGATTCCTCAGGTAAGAGCTACTTGTTTGTTCAATCCTCCATCTTAGGCCTGCTCCTCAGGTGCATCCTCCTTCTCGCAGCGATTTCCTAGGAACAGATTTCGAAGAACAGCTCTGATCACAGAATCACAGATTGGTTAGGGTTGGAAAGGAGCTCTGGAGATCATCCAGCCCAACCCCCCTGCCAGAGCAGGGTCACCTACAGCAGGTTGCACAGGATGACCTCCAGGCGGGTTTTGAATGTCTCTGGGGTGGAAGACTCTACCGCCTCCCTGGGCAGCCTGTTCCAGCGCTCTGCCACCCTCAAAGTAAAGAAGTTCCTCCTCATGCTTTGATAGAAGTTCCTACGTTCCAGTTTGTACCCGTTACCTCTTGTCCTGGATCATCTTTGATGATCCAGGACAAGAGGTAACGGGCACCAATTGGAACGTAGGAACTTGAACTTGAACTGGAAGGTAGGAACTTGAACTTGAACATAGGATTATCCTTGATGATTCAGGATAGCTGTGTGTCTGACCAGTCTGTCTTTCGAAGGAGGTCCTGGGCCAGCTCCAGCCATGCTGTGCTGAGCAGAGCCCCTGGCAGCAGCCCCACAGCTCACTCCCAGTGTGCCTGAATGGAAAAGGTACCAAAGTTGCTCCAACACTTTCTGAAAAACTCTATAGTGTTACCCCACAAGCGCAAAGCAACGGCAAAGCCCGTGAAATGACACCGGTGCTTCCAGAAAATGTCAAGCTTCCTGCCCAAGGGTGACATGCCATGCGGTGGGGTCAGGGCCACGCGCTGAGCACCCGGTGCGCTGGGGTTGCCCCAGCGGTTCCTGAGCAGCTCCTGCAGTGCTGCCGCCGGTACCGTTCTGGCGGCTGTAGTTGTTTAAAAAGCCGTTGTTGTTTCCGGCGTAATCTGACGGCAGTTTTCTCGGGCATTTGGGCCTCTTCTAATAAGTGTGCTGTGAGTACATCTGCAAGCATTCACCTGTCGAGGTCAAATGACTGGTGGTGCTCATCTGCCCCCGTGCTGCTGCTGCTGCCTCCCGTGAATGCTCATGTGCCTGCGTGCCCCTGTACAGGCACAGATGCACGCGCGCAACACCTGATCCCGCATCCTAATTATTTTTCGCCCGGTTCTCTGAGTTGTTCTGCTTCCGGCTGATGAATGGGAAAGTGTAGTAGTGCTGTTTCATTTCACCAGCCTCTCAAGTGTGGAAATTATGGTAAATTTGAGAACAAGCCAGATTAGATTGATAGTTACACCTCCTCCTTTAATTAGCCAACCACAGGATCTGTGGAGGCAAAGGCCGGGGGGGTGTGTCGGTGTATATAACGTGTATTGTCTATGTGAAAGATTAATCAAAAGGAGTTGCTTGAGGTGGGAAGGCTTTTCCGGAGAGGTTCCACATGTTGTCAGGTAGTCCCTCTGAATGGCAGCTTCCGGTTCGGTCCTTTAGCTTTCGGAAGTGACATTTAGTCTGATATGTGCCAGCCGTGCAATCTACCTAGCCCTGCAAAGTGCAAATATTAACCTAAATGCATATTAAGATACTGTGTGTTAGCTCCTGAACTGAAATAGAGAGCGGGTGTTCCAGCGGAGGCAAGCAAATCGTGTTGATTTACAGTGGCTTGAGGATTTGGCCCATTACCGCTTCTTTATACACTTTTAAAAAGAAATGCCAACTCGATAGTTTAGGCTTTAACTGGAACATGGCAAGTAATTCTGTGTTTTGGCGGACCCCTAGTAATGTTGCAGAATCTTTCTCTAAAGTTGTTCCATGGGATAGCCGATTCCTCAGGTAAGAGCTACTTGTTTGTTCAATCCTCCATCTTAGGCCTGCTCCTCAGGTGCATCCTCCTTCTTGCAGCGATTTCCTAGGAACAGATTTCGAAGAACAGCTCTGATCACAGAATCACAGATTGGTTAGGGTTGGAAAGGAGCTCTGGAGATCATCCAGTCCAACCCCCCTGCCAGAGCAGGGTCACCTACAGCAGGTTGCACAGGATGACCTCCAGGCGGGTTTTGAATGTCTCTGGGGTGGAAGACTCTACCGCCTCCCTGGGCAGCCTGTTCCAGCGCTCTGCCACCCTCAAAGTAAAGAAGTTCCTCCTCATGCTTTGATAGAAGTTCCTACGTTCCAGTTTGTACCCGTTACCTCTTGTCCTGGATCATCTTTGATGATCCAGGACAAGAGGTAACGGGCACCAATTGGAACGTAGGAACCTGAACTTGAACTGGAAGGTAGGAACTTGAACATAGGATTATCCTTGATGATTCAGGATAGCTGTGTGTCTGACCAGTCTGTCTTTCGAAGGAGGTCCTGGGCCAGCTCCAGCTATGCTGTGCTGAGCAGAGCCCCTGGCAGCAGCCCCACAGCTCACTCCCAGTGTGCCTGAATGGAAAAGGTACCAAAGTTGCTCCAACACTTTCTGAAAAACTCTATAGTGTTACCCCACAAGCGCAAAGCGACGGCAAAGCCCGTGAAATGACACCGGTGCTTCCAGAAAATGTCAAGCTTCCTGCCCAAGGGTGACATGCCATGCGGTGGGGTCAGGGCCACGCGCTGAGCACCCGGTGCGCTGGGGTTGCCCCAGCGGTTCCTGAGCAGCTCCTGCAGTGCTGCCGCCGGTACCGTTCTGGCGGCTGTAGTTGTTTAAAAAGCCGTTGTTGTTTCCGGCGTAATCTGACGGCAGTTTTCTCGGGCATTTGGGCCTCTTCTAATAAGTGTGCTGTGAGTACATCTGCAAGCATTCACCTGTCGAGGTCAAATGACTGGTGGTGCTCATCTGCCCCCGTGCTACTGCTGCTGCCTCCCGTGAATGCTCATGTGCCTGCGTGCCCCTGTACAGGCACAGATGCACGCGCGCAACACCTGATCCCGCATCCTAATTATTTTTCGCCCGGTTCTCTGAGTTGTTCTGCTTCCGGCTGATGAATGGGAAAGTGTAGTAGTGCTGTTTCATTTCACCAGCCTCTCAAGTGTGGAAATTATGGTAAATTTGAGAACAAGCCAGATTAGATTGATAGTTACACCTCCTCCTTTAATTAGCCAACCACAGGATCTGTGGAGGCAAAGTCCGGGGGGGTGTGTCGGTGTATATAACGTGTATTGTCTATGTGAAAGATTAATCAAAAGGAGTTGCTTGAGGTGGGAAGGCTTTTCCGGAGAGGTTCCACATGTTGTCAGGTAGTCCCTCTGAATGGCAGCTTCCGGTTCGGTCCCTTAGCTTTCGGAAGTGACATTTAGTCTGATATGTGCCAGCCGTGCAATCTACCTAGCCCTGCAAAGTGCAAATATTAACCTAAATGCATATTAAGATAGTGTGTGTTAGCTCCTGAACTGAAATAGAGAGCGGGTGTTCCAGCGGAGGCAAGCAAATCGTGTTGATTTACAGTGGCTTGAGGATTTGGCCCATTACCGCTTCTTTATACACTTTTAAAAAGAAATGCCAACTCGATAGTTTAGGCTTTAACTGGAACATGGCAAGTAATTGTATGTTTTAGCGGACCCCTAGTAATGTTGCAGAATCTTTCTCAGAAGTTGTTCCATGTGATAGCCGATTCCTCAGGTAAGAGCTACTTGTTTGTTCAATCCTCCATCTTAGGCCTGCTCCTCAGGTGCATCCTCCTTCTCGCAGCGATTTCCTAGGAACAGATTTCGAAGAACAGCTCTGATCACAGAATCACAGATTGGTTAGGGTTGGAAAGGAGCTCTGGAGATCATCCAGCCCAACCCCCCTGCCAGAGCAGGGTCACCTACAGCAGGTTGCACAGGATGACCTCCAGGCGGGTTTTGAATGTCTCTGGGGTGGAAGACTCTACCGCCTCCCTGGGCAGCCTGTTCCAGCGCTCTGCCACCCTCAAAGTAAAGAAGTTCCTCCTCATGCTTTGATAGAAGTTCCTACGTTCCAGTTTGTACCCGTTACCTCTTGTCCTGGATCATCTTTGATGATCCAGGACAAGAGGTAACGGGCACCAATTGGAACGTAGGAACTTGAACTTGAACTGGAAGGTAGGAACTTGAACTTGAACATAGGATTATCCTTGATGATTCAGGATAGCTGTGTGTCTGACCAGTCTGTCTTTCGAAGGAGGTCCTGGGCCAGCTCCAGCCATGCTGTGCTGAGCAGAGCCCCTGGCAGCAGCCCCACAGCTCACTCCCAGTGTGCCTGAATGGAAAAGGTACCAAAGTTGCTCCAACACTTTCTGAAAAACTCTATAGTGTTACCCCACAAGCGCAAAGCAACGGCAAAGCCCGTGAAATGACACCGGTGCTTCCAGAAAATGTCAAGCTTCCTGCCCAAGGGTGACATGCCATGCGGTGGGGTCAGGGCCACGCGCTGAGCACCCGGTGCGCTGGGGTTGCCCCAGCGGTTCCTGAGCAGCTCCTGCAGTGCTGCCGCCGGTACCGTTCTGGCGGCTGTAGTTGTTTAAAAAGCCGTTGTTGTTTCCGGCGTAATCTGACGGCAGTTTTCTCGGGCATTTGGGCCTCTTCTAATAAGTGTGCTGTGAGTACATCTGCAAGCATTCACCTGTCGAGGTCAAATGACTGGTGGTGCTCATCTGCCCCCGTGCTGCTGCTGCTGCCTCCCGTGAATGCTCATGTGCCTGCGTGCCCCTGTACAGGCACAGATGCACGCGCGCAACACCTGATCCCGCATCCTAATTATTTTTCGCCCGGTTCTCAGAGTTGTTCTGCTTCCGGCTGATGAATGGGAAAGTGTAGTAGTGCTGTTTCATTTCACCAGCCTCTCAAGTGTGGAAATTATGGTAAATTTGAGAACAAGCCAGATTAGATTGATAGTTACACCTCCTCCTTTAATTAGCCAACCACAGGATCTGTGGAGGCAAAGGCCGGGGGGGTGTGTCGGTGTATATAACGTGTATTGTCTATGTGAAAGATTAATCAAAAGGAGTTGCTTGAGGTGGGAAGGCTTTTCCGGAGAGGTTCCACATGTTGTCAGGTAGTCCCTCTGAATGGCAGCTTCCGGTTCGGTCCTTTAGCTTTCGGAAGTGACATTTAGTCTGATATGTGCCAGCCGTGCAATCTACCTAGCCCTGCAAAGTGCAAATATTAACCTAAATGCATATTAAGATACTGTGTGTTAGCTCCTGAACTGAAATAGAGAGCGGGTGTTCCAGCGGAGGCAAGCAAATCGTGTTGATTTACAGTGGCTTGAGGATTTGGCCCATTACCGCTTCTTTATACACTTTTAAAAAGAAATGCCAACTCGATAGTTTAGGCTTTAACTGGAACATGGCAAGTAATTCTGTGTTTTGGCGGACCCCTAGTAATGTTGCAGAATCTTTCTCTAAAGTTGTTCCATGGGATAGCCGATTCCTCAGGTAAGAGCTACTTGTTTGTTCAATCCTCCATCTTAGGCCTGCTCCTCAGGTGCATCCTCCTTCTTGCAGCGATTTCCTAGGAACAGATTTCGAAGAACAGCTCTGATCACAGAATCACAGATTGGTTAGGGTTGGAAAGGAGCTCTGGAGATCATCCAGTCCAACCCCCCTGCCAGAGCAGGGTCACCTACAGCAGGTTGCACAGGATGACCTCCAGGCGGGTTTTGAATGTCTCTGGGGTGGAAGACTCTACCGCCTCCCTGGGCAGCCTGTTCCAGCGCTCTGCCACCCTCAAAGTAAAGAAGTTCCTCCTCATGCTTTGATAGAAGTTCCTACGTTCCAGTTTGTACCCGTTACCTCTTGTCCTGGATCATCTTTGATGATCCAGGACAAGAGGTAACGGGCACCAATTGGAACGTAGGAACCTGAACTTGAACTGGAAGGTAGGAACTTGAACATAGGATTATCCTTGATGATTCAGGATAGCTGTGTGTCTGACCAGTCTGTCTTTCGAAGGAGGTCCTGGGCCAGCTCCAGCCATGCTGTGCTGAGCAGAGCCCCTGGCAGCAGCCCCACAGCTCACTCCCAGTGTGCCTGAATGGAAAAGGTACCAAAGTTGCTCCAACACTTTCTGAAAAACTCTATAGTGTTACCCCACAAGCGCAAAGCGACGGCAAAGCCCGTGAAATGACACCGGTGCTTCCAGAAAATGTCAAGCTTCCTGCCCAAGGGTGACATGCCATGCGGTGGGGTCAGGGCCACGCGCTGAGCACCCGGTGCGCTGGGGTTGCCCCAGCGGTTCCTGAGCAGCTCCTGCAGTGCTGCCGCCGGTACCGTTCTGGCGGCTGTAGTTGTTTAAAAAGCCGTTGTTGTTTCCGGCGTAATCTGACGGCAGTTTTCTCGGGCATTTGGGCCTCTTCTAATAAGTGTGCTGTGAGTACATCTGCAAGCATTCACCTGTCGAGGTCAAATGACTGGTGGTGCTCATCTGCCCCCGTGCTACTGCTGCTGCCTCCCGTGAATGCTCATGTGCCTGCGTGCCCCTGTACAGGCACAGATGCACGCGCGCAACACCTGATCCCGCATCCTAATTATTTTTCGCCCGGTTCTCTGAGTTGTTCTGCTTCCGGCTGATGAATGGGAAAGTGTAGTAGTGCTGTTTCATTTCACCAGCCTCTCAAGTGTGGAAATTATGGTAAATTTGAGAACAAGCCAGATTAGATTGATAGTTACACCTCCTCCTTTAATTAGCCAACCACAGGATCTGTGGAGGCAAAGTCCGGGGGGGTGTGTCGGTGTATATAACGTGTATTGTCTATGTGAAAGATTAATCAAAAGGAGTTGCTTGAGGTGGGAAGGCTTTTCCGGAGAGGTTCCACATGTTGTCAGGTAGTCCCTCTGAATGGCAGCTTCCGGTTCGGTCCCTTAGCTTTCGGAAGTGACATTTAGTCTGATATGTGCCAGCCGTGCAATCTACCTAGCCCTGCAAAGTGCAAATATTAACCTAAATGCATATTAAGATAGTGTGTGTTAGCTCCTGAACTGAAATAGAGAGCGGGTGTTCCAGCGGAGGCAAGCAAATCGTGTTGATTTACAGTGGCTTGAGGATTTGGCCCATTACCGCTTCTTTATACACTTTTAAAAAGAAATGCCAACTCGATAGTTTAGGCTTTAACTGGAACATGGCAAGTAATTGTATGTTTTGGCGGACCCCTAGTAATGTTGCAGAATCTTTCTCAGAAGTTGTTCCATGGGATAGCCGATTCCTCAGGTAAGAGCTACTTGTTTGTTCAATCCTCCATCTTAGGCCTGCTCCTCAGGTGCATCCTCCTTCTCGCAGCGATTTCCTAGGAACAGATTTCGAAGAACAGCTCTGATCACAGAATCACAGATTGGTTAGGGTTGGAAAGGAGCTCTGGAGATCATCCAGCCCAACCCCCCTGCCAGAGCAGGGTCACCTACAGCAGGTTGCACAGGATGACCTCCAGGCGGGTTTTGAATGTCTCTGGGGTGGAAGACTCTACCGCCTCCCTGGGCAGCCTGTTCCAGCGCTCTGCCACCCTCAAAGTAAAGAAGTTCCTCCTCATGCTTTGATAGAAGTTCCTAGGTTCCAGTTTGTACCCGTTACCTCTTGTCCTGGATCATCTTTGATGATCCAGGACAAGAGGTAACGGGCACCAATTGGAACGTAGGAACTTGAACTTGAACTGGAAGGTAGGAACTTGAACTTGAACATAGGATTATCCTTGATGATTCAGGATAGCTGTGTGTCTGACCAGTCTGTCTTTCGAAGGAGGTCCTGGGCCAGCTCCAGCTATGCTGTGCTGAGCAGAGCCCCTGGCAGCAGCCCCACAGCTCACTCCCAGTGTGCCTGAATGGAAAAGGTACCAAAGTTGCTCCAACACTTTCTGAAAAACTCTATAGTGTTACCCCACAAGCGCAAAGCGACGGCAAAGCCCGTGAAATGACACCGGTGCTTCCAGAAAATGTCAAGCTTCCTGCCCAAGGGTGACATGCCATGCGGTGGGGTCAGGGCCACGCGCTGAGCACCCGGTGCGCTGGGGTTGCCCCAGCGGTTCCTGAGCAGCTCCTGCAGTGCTGCCGCCGGTACCGTTCTGGCGGCTGTAGTTGTTTAAAAAGCCGTTGTTGTTTCCGGCGTAATCTGACGGCAGTTTTCTCGGGCATTTGGGCCTCTTCTAATAAGTGTGCTGTGAGTACATCTGCAAGCATTCACCTGTCGAGGTCAAATGACTGGTGGTGCTCATCTGCCCCCGTGCTGCTGCTGCTGCCTCCCGTGAATGCTCATGTGCCTGCGTGCCCCTGTACAGGCACAGATGCACGCGCGCAACACCTGATCCCGCATCCTAATTATTTTTCGCCCGGTTCTCGGAGTTGTTCTGCTTCCGGCTGATGAATGGGAAAGTGTAGTAGTGCTGTTTCATTTCACCAGCCTCTCAAGTGTGGAAATTATGGTAAATTTGAGAACAAGCCAGATTAGATTGATAGTTACACCTCCTCCTTTAATTAGCCAACCACAGGATCTGTGGAGGCAAAGGCCGGGGGGGTGTGTCGGTGTATATAACGTGTATTGTCTATGTGAAAGATTAATCAAAAGGAGTTGCTTGAGGTGGGAAGGCTTTTCCGGAGAGGTTCCACATGTTGTCAGGTAGTCCCTCTGAATGGCAACTTCCGGTTCGGTCCTTTAGCTTTCGGAAGTGACATTTAGTCTGATATGTGCCAGCCGTGCAATCTACCTAGCCCTGCAAAGTGCAAATATTAACCTAAATGCATATTAAGATACTGTGTGTTAGCTCCTGAACTGAAATAGAGAGCGGGTGTTCCAGCGGAGGCAAGCAAATCGTGTTGATTTACAGTGGCTTGAGGATTTGGCCCATTACCGCTTCTTTATACACTTTTAAAAAGAAATGCCAACTCGATAGTTTAGGCTTTAACTGGAACATGGCAAGTAATTCTGTGTTTTGGCGGACCCCTAGTAATGTTGCAGAATCTTTCTCTAAAGTTGTTCCATGGGATAGCCGATTCCTCAGGTAAGAGCTACTTGTTTGTTCAATCCTCCATCTTAGGCCTGCTCCTCAGGTGCATCCTCCTTCTTGCAGCGATTTCCTAGGAACAGATTTCGAAGAACAGCTCTGATCACAGAATCACAGATTGGTTAGGGTTGGAAAGGAGCTCTGGAGATCATCCAGTCCAACCCCCCTGCCAGAGCAGGGTCACCTACACCAGGTTGCACAGGATGACCTCCAGGCGGGTTTTGAATGTCTCTGGGGTGGAAGACTCTACCGCCTCCCTGGGCAGCCTGTTCCAGCGCTCTGCCACCCTCAAAGTAAAGAAGTTCCTCCTCATGCTTTGATAGAAGTTCCTAGGTTCCAGTTTGTACCCGTTACCTCTTGTCCTGGATCATCTTTGATGATCCAGGACAAGAGGTAACGGGCACCAATTGGAACGTAGGAACTTGAACTTGAACTGGAAGGTAGGAACTTGAACTTGAACATAGGATTATCCTTGATGATTCAGGATAGCTGTGTGTCTGACCAGTCTGTCTTTCGAAGGAGGTCCTGGGCCAGCTCCAGCTATGCTGTGCTGAGCAGAGCCCCTGGCAGCAGCCCCACAGCTCACTCCCAGTGTGCCTGAATGGAAAAGGTACCAAAGTTGCTCCAACACTTTCTGAAAAACTCTATAGTGTTACCCCACAAGCGCAAAGCGACGGCAAAGCCCGTGAAATGACACCGGTGCTTCCAGAAAATGTCAAGCTTCCTGCCCAAGGGTGACATGCCATGCGGTGGGGTCAGGGCCACGCGCTGAGCACCCGGTGCGCTGGGGTTGCCCCAGCGGTTCCTGAGCAGCTCCTGCAGTGCTGCCGCCGGTACCGTTCTGGCGGCTGTAGTTGTTTAAAAAGCCGTTGTTGTTTCCGGCGTAATCTGACGGCAGTTTTCTCGGGCATTTGGGCCTCTTCTAATAAGTGTGCTGTGAGTACATCTGCAAGCATTCACCTGTCGAGGTCAAATGACTGGTGGTGCTCATCTGCCCCCGTGCTACTGCTGCTGCCTCCCGTGAATGCTCATGTGCCTGCGTGCCCCTGTACAGGCACAGATGCACGCGCGCAACACCTGATCCCGCATCCTAATTATTTTTCGCCCGGTTCTCGGAGTTGTTCTGCTTCCGGCTGATGAATGGGAAAGTGTAGTAGTGCTGTTTCATTTCACCAGCCTCTCAAGTGTGGAAATTATGGTAAATTTGAGAACAAGCCAGATTAGATTGATAGTTACACCTCCTCCTTTAATTAGCCAACCACAGGATCTGTGGAGGCAAAGGCCGGGGGGGTGTGTCGGTGTATATAACGTGTATTGTCTATGTGAAAGATTAATCAAAAGGAGTTGCTTGAGGTGGGAAGGCTTTTCCGGAGAGGTTCCACATGTTGTCAGGTAGTCCCTCTGAATGGCAGCTTCCGGTTCGGTCCTTTAGCTTTCGGAAGTGACATTTAGTCTGATATGTGCCAGCCGTGCAATCTACCTAGCCCTGCAAAGTGCAAATATTAACCTAAATGCATATTAAGATACTGTGTGTTAGCTCCTGAACTGAAATAGAGAGCGGGTGTTCCAGCGGAGGCAAGCAAATCGTGTTGATTTACAGTGGCTTGAGGATTTGGCCCATTACCGCTTCTTTATACACTTTTAAAAAGAAATGCCAACTCGATAGTTTAGGCTTTAACTGGAACATGGCAAGTAATTCTGTGTTTTGGCGGACCCCTAGTAATGTTGCAGAATCTTTCTCTAAAGTTGTTCCATGGGATAGCCGATTCCTCAGGTAAGAGCTACTTGTTTGTTCAATCCTCCATCTTAGGCCTGCTCCTCAGGTGCATCCTCCTTCTTGCAGCGATTTCCTAGGAACAGATTTCGAAGAACAGCTCTGATCACAGAATCACAGATTGGTTAGGGTTGGAAAGGAGCTCTGGAGATCATCCAGTCCAACCCCCCTGCCAGAGCAGGGTCACCTACAGCAGGTTGCACAGGATGACCTCCAGGCGGGTTTTGAATGTCTCTGGGGTGGAAGACTCTACCGCCTCCCTGGGCAGCCTGTTCCAGCGCTCTGCCACCCTCAAAGTAAAGAAGTTCCTCCTCATGCTTTGATAGAAGTTCCTACGTTCCAGTTTGTACCCGTTACCTCTTGTCCTGGATCATCTTTGATGATCCAGGACAAGAGGTAACGGGCACCAATTGGAACGTAGGAACCTGAACTTGAACTGGAAGGTAGGAACTTGAACATAGGATTATCCTTGATGATTCAGGATAGCTGTGTGTCTGACCAGTCTGTCTTTCGAAGGAGGTCCTGGGCCAGCTCCAGCCATGCTGTGCTGAGCAGAGCCCCTGGCAGCAGCCCCACAGCTCACTCCCAGTGTGCCTGAATGGAAAAGGTACCAAAGTTGCTCCAACACTTTCTGAAAAACTCTATAGTGTTACCCCACAAGCGCAAAGCGACGGCAAAGCCCGTGAAATGACACCGGTGCTTCCAGAAAATGTCAAGCTTCCTGCCCAAGGGTGACATGCCATGCGGTGGGGTCAGGGCCACGCGCTGAGCACCCGGTGCGCTGGGGTTGCCCCAGCGGTTCCTGAGCAGCTCCTGCAGTGCTGCCGCCGGTACCGTTCTGGCGGCTGTAGTTGTTTAAAAAGCCGTTGTTGTTTCCGGCGTAATCTGACGGCAGTTTTCTCGGGCATTTGGGCCTCTTCTAATAAGTGTGCTGTGAGTACATCTGCAAGCATTCACCTGTCGAGGTCAAATGACTGGTGGTGCTCATCTGCCCCCGTGCTACTGCTGCTGCCTCCCGTGAATGCTCATGTGCCTGCGTGCCCCTGTACAGGCACAGATGCACGCGCGCAACACCTGATCCCGCATCCTAATTATTTTTCGCCCGGTTCTCTGAGTTGTTCTGCTTCCGGCTGATGAATGGGAAAGTGTAGTAGTGCTGTTTCATTTCACCAGCCTCTCAATTGTGGAAATTATGGTAAATTTGAGAACAAGCCAGATTAGATTGATAGTTACACCTCCTCCTTTAATTAGCCAACCACAGGATCTGTGGAGGCAAAGGCCGGGGGGGTGTGTCGGTGTATATAACGTGTATTGTCTATGTGAAAGATTAATCAAAAGGAGTTGCTTGAGGTGGGAAGGCTTTTCCGGAGAGGTTCCACATGTTGTCAGGTAGTCCCTCTGAATGGCAGCTTCCGGTTCGGTCCCTTAGCTTTCGGAAGTGACATTTAGTCTGATATGTGCCAGCCGTGCAATCTACCTAGCCCTGCAAAGTGCAAATATTAACCTAAATGCATATTAAGATAGTGTGTGTTAGCTCCTGAACTGAAATAGAGAGCGGGTGTTCCAGCGGAGGCAAGCAAATCGTGTTGATTTACAGTGGCTTGAGGATTTGGCCCATTACCGCTTCTTTATACACTTTTAAAAAGAAATGCCAACTCGATAGTTTAGGCTTTAACTGGAACATGGCAAGTAATTGTATGTTTTGGCGGACCCCTAGTAATGTTGCAGAATCTTTCTCTAAAGTTGTTCCATGGGATAGCCGATTCCTCAGGTAAGAGCTACTTGTTTGTTCAATCCTCCATCTTAGGCCTGCTCCTCAGGTGCATCCTCCTTCTCGCAGCGATTTCCTAGGAACAGATTTCGAAGAACAGCTCTGATCACAGAATCACAGATTGGTTAGGGTTGGAAAGGAGCTCTGGAGATCATCCAGCCCAACCCCCCTGCCAGAGCAGGGTCACCTACAGCAGGTTGCACAGGATGACCTCCAGGCGGGTTTTGAATGTCTCTGGGGTCGGAGACTCTACCGCCTCCCTGGGCAGCCTGTTCCAGCGCTCTGCCACCCTCAAAGTAAAGAAGTTCCTCCTCATGCTTTGATAGAAGTTCCTAGGTTCCAGTTTGTACCCGTTACCTCTTGTCCTGGATCATCTTTGATGATCCAGGACAAGAGGTAACGGGCACCAATTGGAACGTAGGAACTTGAACTTGAACTGGAAGGTAGGAACTTGAACTTGAACATAGGATTATCCTTGATGATTCAGGATAGCTGTGTGTCTGACCAGTCTGTCTTTCGAAGGAGGTCCTGGGCCAGCTCCAGCCATGCTGTGCTGAGCAGAGCCCCTGGCAGCAGCCCCACAGCTCACTCCCAGTGTGCCTGAATGGAAAAGGTACCAAAGTTGCTCCAACACTTTCTGAAAAACTCTATAGTGTTACCCCACAAGCGCAAAGCAACGGCAAAGCCCGTGAAATGACACCGGTGCTTCCAGAAAATGTCAAGCTTCCTGCCCAAGGGTGACATGCCATGCGGTGGGGTCAGGGCCACGCGCTGAGCACCCGGTGCGCTGGGGTTGCCCCAGCGGTTCCTGAGCAGCTCCTGCAGTGCTGCCGCCGGTACCGTTCTGGCGGCTGTAGTTGTTTAAAAAGCCGTTGTTGTTTCCGGCGTAATCTGACGGCAGTTTTCTCGGGCATTTGGGCCTCTTCTAATAAGTGTGCTGTGAGTACATCTGCAAGCATTCACCTGTCGAGGTCAAATGACTGGTGGTGCTCATCTGCCCCCGTGCTACTGCTGCTGCCTCCCGTGAATGCTCATGTGCCTGCGTGCCCCTGTACAGGCACAGATGCACGCGCGCAACACCTGATCCCGCATCCTAATTATTTTTCGCCCGGTTCTCGGAGTTGTTCTGCTTCCGGCTGATGAATGGGAAAGTGTAGTAGTGCTGTTTCATTTCACCAGCCTCTCAAGTGTGGAAATTATGGTAAATTTGAGAACAAGCGAGATTAGATTGATAGTTACACCTCCTCCTTTAATTAGCCAACCACAGGATCTGTGGAGGCAAAGGCCGGGGGGGTGTGTCGGTGTATATAACGTGTATTGTCTATGTGAAAGATTAATCAAAAGGAGTTGCTTGAGGTGGGAAAACTTTTCCGGAGAGGTTCCACATGTTGTCAGGTAGTCCCTCTGAATGGCAGCTTCCGGTTCGGTCCCTTAGCTTTCGGAAGTGACATTTAGTCTGATATGTGCCAGCCGTGCAATCTACCTAGCCCTGCAAAGTGCAAATATTAACCTAAATGCATATTAAGATACTGTGTGTTAGCTCCTGAACTGAAATAGAGAGCGGGTGTTCCAGCGGAGGCAAGCAAATCGTGTTGATTTACAGTGGCTTGAGGATTTGGCCCATTACCGCTTCTTTATACACTTTTAAAAAGAAATGCCAACTCGATAGTTTAGGCTTTAACTGGAACATGGCAAGTAATTCTGTGTTTTGGCGGACCCCTAGTAATGTTGCAGAATCTTTCTCAGAAGTTGTTCCATGGGATAGCCGATTCCTCAGGTAAGAGCTACTTGTTTGTTCAATCCTCCATCTTAGGCCTGCTCCTCAGGTGCATCCTCCTTCTCGCAGCGATTTCCTAGGAACAGATTTCGAAGAACAGCTCTGATCACAGAATCACAGATTGGTTAGGGTTGGAAAGGAGCTCTGGAGATCATCCAGTCCAACCCCCCTGCCAGAGCAGGGTCACCTACAGCAGGTTGCACAGGATGACCTCCAGGCGGGTTTTGAATGTCTCTGGGGTGGAAGACTCTACCGCCTCCCTGGGCAGCCTGTTCCAGCGCTCTGCCACCCTCAAAGTAAAGAAGTTCCTCCTCATGCTTTGATAGAAGTTCCTACGTTCCAGTTTGTACCCGTTACCTCTTGTCCTGGATCATCTTTGATGATCCAGGACAAGAGGTAACGGGCACCAATTGGAACGTAGGAACCTGAACTTGAACTGGAAGGTAGGAACTTGAACATAGGATTATCCTTGATGATTCAGGATAGCTGTGTGTCTGACCAGTCTGTCTTTCGAAGGAGGTCCTGGGCCAGCTCCAGCCATGCTGTGCTGAGCAGAGCCCCTGGCAGCAGCCCCACAGCTCACTCCCAGTGTGCCTGAATGGAAAAGGTACCAAAGTTGCTCCAACACTTTCTGAAAAACTCTATAGTGTTACCCCACAAGCGCAAAGCGACGGCAAAGCCCGTGAAATGACACCGGTGCTTCCAGAAAATGTCAAGCTTCCTGCCCAAGGGTGACATGCCATGCGGTGGGGTCAGGGCCACGCGCTGAGCACCCGGTGCGCTGGGGTTGCCCCAGCGGTTCCTGAGCAGCTCCTGCAGTGCTGCCGCCGGTACCGTTCTGGCGGCTGTAGTTGTTTAAAAAGCCGTTGTTGTTTCCGGCGTAATCTGACGGCAGTTTTCTCGGGCATTTGGGCCTCTTCTAATAAGTGTGCTGTGAGTACATCTGCAAGCATTCACCTGTCGAGGTCAAATGACTGGTGGTGCTCATCTGCCCCCGTGCTACTGCTGCTGCCTCCCGTGAATGCTCATGTGCCTGCGTGCCCCTGTACAGGCACAGATGCACGCGCGCAACACCTGATCCCGCATCCTAATTATTTTTCGCCCGGTTCTCGGAGTTGTTCTGCTTCCGGCTGATGAATGGGAAAGTGTAGTAGTGCTGTTTCATTTCACCAGCCTCTCAAGTGTGGAAATTATGGTAAATTTGAGAACAAGCCAGATTAGATTGATAGTTACACCTCCTCCTTTAATTAGCCAACCACAGGATCTGTGGAGGCAAAGGCCGGGGGGGTGTGTCGGTGTATATAACGTGTATTGTCTATGTGAAAGATTAATCAAAAGGAGTTGCTTGAGGTGGGAAGGCTTTTCCGGAGAGGTTCCACATGTTGTCAGGTAGTCCCTCTGAATGGCAGCTTCCGGTTCGGTCCCTTAGCTTTCGGAAGTGACATTTAGTCTGATATGTGCCAGCCGTGCAATCTACCTAGCCCTGCAAAGTGCAAATATTAACCTAAATGCATATTAAGATACTGTGTGTTAGCTCCTGAACTGAAATAGAGAGCGGGTGTTCCAGCGGAGGCAAGCAAATCGTGTTGATTTACAGTGGCTTGAGGATTTGGCCCATTACCGCTTCTTTATACACTTTTAAAAAGAAATGCCAACTCGATAGTTTAGGCTTTAACTGGAACATGGCAAGTAATTGTATGTTTTGGCGGACCCCTAGTAATGTTGCAGAATCTTTCTCAGAAGTTGTTCCATGGGATAGCCGATTCCTCAGGTAAGAGCTACTTGTTTGTTCAATCCTCCATCTTAGGCCTGCTCCTCAGGTGCATCCTCCTTCTCGCAGCGATTTCCTAGGAACAGATTTCGAAGAACAGCTCTGATCACAGAATCACAGATTGGTTAGGGTTGGAAAGGAGCTCTGGAGATCATCCAGCCCAACCCCCCTGCCAGAGCAGGGTCACCTACAGCAGGTTGCACAGGATGACCTCCAGGCGGGTTTTGAATGTCTCTGGGGTCGGAGACTCTACCGCCTCCCCGGGCAGCCTGTTCCAGCGCTCTGCCACCCTCAAAGTAAAGAAGTTCCTCCTCATGCTTTGATAGAAGTTCCTACGTTCCAGTTGGTACCCGTTACCTCTTGTCCTGGATCATCTTTGATGATCCAGGACAAGAGGTAACGGGCACCAATTGGAACGTAGGAACTTGAACTTGAACTGGAAGGTAGGAACTTGAACTTGAACATAGGATTATCCTTGATGATTCAGGATAGCTGTGTGTCTGACCAGTCTGTCTTTCGAAGGAGGTCCTGGGCCAGCTCCAGCCATGCTGTGCTGAGCAGAGCCCCTGGCAGCAGCCCCACAGCTCACTCCCAGTGTGCCTGAATGGAAAAGGTACCAAAGTTGCTCCAACACTTTCTGAAAAACTCTATAGTGTTACCCCACAAGCGCAAAGCGACGGCAAAGCCCGTGAAATGACACCGGTGCTTCCAGAAAATGTCAAGCTTCCTGCCCAAGGGTGACATGCCATGCGGTGGGGTCAGGGCCACGCGCTGAGCACCCGGTGCGCTGGGGTTGCCCCAGCGGTTCCTGAGCAGTTCCTGCAGTGCTGCCGCCGGTACCGTTCTGGCGGCTGTAGTTGTTTAAAAAGCCGTTGTTGTTTCCGGCGTAATCTGACGGCAGTTTTCTCGGGCATTTGGGCCTCTTCGAATAAGTGTGCTGTGAGTACATCTGCAAGCATTCACCTGTCGAGGTCAAATGACTGGTGGTGCTCATCTGCCCCCGTGCTACTGCTGCTGCCTCCCGTGAATGCTCATGTGCCTGCGTGCCCCTGTACAGGCACAGATGCACGCGTGCAACACCTGATCCCGCATCCTAATTATTTTTCGCCCGGTTCTCGGAGTTGTTCTGCTTCCGGCTGATGAATGGGAAAGTGTAGTAGTGCTGTTTCATTTCACCAGCCTCTCAAGTGTGGAAATTATGGTAAATTTGAGAACAAGCCAGATTAGATTGATAGTTACACCTCCTCCTTTAATTAGCCAACCACAGGATCTGTGGAGGCAAAGGCCGGGGGGGTGTGTCGGTGTATATAAGGTGTATTGTCTATGTGTAAGATTAATCAAAAGGAGTTGCTTGAGGTGGGAAGGCTTTTCCGGAGAGGTTCCACATGTTGTCAGGTAGTCCCTCTGAATGGCAGCTTCCGGTTCGGTCCCTTAGCTTTCGGAAGTGACATTTAGTCTGATATGTGCCAGCCGTGCAATCTACCTAGCCCTGCAAAGTGCAAATATTAACCTAAATGCATATTAAGATACTGTGTGTTAGCTCCTGAACTGAAATAGAGAGCGGGTGTTCCAGCGGAGGCAAGCAAATCGTGTTGATTTACAGTGGCTTGAGGATTTGGCCCATTACCGCTTCTTTATACACTTTTAAAAAGAAATGCCAACTCGATAGTTTAGGCTTTAACTGGAACATGGCAAGTAATTGTATGTTTTGGCGGACCCCTAGTAATGTTGCAGAATCTTTCTCTAAAGTTGTTCCATGGGATAGCCGATTCCTCAGGTAAGAGCTACTTGTTTGTTCAATCCTCCATCTTAGGCCTGCTCCTCAGGTGCATCCTCCTTCTCGCAGCGATTTCCTAGGAACAGATTTCGAAGAACAGCTCTGATCACAGAATCACAGATTGGTTAGGGTTGGAAAGGAGCTCTGGAGATCATCCAGCCCAACCCCCCTGCCAGAGCAGGGTCACCTACAGCAGGTTGCACAGGATGACCTCCAGGCGGGTTTTGAATGTCTCTGGGGTCGGAGACTCTACCGCCTCCCCGGGCAGCCTGTTCCAGCGCTCTGCCACCCTCAAAGTAAAGAAGTTCCTCCTAATGCTTTGATAGAAGTTCCTAGGTTCCAGTTTGTACCTGTTACCTCTTGTCCTGGATCATCTTTGATGATCCAGGACAAGAGGTAACGGGCACCAATTGGAACGTAGGAACTTGAACTTGAACTGGAAGGTAGGAACTTGAACTTGAACATAGGATTATCCTTGATGATTCAGGATAGCTGTGTGTCTGACCAGTCTGTCTTTCGAAGGAGGTCCTGGGCCAGCTCCAGCCATGCTGTGCTGAGCAGAGCCCCTGGCAGCAGCCCCACAGCTCACTCCCAGTGTGCCTGAATGGAAAAGGTACCAAAGTTGCTCCAACACTTTCTGAAAAACTCTATAGTGTTACCCCACAAGCGCAAAGCAACGGCAAAGCCCGTGAAATGACACCGGTGCTTCCAGAAAATGTCAAGCTTCCTGCCCAAGGGTGACATGCCATGCGGTGGGGTCAGGGCCACGCGCTGAGCACCCGGTGCGCTGGGGTTGCCCCAGCGGTTCCTGAGCAGCTCCTGCAGTGCTGCCGCCGGTACCGTTCTGGCGGCTGTAGTTGTTTAAAAAGCCGTTGTTGTTTCCGGCGTAATCTGACGGCAGTTTTCTCGGGCATTTGGGCCTCTTCTAATAAGTGTGCTGTGAGTACATCTGCAAGCATTCACCTGTCGAGGTCAAATGACTGGTGGTGCTCATCTGCCCCCGTGCTACTGCTGCTGCCTCCCGTGAATGCTCATGTGCCTGCGTGCCCCTGTACAGGCACAGATGCACGCGCGCAACACCTGATCCCGCATCCTAATTATTTTTCGCCCGGTTCTCGGAGTTGTTCTGCTTCCGGCTGATGAATGGGAAAGTGTAGTAGTGCTGTTTCATTTCACCAGCCTCTCAAGTGTGGAAATTATGGTAAATTTGAGAACAAGCCAGATTAGATTGATAGTTACACCTCCTCCTTTAATTAGCCAACCACAGGATCTGTGGAGGCAAAGGCCGGGGGGGTGTGTCGGTGTATATAACGTGTATTGTCTATGTGAAAGATTAATCAAAAGGAGTTGCTTGAGGTGGGAAGGCTTTTCCGGAGAGGTTCCACATGTTGTCAGGTAGTCCCTCTGAATGGCAGCTTCCGGTTCGGTCCCTTAGCTTTCGGAAGTGACATTTAGTCTGATATGTGCCAGCCGTGCAATCTACCTAGCCCTGCAAAGTGCAAATATTAACCTAAATGCATATTAAGATACTGTGTGTTAGCTCCTGAACTGAAATAGAGAGCGGGTGTTCCAGCGGAGGCAAGCAAATCGTGTTGATTTACAGTGGCTTGAGGATTTGGCCCATTACCGCTTCTTTATACACTTTTAAAAAGAAATGCCAACTCGATAGTTTAGGCTTTAACTGGAACATGGCAAGTAATTGTATGTTTTGGCGGACCCCTAGTAATGTTGCAGAATCTTTCTCAGAAGTTGTTCCATGGGATAGCCGATTCCTCAGGTAAGAGCTACTTGTTTGTTCAATCCTCCATCTTAGGCCTGCTCCTCAGGTGCATCCTCCTTCTCGCAGCGATTTCCTAGGAACAGATTTCGAAGAACAGCTCTGATCACAGAATCACAGATTGGTTAGGGTTGGAAAGGAGCTCTGGAGATCATCCAGCCCAACCCCCCTGCCAGAGCAGGGTCACCTACAGCAGGTTGCACAGGATGACCTCCAGGCGGGTTTTGAATGTCTCTGGGGTCGGAGACTCTACCGCCTCCCCGGGCAGCCTGTTCCAGCGCTCTGCCACCCTCAAAGTAAAGAAGTTCCTCCTCATGCTTTGATAGAAGTTCCTAGGTTCCAGTTTGTACCCGTTACCTCTTGTCCTGGATCATCTTTGATGATCCAGGACAAGAGGTAACGGGCACCAATTGGAACGTAGGAACTTGAACTTGAACTGGAAGGTAGGAACTTGAACTTGAACATAGGATTATCCTTGATGATTCAGGATAGCTGTGTGTCTGACCAGTCTGTCTTTCGAAGGAGGTCCTGGGCCAGCTCCAGCCATGCTGTGCTGAGCAGAGCCCCTGGCAGCAGCCCCACAGCTCACTCCCAGTGTGCCTGAATGGAAAAGGTACCAAAGTTGCTCCAACACTTTCTGAAAAACTCTATAGTGTTACCCCACAAGCGCAAAGCGACGGCAAAGCCCGTGAAATGACACCGGTGCTTCCAGAAAATGTCAAGCTTCCTGCCCAAGGGTGACATGCCATGCGGTGGGGTCAGGGCCACGCGCTGAGCACCCGGTGCGCTGGGGTTGCCCCAGCGGTTCCTGAGCAGCTCCTGCAGTGCTGCCGCCGGTACCGTTCTGGCGGCTGTAGTTGTTTAAAAAGCCGTTGTTGTTTCCGGCGTAATCTGACGGCAGTTTTCTCGGGCATTTGGGCCTCTTCTAATAAGTGTGCTGTGAGTACATCTGCAAGCATTCACCTGTCGAGGTCAAATGACTGGTGGTGCTCATCTGCCCCCGTGCTACTGCTGCTGCCTCCCGTGAATGCTCATGTGCCTGCGTGCCCCTGTACAGGCACAGATGCACGCGCGCAACACCTGATCCCGCATCCTAATTATTTTTCGCCCGGTTCTCTGAGTTGTTCTGCTTCCGGCTGATGAATGGGAAAGTGTAGTAGTGCTGTTTCATTTCACCAGCCTCTCAAGTGTGGAAATTATGGTAAATTTGAGAACAAGCCAGATTAGATTGATAGTTACACCTCCTCCTTTAATTAGCCAACCACAGGATCTGTGGAGGCAAAGGCCGGGGGGGTGTGTCGGTGTATATAACGTGTATTGTCTATGTGAAAGATTAATCAAAAGGAGTTGCTTGAGGTGGGAAGGCTTTTCCGGAGAGGTTCCACATGTTGTCAGGTAGTCCCTCTGAATGGCAGCTTCCGGTTCGGTCCCTTAGCTTTCGGAAGTGACATTTAGTCTGATATGTGCCAGCCGTGCAATCTACCTAGCCCTGCAAAGTGCAAATATTAACCTAAATGCATATTAAGATACTGTGTGTTAGCTCCTGAACTGAAATAGAGAGCGGGTGTTCCAGCGGAGGCAAGCAAATCGTGTTGATTTACAGTGGCTTGAGGATTTGGCCCATTACCGCTTCTTTATACACTTTTAAAAAGAAATGCCAACTCGATAGTTTAGGCTTTAACTGGAACATGGCAAGTAATTGTATGTTTTGGCGGACCCCTAGTAATGTTGCAGAATCTTTCTCTAAAGTTGTTCCATGGGATAGCCGATTCCTCAGGTAAGAGCTACTTGTTTGTTCAATCCTCCATCTTAGGCCTGCTCCTCAGGTGCATCCTCCTTCTCGCAGCGATTTCCTAGGAACAGATTTCGAAGAACAGCTCTGATCACAGAATCACAGATTGGTTAGGGTTGGAAAGGAGCTCTGGAGATCATCCAGCCCAACCCCCCTGCCAGAGCAGGGTCACCTACAGCAGGTTGCACAGGATGACCTCCAGGCGGGTTTTGAATGTCTCTGGGGTCGGAGACTCTACCGCCTCCCCGGGCAGCCTGTTCCAGCGCTCTGCCACCCTCAAAGTAAAGAAGTTCCTCCTCATGCTTTGATAGAAGTTCCTAGGTTCCAGTTTGTACCCGTTACCTCTTGTCCTGGATCATCTTTGATGATCCAGGACAAGAGGTAACGGGCACCAATTGGAACGTAGGAACTTGAACTTGAACTGGAAGGTAGGAACTTGAACTTGAACATAGGATTATCCTTGATGATTCAGGATAGCTGTGTGTCTGACCAGTCTGTCTTTCGAAGGAGGTCCTGGGCCAGCTCCAGCCATGCTGTGCTGAGCAGAGCCCCTGGCAGCAGCCCCACAGCTCACTCCCAGTGTGCCTGAATGGAAAAGGTACCAAAGTTGCTCCAACACTTTCTGAAAAACTCTATAGTGTTACCCCACAAGCGCAAAGCGACGGCAAAGCCCGTGAAATGACACCGGTGCTTCCAGAAAATGTCAAGCTTCCTGCCCAAGGGTGACATGCCATGCGGTGGGGTCAGGGCCACGCGCTGAGCACCCGGTGCGCTGGGGTTGCCCCAGCGGTTCCTCAGCAGCTCCTGCAGTGCTGCCGCCGGTACCGTTCTGGCGGCTGTAGTTGTTTAAAAAGCCGTTGTTGTTTCCGGCGTAATCTGACGGCAGTTTTCTCGGGCATTTGGGCCTCTTCTAATAAGTGTGCTGTGAGTACATCTGCAAGCATTCACCTGTCGAGGTCAAATGACTGGTGGTGCTCATCTGCCCCCGTGCTACTGCTGCTGCCTCCCGTGAATGCTCATGTGCCTGCGTGCCCCTGTACAGGCACAGATGCACGCGCGCAACACCTGATCCCGCATCCTAATTATTTTTCGCCCGGTTCTCGGAGTTGTTCTGCTTCCGGCTGATGAATGGGAAAGTGTAGTAGTGCTGTTTCATTTCACCAGCCTCTCAAGTGTGGAAATTATGGTAAATTTGAGAACAAGCCAGATTAGATTGATAGTTACACCTCCTCCTTTAATTAGCCAACCACAGGATCTGTGGAGGCAAAGGCCGGGGGGGTGTGTCGGTGTATATAACGTGTATTGTCTATGTGAAAGATTAATCAAAAGGAGTTGCTTGAGGTGGGAAGGCTTTTCCGGAGAGGTTCCACATGTTGTCAGGTAGTCCCTCTGAATGGCAGCTTCCGGTTCGGTCCCTTAGCTTTCGGAAGTGACATTTAGTCTGATATGTGCCAGCCGTGCAATCTACCTAGCCCTGCAAAGTGCAAATATTAACCTAAATGCATATTAAGATACTGTGTGTTAGCTCCTGAACTGAAATAGAGAGCGGGTGTTCCAGCGGAGGCAAGCAAATCGTGTTGATTTACAGTGGCTTGAGGATTTGGCCCATTACCGCTTCTTTATACACTTTTAAAAAGAAATGCCAACTCGATAGTTTAGGCTTTAACTGGAACATGGCAAGTAATTGTATGTTTTGGCGGACCCCTAGTAATGTTGCAGAATCTTTCTCAGAAGTTGTTCCATGGGATAGCCGATTCCTCAGGTAAGAGCTACTTGTTTGTTCAATCCTCCATCTTAGGCCTGCTCCTCAGGTGCATCCTCCTTCTCGCAGCGATTTCCTAGGAACAGATTTCGAAGAACAGCTCTGATCACAGAATCACAGATTGGTTAGGGTTGGAAAGGAGCTCTGGAGATCATCCAGTCCAACCCCCCTGCCAGAGCAGGGTCACCTACAGCAGGTTGCACAGGATGACCTCCAGGCGGGTTTTGAATGTCTCTGGGGTGGGAGACTCTACCACCTCCCTGGGCAGCCTGTTCCAGCGCTCTGCCACCCTCAAAGTAAAGAAGTTCCTCCTCATGCTTTGATAGAAGTTCCTAGGTTCCAGTTTGTACCCGTTACCTCTTGTCCTGGATCATCTTTGATGATCCAGGACAAGAGGTAACGGGCACCAATTGGAACGTAGGAACTTGAACTTGAACTGGAAGGTAGGAACTTGAACTTGAACATAGGATTATCCTTGATGATTCAGGATAGCTGTGTGTCTGACCAGTCTGTCTTTCGAAGGAGGTCCTGGGCCAGCTCCAGCCATGCTGTGCTGAGCAGAGCCCCTGGCAGCAGCCCCACAGCTCACTCCCAGTGTGCCTGAATGGAAAAGGTACCAAAGTTGCTCCAACACTTTCTGAAAAACTCTATAGTGTTACCCCACAAGCGCAAAGCGACGGCAAAGCCCGTGAAATGACACCGGTGCTTCCAGAAAATGTCAAGCTTCCTGCCCAAGGGTGACATGCCATGCGGTGGGGTCAGGGCCACGCGCTGAGCACCCGGTGCGCTGGGGTTGCCCCAGCGGTTCCTCAGCAGCTCCTGCAGTGCTGCCGCCGGTACCGTTCTGGCGGCTGTAGTTGTTTAAAAAGCCGTTGTTGTTTCCGGCGTAATCTGACGGCAGTTTTCTCGGGCATTTGGGCCTCTTCTAATAAGTGTGCTGTGAGTACATCTGCAAGCATTCACCTGTCGAGGTCAAATGACTGGTGGTGCTCATCTCCCCCCGTGCTACTGCTGCTGCCTCCCGTGAATGCTCATGTGCCTGCGTGCCCCTGTACAGGCACAGATGCACGCGCGCAACACCTGATCCCGCATCCTAATTACTTTTCGCCCGGTTCTCGGAGTTGTTCTGCTTCCGGCTGATGAATGGGAAAGTGTAGTAGTGCTGTTTCATTTCACCAGCCTCTCAAGTGTGGAAATTATGGTAAATTTGAGAACAAGCCAGATTAGATTGATAGTTACACCTCCTCCTTTAATTAGCCAACCACAGGATCTGTGGAGGCAAAGGCCGGGGGGGTGTGTCGGTGTATATAAGGTGTATTGTCTATGTGTAAGATTAATCAAAAGGAGTTGCTTGAGGTGGGAAGGCTTTTCCGGAGAGGTTCCACATGTTGTCAGGTAGTCCCTCTGAATGGCAGCTTCCGGTTCGGTCCCTTAGCTTTCGGAAGTGACATTTAGTCTGATATGTGCCAGCCGTGCAATCTACCTAGCCCTGCAAAGTGCAAATATTAACCTAAATGCATATTAAGATAGTGTGTGTTAGCTCCTGAACTGAAATAGAGAGCGGGTGTTCCAGCGGAGGCAAGCAAATCGTGTTGATTTAGAGTGGCTTGAGGATTTGGCCCATTACCGCTTCTTTATACACTTTTAAAAAGAAATGCCAACTCGATAGTTTAGGCTTTAACTGGAACATGGCAAGTAATTGTATGTTTTGGCGGACCCCTAGTAATGTTGCAGAATCTTTCTCAGAAGTTGTTCCATGGGATAGCCGATTCCTCAGGTAAGAGCTACTTGTTTGTTCAATCCTCCATCTTAGGCCTGCTCCTCAGGTGCATCCTCCTTCTCGCAGCGATTTCCTAGGAATAGATTTCGAAGAACAGCTCTGATCACAGAATCACAGATTGGTTAGGGTTGGAAAGGACCTCTGGAGATCATGTAGTGCAACCCCCCTGCCAGAGCAGGGTCACCTACAGCAGGTTGCACAGGATGACCTCCAGGCGGGTTTTGAATGTCTCTGGGGTCGGAGACTCTACCGCATCCCCGGGCAGCCTGTTCCAGCGCTCTGCCACCCTCAAAGTAAAGAAGTTCCTCCTCATGCTTTGATAGAAGTTCCTAGGTTCCAGTTTGTACCCGTTACCTCTTGTCCTGGATCATCTTTGATGATCCAGGACAAGAGGTAACGGGCACCAATTGGAACGTAGGAACTTGAACTTGAACTGGAACGTAGGAACTTGAACATAGGATTATCCTTGATGATTCAGGATAGCTGTGTGTCTGACCAGTCTGTCTTTCGAAGGAGGTCCTGGGCCAGCTCCAGCCATGCTGTGCTGAGCAGAGCCCCTGGCAGCAGCCCCACAGCTCACTCCCAGTGTGCCTGAATGGAAAAGGTACCAAAGTTGCTCCAACACTTTCTGAAAAACTCTACAGTGTTACCCCACAAGCGCAAAGCGACGGCAAAGCCCGTGAAATGACACCGGTGCTTCCAGAAAATGTCAAGCTTCCTGCCCAAGGGTGACATGCCATGCGGTGGTGTCAGGGCCACGCGCTGAGCACCCGGTGCGCTGGGATTGCCCCAGCGGTTCCTGAGCAGCTCCTGCAGTGCTGCCGCCGGTACCGTTCTGGCAGCTGTAGTTGTTTAAAAAGCCGTTGTTGTTTCCGGCGTAATCTGACGGCAGTTTTCTCGGGCATTTGGGCCTCTTCTAATAAGTGTGCTGTGAGTACATCTGCAAGCATTCACCTGTCGAGGTCAAATGACTGGTGGTGCTCATCTGCCCCCGTGCTACTGCTGCTGCCTCCCGTGAATGCTCATGTGCCTGCGTGCCCCTGTACAGGCACAGAAGCATGCGTGCAACACCTGATCCCGCATCCTAATTATTTTTCGCCCGGTTCTCTGAGTTGTTCTGCTTCCGGCTGATGAATGGGAAAGTGTAGTAGTGCTGTTTCATTTCACCAGCCTCTCAAGTGTGGAAATTATGGTAAATTTGAGAACAAGCCAGATTAGATTGATAGTTACACCTCCTCCTTTAATTAGCCAACCACAGGATCTGTGGAGGCAAAGGCCGGGGGGGTGTGTCGGTGTATATAACGTGTATTGTCTATGTGAAAGATTAATCAAAAGGAGTTGCTTGAGGTGGGAAGGCTTTTCCGGAGAGGTTCCACATGTTGTCAGGTAGTCCCTCTGAATGGCAGCTTCCGGTTCGGTCCCTTAGCTTTCGGAAGTGACATTTAGTCTGATATGTGCCAGCCGTGCAATCTACCTAGCCCTGCAAAGTGCAAATATTAACCTAAATGCATATTAAGATAGTGTGTGTTAGCTCCTGAACTGCAATAGAGAGCGGGTGTTCCAGCGGAGGCAAGCAAATCGTGTTGATTTAGAGTGGCTTGAGGATTTGGCCCATTACCGCTTCTTTATACACTTTTAAAAAGAAATGCCAACTCGATAGTTTAGGCTTTAACTGGAACATGGCAAGTAATTGTATGTTTTGGCGGACCCCTAGTAATGTTGCAGAATCTTTCTCAGAAGTTGTTCCATGGGATAGCCGATTCCTCAGGTAAGAGCTACTTGTTTGTTCAATCCTCCATCTTAGGCCTGCTCCTCAGGTGCATCCTCCTTCTCGCAGCGATTTCCTAGGAACAGATTTCAAAGAACAGCTCTGATCACAGAATCACAGATTGGTTAGGGTTGGAAAGGAGCTCTGGAGATCATCCAGCCCAACCCCCCTGCCAGAGCAGGGTCACCTACAGCAGGTTGCACAGGATGGCCTCCAGGCGGGTTTTGAATGTTTCTGGGGTGGGAGACTCTACCGCCTCCCTGGGCAGCCTGTTCCAGCGCTCTGCCACCCTCAAAGTAAAGAAGTTCCTCCTCATGCTTTGATAGAAGTTCCTACGTTCCAGTTTGTACCCGTTACCTCTTGTCCTGGATCATCTTTGATGATCCAGGACAAGAGGTAACGGGCACCAATTGGAACGTAGGAACTTGAACTTGAACTGGAAGGTAGGAACTTGAACTTGAACATAGGATTATCCTTGATGATTCAGGATAGCTGTGTGTCTGACCAGTCTGTCTTTCGAAGGAGGTCCTGGGCCAGCTCCAGCCATGCTGTGCTGAGCAGAGCCCCTGGCAGCAGCCCCACAGCTCACTCCCAGTGTGCCTGAATGGAAAAGGTACCAAAGTTGCTCCAACACTTTTTGAAAAACTCTACAGTGTTACCCCACAAGCGCAAAGCGACGGCAAAGCCCGTGAAATGACACCGGTGCTTCCAGAAAATGTCAAGCTTCCTGCCCAAGGGTGACATGCCATGCGGTGGGGTCAGGGCCACGCGCTGAGCACCCGGTGCGCTGGGGTTGCCCCAGCGGTTCCTGAGCAGCTCCTGCAGTGCTGCCGCCGGTACTGTTCTGGCGGCTGTAGTTGTTTAAAAAGCCGTTGTTGTTTCCGGCGTAATCTGACGGCAGTTTTCTCGGGCATTTGGGCCTCTTCGAATAAGTGTGCTGTGAGTACATCTGCAAGCATTCACCTGTCGAGGTCAAATGACTGGTGGTGCTCATCTCCCCCCGTGCTACTGCTGCTGCCTCCCGTGAATGCTCATGTGCCTGCGTGCCCCTGTACAGGCACAGATGCACGCGCGCAACACCTGATCCCGCATCCTAATTATTTTTCGCCCGGTTCTCTGAGTTGTTCTGCTTCCGGCTGATGAATGGGAAAGTGTAGTAGTGCTGTTTCATTTCACCAGCCTCTCAAGTGTGGAAATTATGGTAAATTTGGGAACAAGCCAGATTAGATTGATAGTTACACCTCCTCCTTTAATTAGCCAACCACAGGATCTGTGGAGGCAAAGGCCGGGGGGGTGTGTCGGTGTATATAACGTGTATTGTCTATGTGAAAGATTAATCAAAAGGAGTTGCTTGAGGTGGGAAGGCTTTTCCGGAGAGGTTCCACATGTTGTCAGGTAGTCCCTCTGAATGGCAGCTTCCGGTTTGGTCCCTTAGCTTTCGGAAGTGACATTTAGTCTGATATGTGCCAGCCGTGCAATCTACCTAGCCCTGCAAAGTGCAAATATTAACCTAAATGCATATTAAGATACTGTGTGTTAGCTCCTGAACTGCAATAGAGAGCGGGTGTTCCAGCGGAGGCAAGCAAATCGTGTTGATTTACAGTGGCTTGAGGATTTGGCCCATTACCGCTTCTTTATACACTTTTAAAACGAAATGCCAACTCGATAGTTTAGGCTTTAACTGGAACATGGCAAGTAATTGTATGTTTTGGCGGACCCCTAGTAATGTTGCAGAATCTTTCTCAGAAGTTGTTCCATGGGATAGCCGATTCCTCAGGTAAGAGCTACTTGTTTGTTCAATCCTCCATCTTAGGCCTGCTCCTCAGGTGCATCCTCCTTCTCACAGCGATTTCCTAGGAACAGATTTCGAAGAACAGCTCTGATCACAGAATCACAGATTGGTTAGGGTTGGAAAGGAGCTCTGGAGATCATCCAGCCCAACCCCCCTGCCAGAGCAGGGTCACCTACAGCAGGTTGCACAGGATGACCTCCAGGCGGGTTTTGAATGTTTCTGGGGTGGGAGACTCTACCGCCTCCCTGGGCAGCCTGTTCCAGCGCTCTGCCACCCTCAAAGTAAAGAAGTTCCTCCTCATGCTTTGATAGAAGTTCCTAGGTTCCAGTTTGTACCCGTTACCTCTTGTCCTGGATCATCTTTGATGATCCAGGACAAGAGGTAACGGGCACCAATTGGAACGTAGGAACTTGAACTTGAACTGGAAGGTAGGAACTTGAACATAGGATTATCCTTGATGATTCAGGATAGCTGTGTGTCTGACCAGTCTGTCTTTCGAAGGAGGTCCTGGACCAGCTCCAGCCATGCTGTGCTGAGCAGAGCCCCTGGCAGCAGCCCCACAGCTCACTCCCAGTGTGCCTGAATGGAAAAGGTACCAAAGTTGCTCCAACACTTTCTGAAAAACTCTATAGTGTTACCCCACAAGCGCAAAGCGACGGCAAAGCCCGTGAAATGACACCGGTGCTTCCAGAAAATGTCAAGCTTCCTGCCCAAGGGTGACATGCCATGCGGTGGGGTCAGGGCCACGCGCTGAGCACCCGGTGCGCTGGGGTTGCCCCAGCGGTTCCTGAGCAGCTCCTGCAGTGCTGCCGCCGGTACCGTTCTGGCGGCTGTAGTTGTTTAAAAAGCCGTTGTTGTTTCCGGCGTAATCTGACGGCAGTTTTCTCGGGCATTTGGGCCTCTTCTAATAAGTGTGCTGTGAGTACATCTGCAAGCATTCACCTGTCGAGGTCAAATGACTGGTGGTGCTCATCTGCCCCCGTGCTACTGCTGCTGCCTCCCGTGAATGCTCATGTGCCTGCGTGCCCCTGTACAGGCACAGATGCACGCGCGCAACACCTGATCCCGCATCCTAATTATTTTTCGCCCGGTTCTCGGAGTTGTTCTGCTTCCGGCTGATGAATGGGAAAGTGTAGTAGTGCTGTTTCATTTCACCAGCCTCTCAAGTGTGGAAATTATGGTAAATTTGAGAACAAGCCAGATTAGATTGATAGTTACACCTCCTCCTTTAATTAGCCAACCACAGGATCTGTGGAGGCAAAGGCCGGGGGGCGTGTCGGTGGGGGGGCATACGATTTTACCATGGCGAGATTGCTGGAGGTTCTTTCTTGTCTGTTCTTTCTTGTCTTGTAAATTGGTATGAGGTTCTGCCAGTCTTCCTCACGTAGCACAATCGCTCTTGATTTCTGGAGGTTGCTCACAGGGTAAGCTAATGTTTAACATCAATAAGGGTTACCGAATCTTGTCCTTGAGAAGCAGGAGTCTGGAAGCTGTTGTCAATCCAACTGCTGTATTCCTGACCAGCAAGCCCGCTCGATTCAGGGTTAATTAACTGATTACTTAGAGCGGAAGTGTTGTGGAAGAGCCCGATCATTACCATTTCTATTCATTCTAATATGATGGATTTCAACTCCCCCTCCCTCACGCCTTCCAGAGAGTGATCTGGTGAAGGAGGATGACAAGTCTTTGTGAAACCATCTCGAGTTCTCCCAGATACTCGTAGTTGAAGTTGTCTAGCGGTGCGAGATTAGACACCGTGTGAAAGGCAATACTGCACAGATTCTTTATTCCAGACCATTTTCTACGTTCGCATGATACAAAACCTCACGGTTACTGGGCAGCTCTCCCACTTTTCACGTCAACCTTTGCTACCTCGCCTGCTGCAACGTGCAGGAAAGAAACATTGATTTGAATTGATCCGTGGTGCCGTGCATCTTAATGACACTCTGGAGTGACTGGCAGTGTGTCTGGGTCCTGGGGTTGGACCCGGTCTAGCTGCCAGGAGGCAACATTGCAGAGAGGGGCTACAGCTGTGGTCTCTGAAGGGACCTGGCTACTCTATGTAGGCCGTCTCTCCCTGCGTCTCAGAGTGCTTGAAGATGCTAATTGGTTCACATTTTCCTCTGTTCGTTAAGGTATTCTGTCCTTAAAAATTCAGCTTTTTAAAATAGTAACGTGTATTGTCTATGTGAAAGATTAATCAAAAGGAGTTGCTTGAGGTGGGAAGGCTTTTCCGGAGAGGTTCCACATGTTGTCAGGTAGTCCCTCTGAATGGCAGCTTCCGGTTCGGTCCCTTAGCTTTCGGAAGTGACATTTAGTCTGATATGTGCCAGCCGTGCAATCTACCTAGCCCCGCAAAGTGCAAATATTAACATAAATGCATATTAAGATACTGTGTGTTAGCTCCTGAACTGAAATAGAGAGCGGGTGTTCCAGCGGAGGCAAGCAAATCGTGTTGATTTACAGTGGCTTGCGGATTTGGCCCATTACCGCTTCTTTATACACTTTTAAAAAGAAATGCCAACTCGATAGTTTAGGCTTTAACTGGAACATGGCAAGTAATTGTATGTTTTGGCGGACCCCTAGTAATGTTGCAGAATCTTTCTCTAAAGTTGTTCCATGGGATAGCCGATTCCTCAGGTAAGAGCTACTTGTTTGTTCAATCCTCCATCTTAGGCCTGCTCCTCAGGTGCATCCTCCTTCTCGCAGCGATTTCCTAGGAACAGATTTCGAAGAACAGCTCTGATCACAGAATCACAGATTGGTTAGGGTTGGAAAGGAGCTCTGGAGATCATCCAGCCCAACCCCCCTGCCAGAGCAGGGTCACCTACAGCAGGTTGCACAGGATGACCTCCAGGCGGGTTTTGAATGTCTCTGGGGTGGGAGACTCTACCGCCTCCCTGGGCAGCCTGTTCCAGCGCTCTGCCACCCTCAAAGTAAAGAAGTTCCTCCTCATGCTTTGATAGAAGTTCCTAGGTTCCAGTTTGTACCCGTTACCTCTTGTCCTGGATCATCTTTGATGTCCTGGATCTTTGATGATCCAGGACAAGAGGTAACGGGCACCAATTGGAACGTAGGAACTTGAACTTGAACTGGAAGGTAGGAACTTGAACTTGAACATAGGATTATCCTTGATGATTCAGGATAGCTGTGTGTCTGACCAGTCTGTCTTTCGAAGGAGGTCCTTGACCAGCTCCAGCCATGCTGTGCTGAGCAGAGCCCCTGGCAGCAGCCCCACAGCTCACTCCCAGTGTGCCTGAATGGAAAAGGTACCAAAGTTGCTCCAACACTTTCTGAAAAACTCTATAGTGTTACCCCACAAGCGCAAAGCGACGGCAAAGCCCGTGAAATGACACCGGTGCTTCCAGAAAATGTCAAGCTTCCTGCCCAAGGGTGACATGCCATGCGGTGGGGTCAGGGCCACGCGCTGAGCACCCGGTGCGCTGGGGTTGCCCCAGCGGTTCCTGAGCAGCTCCTGCAGTGCTGCCGCCGGTACCGTTCTGGCGGCTGTAGTTGTTTAAAAAGCCGTTGTTGTTTCCGGCGTAATCTGACGGCAGTTTTCTCGGGCATTTGGGCCTCTTCTAATAAGTGTGCTGTGAGTACATCTGCAAGCATTCACCTGTCGAGGTCAAATGACTGGTGGTGCTCATCTGCCCCCGTGCTACTGCTGCTGCCTCCCGTGAATGCTCATGTGCCTGCGTGCCCCTGTACAGGCACAGATGCACGCGCGCAACACCTGATCCCGCATCCTAATTATTTTTCGCCCGGTTCTCTGAGTTGTTCTGCTTCCGGCTGATGAATGGGAAAGTGTAGTAGTGCTGTTTCATTTCACCAGCCTCTCAAGTGTGGAAATTATGGTAAATTTGAGAACAAGCCAGATTAGATTGATAGTTACACCTCCTCCTTTAATTAGCCAACCACAGGATCTGTGGAGGCAAAGGCCGGGGGGCGTGTCGGTGGGGGGGCATACGATTTTACCATAGCGAGATTGCTGGAGGTTCTTTCTTGTCTGTTCTTTCTTGTCTTGTAAATTGGTATGATGTTCTGCCAGTCTTCCTCACGTAGCACAATCCCTCTTGATTTCTGGAGGTTGCTCACAGGGTAAGCTAATGTTTAACATCAATAAGGGTTACCGAATCTTGTCCTTGAGAAGCAGGAGTCTGGAAGCTGTTGTCAATCCAACTGCTGTATTCCTGACCAGCAAGCCCGCTCGATTCAGGGTTAATTAACTGAGTACTTAGAGCGGAAGTGTTGTGGAAGAGCCCGATCATTACCATTTCTATTCATTCTAATATGATGGATTTCAACTCCCCCTCCCTCACGCCTTCCAGAGAGTGATCTGGTGAAGGAGGATGACAAGTCTTTGTGAAACCATCTCGAGTTCTCCCAGATACTCGTAGTTGAAGTTGTCTAGCGGTGCGAGATTAGACACCGTGTGAAAGGCAATACTGCACAGATTCTTTATTCCAGACCATTTTCTAAGTTCGCATGATACAAAACCTCACGGTTACTGGGCAGCTCTCCCACTTTTCACGTCAACCTTTGCTACCTCGCCTGCTGCAACGTGCAGGAAAGAAACATTGATTTGAATTGCTCCGTGGTGCCGTGCATCTTAATGACACTCTGGAGTGACTGGCAGTGTGTCTGGGTCCTGGGGTTGGACCCGGTCTAGCTGCCAGGAGGCAACATTGCAGAGAGGGGCTACAGCTGTGGTCTCTGAAGGGACCTGGCTACTCTATGTAGGCCTTCTCTCCCTGCGTCTCAGAGTGCTTGAAGATGCTAATTGGTTCACATTTTCCTCTGTTCGTTAAGGTATTCTGTCCTTAAAAATTCAGCTTTTTAAAATAGTAACGTGTATTGTCTATGTGAAAGATTAATCAAAAGGAGTTGCTTGAGGTGGGAAGGCTTTTCCGGAGAGGTTCCACATGTTGTCAGGTAGTCCCTCTGAATGGCAGCTTCCGGTTCGGTCCCTTAGCTTTCGGAAGTGACATTTAGTCTGATATGTGCCAGCCGTGCAATCTACCTAGCCCCGCAAAGTGCAAATATTAACATAAATGCATATTAAGATACTGTGTGTTAGCTCCTGAACTGAAATAGAGAGCGGGTGTTCCAGCGGAGGCAAGCAAATCGTGTTGATTTACAGTGGCTTGCGGATTTGGCCCATTACCGCTTCTTTATACACTTTTAAAAAGAAATGCCAACTCGATAGTTTAGGCTTTAACTGGAACATGGCAAGTAATTGTATGTTTTGGCGGACCCCTAGTAATGTTGCAGAATCTTTCTCAGAAGTTGTTCCATGGGATAGCCGATTCCTCAGGTAAGAGCTACTTGTTTGTTCAATCCTCCATCTTAGGCCTGCTCCTCAGGTGCATCCTCCTTCTCGCAGCGATTTCCTAGGAACAGATTTCGAAGAACAGCTCTGATCACAGAATCACAGATTGGTTAGGGTTGGAAAGGACCTCTGGAGATCATGTAGTGCAACCCCCCTGCCAGAGCAGGGTCACCTACAGCAGGTTGCACAGGATGACCTCCAGGCGGGTTTTGAATGTCTCTGGGGTGGAAGACTCTACCGCCTCCCTGGGCAGCCTGTTCCAGCGCTCTGCCACCCTCAAAGTAAAGAAGTTCCTCCTCATGCTTTGATAGAAGTTCCTAGGTTCCAGTTTGTACCCGTTACCTCTTGTCCTGGATCATCTTTGATGATCCAGGACAAGAGGTAACGGGCACCAATTGGAACGTAGGAACTTGAACTTGAACTGGAACGTAGGAACTTGAACATAGGATTATCCTTGATGATTCAGGATAGCTGTGTGTCTGACCAGTCTGTCTTTCGAAGGAGGTCCTGGGCCAGCTCCAGCCATGCTGTGCTGAGCAGAGCCCCTGGCAGCAGCCCCACAGCTCACTCCCAGTGTGCCTGAATGGAAAAGGTACCAAAGTTGCTCCAACACTTTCTGAAAAACTCTATAGTGTTACCCCACAAGCGCAAAGCGACGGCAAAGCCCGTGAAATGACACCAGTGCTTCCAGAAAATGTCAAGCTTCCTGCCCAAGGGTGACATGCCATGCGGTGGGGTCAGGGCCACGCGCTGAGCACCCGGTGCGCTGGGGTTGCCCCAGCGGTTCCTGAGCAGCTCCTGCAGTGCTGCCGCCGGTACCGTTCTGGCGGCTGTAGTTGTTTAAAAAGCCGTTGTTGTTTCCGGCGTAATCTGACGGCAGTTTTCTCGGGCATTTGGGCCTCTTCTAATAAGTGTGCTGTGAGTACATCTGCAAGCATTCACCTGTCGAGGTCAAATGACTGGTGGTGCTCATCTGCCCCCGTGCTACTGCTGCTGCCTCCCGTGAATGCTCATGTGCCTGCGTGCCCCTGTACAGGCACAGATGCACTCGCGCAACACCTGATCCCGCATCCTAATTATTTTTCGCCCGGTTCTCTGAGTTGTTCTGCTTCCGGCTGATGAATGGGAAAGTGTAGTAGTGCTGTTTCATTTCACCAGCCTCTCAAGTGTGGAAATTATGGTAAATTTGAGAACAAGCCAGATTAGATTGATAGTTACACCTCCTCCTTTAATTAGCCAACCACAGGATCTGTGGAGGCAAAGGCCGGGGGGGTGTGTCGGTGTATATAACGTGTATTGTCTATGTGAAAGATTAATCAAAAGGAGTTGCTTGAGGTGGGAAGGTTTTTCCAGAGAGGTTCCACATGTTGTCAGGTAGTCCCTCTGAATGGCAGCTTCCGGTTCGGTCCCTTAGCTTTCGGAAGTGACATTTAGTCTGATATGTGCCAGCCGTGCAATCTACCTAGCCCCGCAAAGTGCAAATATTAACATAAATGCATATTAAGATACTGTGTGTTAGCTCCTGAACTGAAATAGAGAGCGGGTGTTCCAGCGGAGGCAAGCAAATCGTGTTGATTTACAGTGGCTTGAGGATTTGGCCCATTACCGCTTCTTTATACACTTTTAAAAAGAAATGCCAACTTGATAGTTTAGGCTTTAACTGGAACATGGCAAGTAATTGTATGTTTTGGCGGACCCCTAGTAATGTTGCAGAATCTTTCTCAGAAGTTGTTCCATGGGATAGCCGATTCCTCAGGTAAGAGCTACTTGTTTGTTCAATCCTCCATCTTAGGCCTGCTCCTCAGGTGCATCCTCCTTCTCGCAGCGATTTCCTAGGAACAGATTTCGAAGAACAGCTCTGATCACAGAATCACAGATTGGTTAGGGTTGGAAAGGACCTCTGGAGATCATCCAGCCCAACACCCCTGCCAGAGCAGGGTCACCTACAGCAGGTTGCACAGGATGACCTCCAGGCGGGTTTTGAATGTTTCCGGGGTGGGAGACTCTACCGCCTCCCTGGGCAGCCTGTTCCAGCGCTCTGCCACCCTCAAAGTAAAGAAGTTCCTCCTCATGCTTTGATAGAAGTTCCTACGTTCCAGTTTGTACTCGTTACCTCTTGTCCTGGATCATCTTTGATGATCCAGGACAAGAGGTAACGGGCACCAATTGAAACGTAGGAACTTGAACTTGAACTGGAAGGTAGGAACTTGAACTTGAATATAGGATTATCCTTGATGATTCAGGATAGCTGTGTGTCTGACCAGTCTGTCTTTCGAAGGAGGTCCCGGACCAGCTCCAGCCATGCTATGCTGAGCAGAGCCCCTGGCAGTAGCCCCACACCTCACTCCCAGTGTGCCTGAATGGAAAAGGTACCAAAGTTGCTCCAACACTTTCTGAAAAACTCTACAGTGTTACCCCACAAGCGCAAAGCGACGGCAAAGCCCGTGAAATGACACCGGTGCTTCCAGAAAATGTCAAGCTTCCTGCCCAAGGGTGACATGCCATGCGGTGGGGTCAGGGCCACGCGCTGAGCACCCGGTGCGCTGGGGTTGCCCCAGCGGTTCCTGAGCAGCTCCTGCAGTGCTGCCGCCGGTACCGTTCTGGCGGCTGTAGTTGTTTAAAAAGCCGTTGTTGTTTCCGGCGTAATCTGACGGCAGTTTTCTCGGGCATTTGGGCCTCTTCTAATAAGTGTGCTGTGAGTACATCTGCAAGCATTCACCTGTCGAGGTCAAATGACTGGTGGTGCTCATCTGCCCCCGTGCTACTGCTGCTGCCTCCCGTGAATGCTCATGTGCCTGCGTGCCCCTGTACAGGCACAGATGCACGCGCGCAACACCTGATCCCGCATCCTAATTATTTTTCGCCCGGTTCTCTGAGTTGTTCTGCTTCCGGCTGATGAATGGGAAAGTGTAGTAGTGCTGTTTCATTTCACCAGCCTCTCAAGTGTGGAAATTATGGTAAATTTGAGAACAAGCCAGATTAGATTGATAGTTACACCTCCTCCTTTAATTAGCCAACCACAGGATCTGTGGAGGCAAAGGCCGGGGGGGTGTGTCGGTGTAGATAACGTGTATTGTCTATGTGAAAGATTAATCAAAAGGAGTTGCTTGAGGTGGGAAGGCTTTTCCGGAGAGGTTCCACATGTTGTCAGGTAGTCCCTCTGAATGGCAGCTTCCGGTTCGGTCCCTTAGCTTTCGGAAGTGACATTTAGTCTGATATGTGCCAGCCATGCAATCTACCTAGCCCTGCAAAGTGCAAATATTAACATAAATGCATATTAAGATACTGTGTGTTAGCTCCTGAACTGAAATAGAGAGCGGGTGTTCCAGCGGAGGCAAGCAAATCGTGTTGATTTACAGTGGCTTGCGGATTTGGCCCATTACCGCTTCTTTAAACACTTTTAAAAAGAAATGCCAACTTGATAGTTTAGGCTTTAACTGGAACATGGCAAGTAATTGTATGTTTTGGCGGACCCCTAGTAATGTTGCAGAATCTTTCTCAGAAGTTGTTCCATGGGATAGCCGATTCCTCAGGTAAGAGCTACTTGTTTGTTCAATCCTCCATCTTAGGCCTGCTCCTCAGGTGCATCCTCCTTCTCGCAGCGATTTCCTAGGAACAGATTTCAAAGAACAGCTCTGATCACAGAATCACAGATTGGTTAGGGTTGGAAAGGAGCTCTGGAGATCATCCAGCCCAACCCCCCTGCCAGAGCAGGGTCACCTACAGCAGGTTGCACAGGATGACCTCCAGGCGGGTTTTGAATGTTTCTGGGGTGGGAGACTCTACCGCCTCCCTGGGCAGCCTGTTCCAGCGCTCTGCCACCCTCAAAGTAAAGAAGTTCCTCCTCATGCTTTGATAGAAGTTCCTACGTTCCAGTTTGTACTCGTTACCTCTTGTCCTGGATCATCTTTGATGATCCAGGACAAGAGGTAACGGGCACCAATTGGAACGTAGGAACTTGAACTTGAACTGGAAGGTAGGAACTTGAACTTGAATATAGGATTATCCTTGATGATTCAGGATAGCTGTGTGTCTGACCAGTCTGTCTTTCGAAGGAGGTCCCGGACCAGCTCCAGCCATGCTATGCTGAGCAGAGCCCCTGGCAGTAGCCCCACACCTCACTCCCAGTGTGCCTGAATGGAAAAGGTACCAAAGTTGCTCCAACACTTTCTGAAAAACTCTACAGTGTTACCCCACAAGCGCAAAGCGACGGCAAAGCCCGTGAAATGACACCGGTGCTTCCAGAAAATGTCAAGCTTCCTGCCCAAGGGTGACATGCCATGCGGTGGGGTCAGGGCCACGCGCTGAGCACCCGGTGCGCTGGGGTTGCCCCAGCGGTTCCTGAGCAGCTCCTGCAGTTCTGCCGCCGGTACCGTTCTGGCGGCTGTAGTTGTTTAAAAAGCCGTTGTTGTTTCCGGCGTAATCTGACGGCAGTTTTCTCGGGCATTTGGGCCTCTTCTAATAAGTGTGCTGTGAGTACATCTGCAAGCATTCACCTGTCGAGGTCAAATGACTGGTGGTGCTCATCTGCCCCCGTGCTATTGCTGCTGCCTCCCGTGAATGCTCATGTGCCTGCGTGCCCCTGTACAGGCACAGATGCACGCGCGCAACACCTGATCCCGCATCCTAATTATTTTTCGCCCGGTTCTCGGAGTTGTTCTGCTTCCGGCTGATGAATGGGAAAGTGTAGTAGTGCTGTTTCATTTCACCAGCCTCTCAAGTGTGGAAATTATGGTAAATTTGAGAACAAGCCAGATTAGATTGATAGTTACACCTCCTCCTTTAATTAGCCAACCACAGGATCTGTGGAGGCAAAGGCCGGGGGGGTGTGTCGGTGTATATAACGTGTATTGTCTATGTGAAAGATTAATCAAAAGGAGTTGCTTGAGGTGGGAAGGCTTTTCCGGAGAGGTTCCACATGTTGTCAGGTAGTCCCTCTGAATGGCAGCTTCCGGTTCGGTCCCTTAGCTTTCGGAAGTGACATTTAGTCTGATATGTGCCAGCCGTGCAATCTACCTAGCCCTGCAAAGTGCAAATATTAACCTAAATGCATATTAAGATACTGTGTGTTAGCTCCTGAACTGAAATAGAGAGCGGGTGTTCCAGCGGAGGCAAGCAAATCGTGTTGATTTACAGTGGCTGGCGGATTTGGCCCATTACCGCTTCTTTATACACTTTTAAAAAGAAATGCCAACTCGATAGTTTAGGCTTTAACTGGAACATGGCAAGTAATTCTGTGTTTTGGCGGACCCCTAGTAATGTTGCAGAATCTTTCTCAGAAGTTGTTCCATGGGATAGCCGATTCCTCAGGTAAGAGCTACTTGTTTGTTCAATCCTCCATCTTAGGCCTGCTCCTCAGGTGAATCCTCCTTCTCGCAGCGATTTCCTAGGAACAGATTTCGAAGAACAGCTCTGATCACAGAATCACAGATTGCTTTGGGTTGGAAAGGAGGTCTGGAGATCATCCAGTCAACCACCCTGCCAGAGCAGGGTCACCTACAGCAGGTTGCACAGGATGACCTCCAGGCGGGTTTTGAATGTTTCTGGGGTGGGAGACTCTACCGCCTCCCTGGGCAGCCTGTTCCAGCGCTCTGCCACCCTCAAAGTAAAGAAGTTCCTCCTCATGCTTTGATAGAAGTTCCTAGGTTCCAGTTTGTACCCGTTACCTCTTGTCCTGGATCATCTTTGATGATCCAGGACAAGAGGTAACGGGCACCAATTGGAACGTAGGAACTTGAACTTGAACTGGAACGTAGGAACTTGAACATAGGATTATCCTTGATGATTCAGGATAGCTGTGTGTCTGACCAGTCTGTCTTTCGAAGGAGGTCCTGGACCAGCTCCAGCCATGCTGTGCTGAGCAGAGCCCCTGGCAGCAGCCCCACAGCTCACTCCCAGTGTGCCTGAATGGAAAAGGTACCAAAGTTGCTCCAACACTTTCTGAAAAACTCTATAGTGTTACCCCACAAGCGCAAAGCGACGGCAAAGCCCGTGAAATGACACCGGTGCTTCCAGAAAATGTCAAGCTTCCTGCCCAAGGGTGACATGCCATGCGGTGGGGTCAGGGCCACGCGCTGAGCACCCGGTGCGCTGGGGTTGCCCCAGCGGTTCCTGAGCAGCTCCTGCAGTGCTGCCGCCGGTACCGTTCTGGCGGCTGTAGTTGTTTAAAAAGCCGTTGTTGTTTCCGGCGTAATCTGACGGCAGTTTTCTCGGGCATTTGGGCCTCTTCTAATAAGTGTGCTGTGAGTACATCTGCAAGCATTCACCTGTCGAGGTCAAATGACTGGTGGTGCTCATCTGCCCCCGTGCTACTGCTGCTGCCTCCCGTGAATGCTCATGTGCCTGCGTGCCCCTGTACAGGCACAGATGCACGCGCGCAACACCTGATCCCGCATCCTAATTATTTTTCGCCCGGTTCTCTGAGTTGTTCTGCTTCCGGCTGATGAATGGGAAAGTGTAGTAGTGCTGTTTCATTTCACCAGCCTCTCAAGTGTGGAAATTATGGTAAATTTGAGAACAAGCCAGATTAGATTGATAGTTACACCTCCTCCTTTAATTAGCCAACCACAGGATCTGTGGAGGCAAAGGCCGGGGGGGTGTGTCGGTGTAGATAACGTGTATTGTCTATGTGAAAGATTAATCAAAAGGAGTTGCTTGAGGTGGGAAGGCTTTTCCGGAGAGGTTCCACATGTTGTCAGGTAGTCCCTCTGAATGGCAGCTTCCGGTTCGGTCCCTTAGCTTTCGGAAGTGACATTTAGTCTGATATGTGCCAGCCATGCAATCTACCTAGCCCTGCAAAGTGCAAATATTAACATAAATGCATATTAAGATACTGTGTGTTAGCTCCTGAACTGAAATAGAGAGCGGGTGTTCCAGCGGAGGCAAGCAAATCGTGTTGATTTACAGTGGCTTGCGGATTTGGCCCATTACCGCTTCTTTATACACTTTTAAAAAGAAATGCCAACTTGATAGTTTAGGCTTTAACTGGAACATGGCAAGTAATTGTATGTTTTGGCGGACCCCTAGTAATGTTGCAGAATCTTTCTCAGAAGTTGTTCCATGGGATAGCCGATTCCTCAGGTAAGAGCTACTTGTTTGTTCAATCCTCCATCTTAGGCCTGCTCCTCAGGTGCATCCTCCTTCTCGCAGCGATTTCCTAGGAACAGATTTCAAAGAACAGCTCTGATCACAGAATCACAGATTGGTTAGGGTTGGAAAGGAGCTCTGGAGATCATCCAGCCCAACCCCCCTGCCAGAGCAGGGTCACCTACAGCAGGTTGCACAGGATGACCTCCAGGCGGGTTTTGAATGTTTCTGGGGTGGGAGACTCTACCGCCTCCCTGGGCAGCCTGTTCCAGCGCTCTGCCACCCTCAAAGTAAAGAAGTTCCTCCTCATGCTTTGATAGAAGTTCCTACGTTCCAGTTTGTACTCGTTACCTCTTGTCCTGGATCATCTTTGATGATCCAGGACAAGAGGTAACGGGCACCAATTGGAACGTAGGAACTTGAACTTGAACTGGAAGGTAGGAACTTGAACTTGAATATAGGATTATCCTTGATGATTCAGGATAGCTGTGTGTCTGACCAGTCTGTCTTTCGAAGGAGGTCCTGGACCAGCTCCAGCCATGCTGTGCTGAGCAGAGCCCCTGGCAGCAGCCCCACAGCTCACTCCCAGTGTGCCTGAATGGAAAAGGTACCAAAGTTGCTCCAACACTTTCTGAAAAACTCTATAGTGTTACCCCACAAGCGCAAAGCGACGGCAAAGCCCGTGAAATGACACCGGTGCTTCCAGAAAATGTCAAGCTTCCTGCCCAAGGGTGACATGCCATGCGGTGGGGTCAGGGCCACGCGCTGAGCACCCGGTGCGCTGGGGTTGCCCCAGCGGTTCCTGAGCAGCTCCTGCAGTGCTGCCGCCGGTACCGTTCTGGCGGCTGTAGTTGTTTAAAAAGCCGTTGTTGTTTCCGGCGTAATCTGACGGCAGTTTTCTCGGGCATTTGGGCCTCTTCTAATAAGTGTGCTGTGAGTACATCTGCAAGCATTCACCTGTCGAGGTCAAATGACTGGTGGTGCTCATCTGCCCCCGTGCTACTGCTGCTGCCTCCCGTGAATGCTCATGTGCCTGCGTGCCCCTGTACAGGCACAGATGCACGCGCGCAACACCTGATCCCGCATCCTAATTATTTTTCGCCCGGTTCTCTGAGTTGTTCTGCTTCCGGCTGATGAATGGGAAAGTGTAGTAGTGCTGTTTCATTTCACCAGCCTCTCAAGTGTGGAAATTATGGTAAATTTGAGAACAAGCCAGATTAGATTGATAGTTACACCTCCTCCTTTAATTAGCCAACCACAGGATCTGTGGAGGCAAAGGCCGGGGGGGTGTGTCGGTGTAGATAACGTGTATTGTCTATGTGAAAGATTAATCAAAAGGAGTTGCTTGAGGTGGGAAGGCTTTTCCGGAGAGGTTCCACATGTTGTCAGGTAGTCCCTCTGAATGGCAGCTTCCGGTTCGGTCCCTTAGCTTTCGGAAGTGACATTTAGTCTGATATGTGCCAGCCATGCAATCTACCTAGCCCTGCAAAGTGCAAATATTAACCTAAATGCATATTAAGATACTGTGTGTTAGCTCCTGAACTGAAATAGAGAGCGGGTGTTCCAGCGGAGGCAAGCAAATCGTGTTGATTTACAGTGGCTTGCGGATTTGGCCCATTACCGCTTCTTTATACACTTTTAAAAAGAAATGCCAACTTGATAGTTTAGGCTTTAACTGGAACATGGCAAGTAATTGTATGTTTTGGCGGACCCCTAGTAATGTTGCAGAATCTTTCTCAGAAGTTGTTCCATGGGATAGCCGATTCCTCAGGTAAGAGCTACTTGTTTGTTCAATCCTCCATCTTAGGCCTGCTCCTCAGGTGCATCCTCCTTCTCGCAGCGATTTCCTAGGAACAGATTTCAAAGAACAGCTCTGATCACAGAATCACAGATTGGTTAGGGTTGGAAAGGAGCTCTGGAGATCATCCAGCCCAACCCCCCTGCCAGAGCAGGGTCACCTACAGCAGGTTGCACAGGATGACCTCCAGGCGGGTTTTGAATGTTTCTGGGGTGGGAGACTCTACCGCCTCCCTGGGCAGCCTGTTCCAGCGCTCTGCCACCCTCAAAGTAAAGAAGTTCCTCCTCATGCTTTGATAGAAGTTCCTAGGTTCCAGTTTGTACCCGTTACCTCTTGTCCTGGATCATCTTTGATGATCCAGGACAAGAGGTAACGGGCACCAATTGGAACGTAGGAACTTGAACTTGAACTGGAACGTAGGAACTTGAACATAGGATTATCCTTGATGATTCAGGATAGCTGTGTGTCTGACCAGTCTGTCTTTCGAAGGAGGTCCTGGACCAGCTCCAGCCATGCTGTGCTGAGCAGAGCCCCTGGCAGCAGCCCCACAGCTCACTCCCAGTGTGCCTGAATGGAAAAGGTACCAAAGTTGCTCCAACACTTTCTGAAAAACTCTATAGTGTTACCCCACAAGCGCAAAGCGACGGCAAAGCCCGTGAAATGACACCGGTGCTTCCAGAAAATGTCAAGCTTCCTGCCCAAGGGTGACATGCCATGCGGTGGGGTCAGGGCCACGCGCTGAGCACCCGGTGCGCTGGGGTTGCCCCAGCGGTTCCTGAGCAGCTCCTGCAGTGCTGCCGCCGGTACCGTTCTGGCGGCTGTAGTTGTTTAAAAAGCCGTTGTTGTTTCCGGCGTAATCTGACGGCAGTTTTCTCGGGCATTTGGGCCTCTTCTAATAAGTGTGCTGTGAGTACATCTGCAAGCATTCACCTGTCGAGGTCAAATGACTGGTGGTGCTCATCTGCCCCCGTGCTACTGCTGCTGCCTCCCGTGAATGCTCATGTGCCTGCGTGCCCCTGTACAGGCACAGATGCACGCGCGCAACACCTGATCCCGCATCCTAATTATTTTTCGCCCGGTTCTCTGAGTTGTTCTGCTTCCGGCTGATGAATGGGAAAGTGTAGTAGTGCTGTTTCATTTCACCAGCCTCTCAAGTGTGGAAATTATGGTAAATTTGAGAACAAGCCAGATTAGATTGATAGTTACACCTCCTCCTTTAATTAGCCAACCACAGGATCTGTGGAGGCAAAGGCCGGGGGGGTGTGTCGGTGTAGATAACGTGTATTGTCTATGTGAAAGATTAATCAAAAGGAGTTGCTTGAGGTGGGAAGGCTTTTCCGGAGAGGTTCCACATGTTGTCAGGTAGTCCCTCTGAATGGCAGCTTCCGGTTCGGTCCCTTAGCTTTCGGAAGTGACATTTAGTCTGATATGTGCCAGCCATGCAATCTACCTAGCCCTGCAAAGTGCAAATATTAACCTAAATGCATATTAAGATACTGTGTGTTAGCTCCTGAACTGAAATAGAGAGCGGGTGTTCCAGCGGAGGCAAGCAAATCGTGTTGATTTACAGTGGCTTGCGGATTTGGCCCATTACCGCTTCTTTATACACTTTTAAAAAGAAATGCCAACTTGATAGTTTAGGCTTTAACTGGAACATGGCAAGTAATTGTATGTTTTGGCGGACCCCTAGTAATGTTGCAGAATCTTTCTCAGAAGTTGTTCCATGGGATAGCCGATTCCTCAGGTAAGAGCTACTTGTTTGTTCAATCCTCCATCTTAGGCCTGCTCCTCAGGTGCATCCTCCTTCTCGCAGCGATTTCCTAGGAACAGATTTCAAAGAACAGCTCTGATCACAGAATCACAGATTGGTTAGGGTTGGAAAGGAGCTCTGGAGATCATCCAGCCCAACCCCCCTGCCAGAGCAGGGTCACCTACAGCAGGTTGCACAGGATGACCTCCAGGCGGGTTTTGAATGTTTCTGGGGTGGGAGACTCTACCGCCTCCCTGGGCAGCCTGTTCCAGCGCTCTGCCACCCTCAAAGTAAAGAAGTTCCTCCTCATGCTTTGATAGAAGTTCCTACGTTCCAGTTTGTACTCGTTACCTCTTGTCCTGGATCATCTTTGATGATCCAGGACAAGAGGTAACGGGTACCAATTGGAACGTAGGAACTTGAACTTGAACTGGAAGGTAGGAACTTGAACTTGAATATAGGATTATCCTTGATGATTCAGGATAGCTGTGTGTCTGACCAGTCTGTCTTTCGAAGGAGGTCCCGGACCAGCTCCAGCCATGCTATGCTGAGCAGAGCCCCTGGCAGTAGCCCCACACCTCACTCCCAGTGTGCCTGAATGGAAAAGGTACCAAAGTTGCTCCAACACTTTCTGAAAAACTCTACAGTGTTACCCCACAAGCGCAAAGCGACGGCAAAGCCCGTGAAATGACACCGGTGCTTCCAGAAAATGTCAAGCTTCCTGCCCAAGGGTGACATGCCATGCGGTGGGGTCAGGGCCACGCGCTGAGCACCCGGTGCGCTGGGGTTGCCCCAGCGGTTCCTGAGCAGCTCCTGCAGTTCTGCCGCCGGTACCGTTCTGGCGGCTGTAGTTGTTTAAAAAGCCGTTGTTGTTTCCGGCGTAATCTGACGGCAGTTTTCTCGGGCATTTGGGCCTCTTCTAATAAGTGTGCTGTGAGTACATCTGCAAGCATTCACCTGTCGAGGTCAAATGACTGGTGGTGCTCATCTGCCCCCGTGCTATTGCTGCTGCCTCCCGTGAATGCTCATGTGCCTGCGTGCCCCTGTACAGGCACAGATGCACGCGCGCAACACCTGATCCCGCATCCTAATTATTTTTCGCCCGGTTCTCGGAGTTGTTCTGCTTCCGGCTGATGAATGGGAAAGTGTAGTAGTGCTGTTTCATTTCACCAGCCTCTCAAGTGTGGAAATTATGGTAAATTTGAGAACAAGCCAGATTAGATTGATAGTTACACCTCCTCCTTTAATTAGCCAACCACAGGATCTGTGGAGGCAAAGGCCGGGGGGGTGTGTCGGTGTATATAACGTGTATTGTCTATGTGAAAGATTAATCAAAAGGAGTTGCTTGAGGTGGGAAGGCTTTTCCGGAGAGGTTCCACATGTTGTCAGGTAGTCCCTCTGAATGGCAGCTTCCGGTTCGGTCCCTTAGCTTTCGGAAGTGACATTTAGTCTGATATGTGCCAGCCGTGCAATCTACCTAGCCCTGCAAAGTGCAAATATTAACCTAAATGCATATTAAGATACTGTGTGTTAGCTCCTGAACTGAAATAGAGAGCGGGTGTTCCAGCGGAGGCAAGCAAATCGTGTTGATTTACAGTGGCTGGCGGATTTGGCCCATTACCGCTTCTTTATACACTTTTAAAAAGAAATGCCAACTCGATAGTTTAGGCTTTAACTGGAACATGGCAAGTAATTCTGTGTTTTGGCGGACCCCTAGTAATGTTGCAGAATCTTTCTCAGAAGTTGTTCCATGGGATAGCCGATTCCTCAGGTAAGAGCTACTTGTTTGTTCAATCCTCCATCTTAGGCCTGCTCCTCAGGTGAATCCTCCTTCTCGCAGCGATTTCCTAGGAACAGATTTCGAAGAACAGCTCTGATCACAGAATCACAGATTGCTTTGGGTTGGAAAGGAGGTCTGGAGATCATCCAGTCAACCACCCTGCCAGAGCAGGGTCACCTACAGCAGGTTGCACAGGATGACCTCCAGGCGGGTTTTGAATGTCTCTGGGGTCGGAGACTCTACTGCCTCCCTGGGCAGCCTGTTCCAGCGCTCTGCCACCCTCAAAGTAAAGAAGTTCCTCCTCATGCTTTGATAGAAGTTCCTACGTTCCAGTTTGTACCCGTTACCTCTTGTCCTGGATCATCTTTGATGATCCAGGACAAGAGGTAACGGGCACCAATTGGAACGTAGGAACTTAAACTTGAACTGGAAGGTAGGAACTTGAACTTGAACATAGGATTATCCTTGATGATTCAGGATAGCTGTGTGTCTGACCAGTCTGTCTTTCGAAGGAGGTCCTGGGCCAGCTCCAGCCATGCTGTGCTGAGCAGAGCCCCTGGCAGCAGCCCCACAGCTCACTCCCAGTGTGCCTGAATGGAAAAGGTACCAAAGTTGCTCCAACACTTTCTGAAAAACTCTACAGTGTTACCCCACAAGCGCAAAGCGACGGCAAAGCCCGTGAAATGACACCGGTGCTTCCAGAAAATGTCAAGCTTCCTGCCCAAGGGTGACATGCCATGCGGTGGGGTCAGGGCCACACGCTGAGCACCCGGTGCGCTGGGGTTGCCCCAGCGGTTCCTGAGCAGCTCCTGCAGTGCTGCCGCCGGTACCGTTCTGGCGGCTATAGTTGTTTAAAAAGCCGTTGTTGTTTCCGGCGTAATCTGATGGCAGTTTTCTCGGGCATTTGGGCCTCTTCTAATAAGTGTGCTGTGAGTACATCTGCAAGCATTCACCTGTCGAGGTCAAATGACTGGTGGTGCTCATCTGCCCCGTGCTACTGCTGCTGCCTCCCGTGAATGCTCATGTGCCTGCGTGCCCCTGTACAGGCACAGATGCACGCGCGCAACACCTGATCCCGCATCCTAATTATTTTTCGCCCGGTTCTCGGAGTTGTTCTGCTTCCGGCTGATGAATGGGAAAGTGTAGTAGTGCTGTTTCATTTCACCAGCCTCTCAAGTGTGGAAATTATGGTAAATTTGAGAACAAGCCAGATTAGATTGATAGTTACACCTCCTCCTTTAATTAGCCAACCACAGGATCTGTGGAGGCAAAGGCCGGGGGGGTGTGTCGGTGTATATAACGTGTATTGTCTATGTGAAAGATTAATCAAAAGGAGTTGCTTGAGGTGGGAAGGCTTTTCCGGAGAGGTTCCACATGTTGTCAGGTAGTCCCTCTGAATGGCAGCTTCCGGTTCGGTCCCTTAGCTTTCGGACGTGACATTTAGTCTGATATGTGCCAGCCGTGCAATCTACCTAGCCCTGCAAAGTGCAAATATTAACATAAATGCATATTAAGATACTGTGTGTTAGCTCCTGAACTGAAATAGAGAGCGGGTGTTCCAGCGGAGGCAAGCAAATCGTGTTGATTTACAGTGGCTTGAGGATTTGGCCCATTACCGCTTCTTTATACACTTTTAAAAAGAAATGCCAACTCGATAGTTTAGGCTTTAACTGGAACATGGCAAGAAATTGTATGTTTTGGCGGACCCCTAGTAATGTTGCAGAAACTTTCTCAGAAGTTGTTCCATGGGATAGCCGATTCCTCAGGTAAGAGCTACTTGTTTGTTCAATCCTCCATCTTAGGCCTGCTCCTCAGGTGCATCCTCCTTCTCGCAGCGATTTCCTAGGAACAGATTTCGAAGAACAGCTCTGATCACAGAATCACAGATTGGTTAGGGTTGGAAAGGAGCTCTGGAGATCATCCAGTCCAACCCCCTGCCAGAGCAGGGTCACCTACAGCAGGTTGCACAGGATGACCTCCAGGCGGGTTATGAATGTCTCTGGGGTGGGAGACTCTACCGCCTCCCTGGGCAGCCTGTTCCAGCGCTCTGCCACCCTCAAAGTAAAGAAGTTCCTCCTCATGCTTTGATAGAAGTTCCTAGGTTCCAGTTTGTACCCGTTACCTCTTGTCCTGGATCATCTTTGATGATCCAGGACAAGAGGTAACGGGCACCAATTGGAACGTAGGAACTTGAACTTGAACTGGAAGGTAGGAACTTGAACTTGAACATAGGATTATCCTTGATGATTCAGGATAGCTGTGTGTCTGACCAGTCTGTCTTTCGAAGGAGGTCCTGGGCCAGCTCCAGCCATGCTGTGCTGAGCAGAGCCCCTGGCAGCAGCCCCACAGCTCACTCCCAGTGTGCCTGAATGGAAAAGGTACCAAGGTTGCTCCAACACTTTCTGAAAAACTCTATAGTGTTACCCCACAAGCGCAAAGCGACGGCAAAGCCCGTGAAATGACACCGGTGCTTCCAGAAAATGCCAAGCTTCCTGCCCAAGGGTGACATGCCATGCGGTGGGGTCAGGGCCACGCGCTGAGCACCCGGTGCGCTGGGGTTGCCCCAGCGGTTCCTGAGCAGCTCCTGCAGTGCTGCCGCCGGTACCGTTCTGGCGGCTGTAGTTGTTTAAAAAGCCGTTGTTGTTTCCGGCGTAATCTGACGGCAGTTTTCTCGGGCATTTGGGCCTCTTCGAATAAGTGTGCTGTGAGTACATCTGCAAGCATTCACCTGTCGAGGTCAAATGACTGGTGGTGCTCATCTGCCCCCGTGCTACTGCTGCTGCCTCCCGTGAATGCTCATGTGCCTGCGTGCCCCTGTACAGGCACAGATGCACGCGCGCAACACCTGATCCCGCATCCTAATTATTTTTCGCCCGGTTCTCTGAGTTGTTCTGCTTCCGGCTGATGAATGGGAAAGTGTAGTAGTGCTGTTTCATTTCACCAGCCTCTCAAGTGTGGAAATTATGGTAAATTTGAGAACAAGCCAGATTAGATTGATAGTTACACCTCCTCCTTTAATTAGCCAACCACAGGATCTGTGGAGGCAAAGGCGGGGGGGGGTGTCGGAGGGGGGGCATACGAGTTTACCATGGTGAGAGTGCTGGAGGTTCTTTCTTGTCTGTTCTTTCTTGTCTTGTAAATTGGTATGAGATTCTGCCAGTCTTCCTCACGTAGCACAATCCCTCTTGATTTCTGGAGGTTCCTCACAGGGTAAGCTAATGTTTAACATAAATAAGGGTTACTGAATCTTGTCCTTGAGAAGCAGGAGTCTGGAAGCTGTTGTCAATCCAACTGCTGTATTCCTGACCAGCAAGCCCGCTCGATTCAGGGTTAATTAACTGATTACTTAGAGCGGAAGTGTTGTGGAAGAGCCCGATCATTACCATTTCTATTCATTCTAATATGATGTATTTCAACTCCCCGTCCCTCACGCCTTCTAGAGAGTGATCTGGTGAAGGAGGATGACAAGTCTTTGTGAAACCATCTCGAGTTCTGCCAGATACTCGTAGTTGAAGTTGTCTAGCGGTACGAGATTAGACACCGTGTGAAAGGCAATACTGCACAGATTCTTTATTCCAGACCATTTTCTAAGTTCGCGTGATACAAAACCTCACGGTTACTGGGCAGCTCTCCCACTTTTCACGTCAACCTTTGCTACCTAGCCCGCTGCAACGTGCAGGAAAGAAACATTGATTTGAATTGCGCCGTGGTGCCGTGCATCTTAATGACACTCTGGAGTGACTGGCAGTGTGTCTGGGTCCTGGGGTTGGACCCGGTCTAGCTGCCAGGAGGCAACATTGCAGAGAGGGGCTACAGCTGTGGTCTCTGAAGGGACCTGGCTACTCTATGTAGGCCTTCTCTCCCTGCGTCTCAGAGTGCTTGAAGATGCTAATTGGTTCACATTTTCCTCTGTTCGTTAAGGTATTCTGTCCTTAAAAATTCAGCTTTTTAAAATAGTAACGTGTATTGTCTATGTGAAAGATTAATCAAAAGGAGTTGCTTGAGGTGGGAAGGCTTTTCCGGAGAGGTTCCACATGTTGTCAGGTAGTCCCTCTGAATGGCAGCTTCCGGTTCGGTCCCTTAGCTTTCGGAAGTGACATTTAGTCTGATATGTGCCAGCCGTGCAATCTACCTAGCCCTGCAAAGTGCAAATATTAACATAAATGCATATTAAGATACTGTGTGTTAGCTCCTGAACTGAAATAGAGAGCGGGTGTTCCAGCGGAGGCAAGCAAATCGTGTTGATTTAGAGTGGCTTGAGGATTTGGCCCATTACCGCTTCTTTATACACTTTTAAAAAGAAATGCCAACTCGATAGTTTAGGCTTTAACTGGAACATGGCAAGTAATTGTATGTTTTGGCGGACCCCTAGTAATGTTGCAGAATCTTTCTCAGAAGTTGTTCCATGGGATAGCCGATTCCTCAGGTAAGAGCTACTTGTTTGTTCAATCCTCCATCTTAGGCCTGCTCCTCAGGTGCATCCTCCTTCTCGCAGCGATTTCCTAGGAACAGATTTCGAAGAACAGCTCTGATCACAGAATCACAGATTGGTTAGGGTTGGAAAGGAGCTCTGGAGATCATCCAGTCCAACCCCCCTGCCAGAGCAGGGTCACCTACAGCAGGTTGCACAGGATGACCTCCAGGCGGGTTTTGAATGTCTCTGGGGTCGGAGACTCTACTGCCTCCCTGGGCAGCCTGTTCCAGCGCTCTGCCACCCTCAAAGTAAAGAAGTTCCTCCTCATGCTTTGATAGAAGTTCCTACGTTCCAGTTTGTACCCGTTACCTCTTGTCCTGGATCATCTTTGATGATCCAGGACAAGAGGTAACGGGCACCAATTGGAACGTAGGAACTTGAACTTGAACTGGAAGGTAGGAACTTGAACTTGAACATAGGATTATCCTTGATGATTCAGGATAGCTGTGTGTCTGACCAGTCTGTCTTTCGAAGGAGGTCCTGGGCCAGCTCCAGCCATGCTGTGCTGAGCAGAGCCCCTGGCAGCAGCCCCACAGCTCACTCCCAGTGTGCCTGAATGGAAAAGGTACCAAAGTTGCTCCAACACTTTCTGAAAAACTCTATAGTGTTACCCCACAAGCGCAAAGCGACGGCAAAGCCCGTGAAATGACACCGGTGCTTCCAGAAAATGCCAAGCTTCCTGCCCAAGGGTGACATGCCATGCGGTGGGGTCAGGGCCACGCGCTGAGCACCCGGTGCGCTGGGGTTGCCCCAGCGGTTCCTGAGCAGCTCCTGCAGTGCTGCCGCCGGTACCGTTCTGGCGGCTGTAGTTGTTTAAAAAGCCGTTGTTGTTTCCGGCGTAATCTGACGGCAGTTTTCTCGGGCATTTGGGCCTCTTCGAATAAGTGTGCTGTGAGTACATCTGCAAGCATTCACCTGTCAAGGTCAAATGACTGGTGGTGCTCATCTGCCCCCGTGCTACTGCTGCTGCCTCCCGTGAATGCTCATGTGCCTGCGTGCCCCTGTACAGGCACAGATGCACGCGCGCAACACCTGATCCCGCATCCTAATTATTTTTCGCCCGGTTCTCTGAGTTGTTCTGCTTCCGGCTGATGAATGGGAAAGTGTAGTAGTGCTGTTTCATTTCACCAGCCTCTCAAGTGTGGAAATTATGGTAAATTTGAGAACAAGCCAGATTAGATTGATAGTTACACCTCCTCCTTTAATTAGCCAACCACAGGATCTGTGGAGGCAAAGGCGGGGGGGGGTGTCGGAGGGGGGGCATACGAGTTTACCATGGTGAGAGTGCTGGAGGTTCTTTCTTGTCTGTTCTTTCTTGTCTTGTAAATTGGTATGAGATTCTGCCAGTCTTCCTCACGTAGCACAATCCCTCTTGATTTCTGGAGGTTCCTCACAGGGTAAGCTAATGTTTAACATAAATAAGGGTTACTGAATCTTGTCCTTGAGAAGCAGGAGTCTGGAAGCTGTTGTCAATCCAACTGCTGTATTCCTGACCAGCAAGCCCGCTCGATTCAGGGTTAATTAACTGATTACTTAGAGCGGAAGTGTTGTGGAAGAGCCCGATCATTACCATTTCTATTCATTCTAATATGATGTATTTCAACTCCCCGTCCCTCACGCCTTCTAGAGAGTGATCTGGTGAAGGAGGATGACAAGTCTTTGTGAAACCATCTCGAGTTCTGCCAGATACTCGTAGTTGAAGTTGTCTAGCGGTACGAGATTAGACACCGTGTGAAAGGCAATACTGCACAGATTCTTTATTCCAGACCATTTTCTAAGTTCGCGTGATACAAAACCTCACGGTTACTGGGCAGCTCTCCCACTTTTCACGTCAACCTTTGCTACCTAGCCCGCTGCAACGTGCAGGAAAGAAACATTGATTTGAATTGCGCCGTGGTGCCGTGCATCTTAATGACACTCTGGAGTGACTGGCAGTGTGTCTGGGTCCTGGGGTTGGACCCGGTCTAGCTGCCAGGAGGCAACATTGCAGAGAGGGGCTACAGCTGTGGTCTCTGAAGGGACCTGGCTACTCTATGTAGGCCTTCTCTCCCTGCGTCTCAGAGTGCTTGAAGATGCTAATTGGTTCACATTTTCCTCTGTTCGTTAAGGTATTCTGTCCTTAAAAATTCAGCTTTTTAAAATAGTAACGTGTATTGTCTATGTGAAAGATTAATCAAAAGGAGTTGCTTGAGGTGGGAAGGCTTTTCCGGAGAGGTTCCACATGTTGTCAGGTAGTCCCTCTGAATGGCAGCTTCCGGTTCGGTCCCTTAGCTTTCGGAAGTGACATTTAGTCTGATATGTGCCAGCCGTGCAATCTACCTAGCCCTGCAAAGTGCAAATATTAACATAAATGCATATTAAGATACTGTGTGTTAGCTCCTGAACTGAAATAGAGAGCGGGTGTTCCAGCGGAGGCAAGCAAATCGTGTTGATTTAGAGTGGCTTGAGGATTTGGCCCATTACCGCTTCTTTATACACTTTTAAAAAGAAATGCCAACTCGATAGTTTAGGCTTTAACTGGAACATGGCAAGTAATTGTATGTTTTGGCGGACCCCTAGTAATGTTGCAGAATCTTTCTCAGAAGTTGTTCCATGGGATAGCCGATTCCTCAGGTAAGAGCTACTTGTTTGTTCAATCCTCCATCTTAGGCCTGCTCCTCAGGTGCATCCTCCTTCTCGCAGCGATTTCCTAGGAACAGATTTCGACGAACAGCTCTGATCACAGAATCACAGATTGGTTAGGGTTGGAAAGGAGCTCTGGAGATCATCCAGTCCAACCCCCCTGCCAGAGCAGGGTCACCTACAGCAGGTTGCACAGGATGACCTCCAGGCGGGTTTTGAATGTCTCTGGGGTCGGAGACTCTACTGCCTCCCTGGGCAGCCTGTTCCAGCGCTCTGCCACCCTCAAAGTAAAGAAGTTCCTCCTCATGCTTTGATAGAAGTTCCTACGTTCCAGTTTGTACCCGTTACCTCTTGTCCTGGATCATCTTTGATGATCCAGGACAAGAGGTAACGGGCACCAATTGGAACGTAGGAACTTGAACTTGAACTGGAACGTAGGAACTTGAACATAGGATTATCCTTGATGATTCAGGATAGCTGTGTGTCTGACCAGTCTGTCTTTCGAAGGAGGTCCTGGGCCAGCTCCAGCCATGCTGTGCTGAGCAGAGCCCCTGGCAGCAGCCCCACACCTCACTCCCAGTGTGCCTGAATGGAAAAGGTACCAAAGTTGCTCCAACACTTTCTGAAAAACTCTATAGTGTTACCCCACAAGCGCAAAGCGACGGCAAAGCCCGTGAAATGACACCGGTGCTTCCAGAAAATGTCAAGCTTCCTGCCCAAGGGTGACATGCCATGCGGTGGGGTCAGGGCCACGCGCTGAGCACCCGGTGCGCTGGGGTTGCCCCAGCGGTTCCTGAGCAGCTCCTGCAGTGCTGCCGCCGGTACCGTTCTGGCGGCTGTAGTTGTTTAAAAAGCCGTTGTTGTTTCCGGCGTAATCTGACGGCAGTTTTCTCGGGCATTTGGGCCTCTTCTAATAAGTGTGCTGTGAGTACATCTGCAAGCATTCACCTGTCGAGGTCAAATGACTGGTGGTGCTCATCTCCCCCCGTGCTACTGCTGCTGCCTCCCGTGAATGCTCATGTGCCTGCGTGCCCCTGTACAGGCACAGATGCACGGGCGCAACACCTGATCCCACATCCTAATTATTTTTCGCCCGGTTCTCTGAGTTGTTCTGCTTCCGGCTGATGAATGGGAAAGTGTAGTAGTGCTGTTTCATTTCACCAGCCTCTCAAGTGTGGAAATTATGGTAAATTTGAGAACAAGCCAGATTAGATTGATAGTTACACCTCCTCCTTTAATTAGCCAACCACAGGATCTGTGGAGGCAAAGGCCGGGGGGGTGTGTCGGTGTATATAAGGTGTATTGTCTATGTGAAAGATGAATCAAAAGGAGTTGCTTGAGGTGGGAAGGCTTTTCCGGAGAGGTTCCACATGTTGTCAGGTAGTCCCTCTGAATGGCAGCTTCCGGTTCGGTCCCTTAGCTTTCGGAAGTGACATTTAGTCTGATATGTGCCAGCCGTGCAATCTACCTAGCCCTGCAAAGTGCAAATATTAACATAAATGCATATTAAGATAGTGTGTGTTAGCTCCTGAACTGAAATAGAGAGCGGGTGTTCCAGCGGAGGCAAGCAAATCGTGTTGATTTACAGTGGCTTGAGGATTTGGCCCATTACCGCTTCTTTATACACTTTTAAAAAGAAATGCCAACTCGATAGTTTAGGCTTTAACTGGAACATGGCAAGTAATTGTATGTTTTGGCGGACCCCTAGTAATGTTGCAGAATCTTTCTCAGAAGTTGTTCCATGGGATAGCCGATTCCTCAGGTAAGAGCTACTTGTTTGTTCAATCCTCCATCTTAGGCCTGCTCCTCAGGTGCATCCTCCTTCTCGCAGCGATTTCCTAGGAACAGATTTCGAAGAACAGCTCTGATCACAGAATCACAGATTGGTTAGGGTTGGAAAGGAGCTCTGGAGATCATCCAGTCCAACCCCCTGCCAGAGCAGGGTCACCTACAGCAGGTTGCACAGGATGACCTCCAGGCGGGTTATGAATGTCTCTGGGGTGGGAGACTCTACCGCCTCCCTGGGCAGCCTGTTCCAGCGCTCTGCCACCCTCAAAGTAAAGAAGTTCCTCCTCATGCTTTGATAGAAGTTCCTAGGTTCCAGTTTGTACCCGTTACCTCTTGTCCTGGATCATCTTTGATGATCCAGGACAAGAGGTAACGGGCACCAATTGGAACGTAGGAACTTGAACTTGAACTGGAAGGTAGGAACTTGAACTTGAACATAGGATTATCCTTGATGATTCAGGATAGCTGTGTGTCTGACCAGTCTGTCTTTCGAAGGAGGTCCTGGGCCAGCTCCAGCCATGCTGTGCTGAGCAGAGCCCCTGGCAGCAGCCCCACAGCTCACTCCCAGTGTGCCTGAATGGAAAAGGTACCAAAGTTGCTCCAACACTTTCTGAAAAACTCTATAGTGTTACCCCACAAGCGCAAAGCGACGGCAAAGCCCGTGAAATGACACCGGTGCTTCCAGAAAATGTCAAGCTTCCTGCCCAAGGGTGACATGCCATGCGGTGGGGTCAGGGCCACGCGCTGAGCACCCGGTGCGCTGGGGTTGCCCCAGCGGTTCCTGAGCAGCTCCTGCAGTGCTGCCGCCGGTACCGTTCTGGCGGCTGTAGTTGTTTAAAAAGCCGTTGTTGTTTCCGGCGTAATCTGACGGCAGTTTTCTCGGGCATTTGGGCCTCTTCTAATAAGTGTGCTGTGAGTACATCTGCAAGCATTCACCTGTCGAGGTCAAATGACTGGTGGTGCTCATCTGCCCCCGTGCTACTGCTGCTGCCTCCCGTGAATGCTCATGTGCCTGCGTGCCCCTGTACAGGCACAGATGCACGCGCGCAACACCTGATCCCGCATCCTAATTATTTTTCGCCCGGTTCTCGGAGTTGTTCTGCTTCCGGCTGATGAATGGGAAAGTGTAGTAGTGCTGTTTCATTTCACCAGCCTCTCAAGTGTGGAAATTATGGTAAATTTGAGAACAAGCCAGATTAGATTGATAGTTACACCTCCTCCTTTAATTAGCCAACCACAGGATCTGTGGAGGCAAAGGCCGGGGGGGTGTGTCGGTGTATATAACGTGTATTGTCTATGTGAAAGATTAATCAAAAGGAGTTGCTTGAGGTGGGAAGGCTTTTCCGGAGAGGTTCCACATGTTGTCAGGTAGTCCCTCTGAATGGCAGCTTCCGGTTCGGTCCCTTAGCTTTCGGAAGTGACATTTAGTCTGATATGTGCCAGCCGTGCAATCTACCTAGCCCTGCAAAGTGCAAATATTAACCTAAATGCATATTAAGATACTGTGTGTTAGCTCCTGAACTGAAATAGAGAGCGGGTGTTCCAGCGGAGGCAAGCAAATCGTGTTGATTTACAGTGGCTTGAGGATTTGGCCCATTACCGCTTCTTTATACACTTTTAAAAAGAAATGCCAACTCGATAGTTTAGGCTTTAACTGGAACATGGCAAGTAATTGTATGCTTTGGCGGACCCCTAGTAATGTTGCAGAATCTTTCTCAGAAGTTGTTCCATGGGATAGCCGATTCCTCAGGTAAGAGCTACTTGTTTGTTCAATCCTCCATCTTAGGCCTGCTCCTCAGGTGCATCCTCCTTCTCGCAGCGATTTCCTAGGAACAGATTTCGAAGAACAGCTCTGATCACAGAATCACAGATTGGTTAGGGTTGGAAAGGACCTCTGGAGATCATCCAGCCCAACCCCCCTGCCAGAGCAGGGTCACCTACAGCAGGTTGCACAGGATGACCTCCAGGCGGGTTTTGAATGTTTCTGGGGTCGGAGACTCTACCGCCTCCCTGGGCAGCCTGTTCCAGCGCTCTGCCACCCTCAAAGTAAAGAAGTTCCTCCTCATGCTTTGATAGAAGTTCCTAGGTTCCAGTTTGTACCCGTTACCTCTTGTCCTGGATCATCTTTGATGATCCAGGCCAAGAGGTAACGGGCACCAATTGGAACGTAGGAACTTGAACTTGAACTGGAACGTAGGAACTTGAACATAGGATTATCCTTGATGATTCAGGATAGCTGTGTGTCTGACCAGTCTGTCTTTCGAAGGAGGTCCTGGACCAGCTCCAGCCATGCTGTGCTGAGCAGAGCCCCTGGCAGCAGCCCCACACCTCACTCCCAGTGTGCCTGAATGGAAAAGGTACCAAAGTTGCTCCAACACTTTCTGAAAAACTCTATAGTGTTACCCCACAAGCGCAAAGCGACGGCAAAGCCCGTGAAATGACACCGGTGCTTCCAGAAAATGTCAAGCTTCCTGCCCAAGGGTGACATGCCATGCGGTGGGGTCAGGGCCACGCGCTGAGCACCCGGTGCGCTGGGGTTGCCCCAGCGGTTCCTGAGCAGCTCCTGCAGTGCTGCCGCCGGTACCGTTCTGGCGGCTGTAGTTGTTTAAAAAGCCGTTGTTGTTTCCGGCGTAATCTGACGGCAGTTTTCTCGGGCATTTGGGCCTCTTCTAATAAGTGTGCTGTGAGTACATCTGCAAGCATTCACCTGTCGAGGTCAAATGACTGGTGGTGCTCATCTGCCCCCGTGCTACTGCTGCTGCCTCCCGTGAATGCTCATGTGCCTGCGTGCCCCTGTACAGGCACAGATGCACGCGCGCAACACCTGATCCCGCATCCTAATTATTTTTCGCCCGGTTCTCGGAGTTGTTCTGCTTCCGGCTGATGAATGGGAAAGTGTAGTAGTGCTGTTTCATTTCACCAGCCTCTCAAGTGTGGAAATTATGGTAAATTTGAGAACAAGCCAGATTAGATTGATAGTTACACCTCCTCCTTTAATTAGCCAACCACAGGATCTGTGGAGGCAAAGGCCGGGGGGGTGTGTCGGTGTATATAACGTGTATTGTCTATGTGAAAGATTAATCAAAAGGAGTTGCTTGAGGTGGGAAGGCTTTTCCGGAGAGGTTCCACATGTTGTCAGGTAGTCCCTCTGAATGGCAGCTTCCGGTTCGGTCCCTTAGCTTTCGGAAGTGACATTTAGTCTGATATGTGCCAGCCGTGCAATCTACCTAGCCCTGCAAAGTGCAAATATTAACCTAAATGCATATTAAGATAGTGTGTGTTAGCTCCTGAACTGAAATAGAGAGCGGGTGTTCCAGCGGAGGCAAGCAAATCGTGTTGATTTAGTGGCTTGCGGATTTGGCCCATTACCGCTTCTTTATACATTTTTAAAAAGAAATGCCAACTCGATAGTTTAGGCTTTAACTGGAACATGGCAAGTAATTGTATGTTTTGGCGGACCCTAGTAATGTTGCAGAATCTTTCTCAGAAGTTGTTCCATGGGATAGCCGATTCCTCAGGTAAGAGCTACTTGTTTGTTCAATCCTCCATCTTAGGCCTGCTCCTCAGGTGCATCCTCCTTCTCGCAGCGATTTCCTAGGAACAGATTTCGAAGAACAGCTCTGATCACAGAATCACAGATTGGTTAGGGTTGGAAAGGAGCTCTGGAGATCATCCAGCCCAACCCCCCTGCCAGAGCAGGGTCACCTACAGCAGGTTGCACAGGATGACCTCCAGGCGGGTTTTGAATGTCTCTGGGGTCGGAGACTCTACCGCCTCCCTGGGCAGCCTGTTCCAGCGCTCTGCCACCCTCAAAGTAAAGAAGTTCCTCCTCATGCTTTGATAGAAGTTCCTAGGTTCCAGTTTGTACCCGTTACCTCTTGTCCTGGATCATCTTTGATGATCCAGGCCAAGAGGTAACGGGCACCAATTGGAACGTAGGAACTTGAACTTGAACTGGAACGTAGGAACTTGAACATAGGATTATCCTTGATGATTCAGGATAGCTGTGTGTCTGACCAGTCTGTCTTTCGAAGGAGGTCCTGGACCAGCTCCAGCCATGCTGTGCTGAGCAGAGCCCCTGGCAGCAGCCCCACAGCTCACTCCCAGTGTGCCTGAATGGAAAAGGTACCAAAGTTGCTCCAACACTTTCTGAAAAACTCTATAGTGTTACCCCACAAGCGCAAAGCGACGGCAAAGCCCGTGAAATGACACCGGTGCTTCCAGAAAATGTCAAGCTTCCTGCCCAAGGGTGACATGCCATGCGGTGGGGTCAGGGCCACGTGCTGAGCACCCGGTGCGCTGGGGTTGCCCCAGCGGTTCCTGAGCAGCTCCTGCAGTGCTGCCGCCGGTACCGTTCTGGCGGCTGTAGTTGTTTAAAAAGCCGTTGTTGTTTCCGGCGTAATCTGACGGCAGTTTTCTCGGGCATTTGGGCCTCTTCTAATAAGTGTGCTGTGAGTACATCTGCAAGCATTCACCTGTCGAGGTCAAATGACTGGTGGTGCTCATCTGCCCCCGTGCTACTGCTGCTGCCTCCCGTGAATGCTCATGTGCCTGTGTGCCCCTGTACAGGCACAGATGCACGCGCGCAACACCTGATCCCGCATCCTAATTATTTTTCGCCCGGTTCTCTGAGTTGTTCTGCTTCCGGCTGATGAATGGGAAAGTGTAGTAGTGCTGTTTCATTTCACCAGCCTCTCAATTGTGGAAATTATGGTAAATTTGAGAACAAGCGAGATTAGATTGATAGTTACACCTCCTCCTTTAATTAGCCAACCACAGGATCTGTGGAGGCAAAGGCCGGGGGGGGTGTTGGAGGGGGGGCATACGAGTTTACCATGGCGAGAGTGCTGGAGGTTCTTTCTTGTCTGTTCTTTCTTGTCTTGTAAATTGGTATGAGATTCTGCCAGTCTTCCTCACGTAGCACAATCCCTCTTGATTTCTGGAGGTTCCTCACAGGGTAAGCTAATGTTTAACATCAATAAGGGTTACCGAATCTTGTCCTTGAGAAGCAGGAGTCTGGAAGCTGTTGTCAATCCAACTGCTGTATTCCTGACCAGCAAGCCCGCTCGATTCAGGGTTAATTAACTGAGTACTTAGAGCGGAAGTGTTGTGGAAGAGCCCGATCATTACCATTTCTATTCATTCTAATATGATGTATTTCAACTCCCCATCCCTCACGCCTTCTAGAGAGTGATCTGGTGAAGGAGGATGACAAGTCTTTGTGAAACCATCTCGAGTTCTGCCAGATACTCGTAGTTGAAGTTGTCTAGCGGTGCGAGATTAGACACCGTGTGAAAGGCAATACTGCACAGATTCTTTATTCCAGACCATTTTCTAAGTTCGCGTGATACAAAACCTCACGGTTACTGGGCAGCTCTCCCACTTTTCACGTCAACCTTTGCTACCTAGCCCGCTGCAACGTGCAGGAAAGAAACATTGATTTGAATTGCGCCGTGGTGCCGTGCATCTTAATGACACTCTGGAGTGACTGGCAGTGTGTCTGGGTCCTGGGGTTGGACCCGGTCTAGCTGCCAGGAGGCAACATTGCAGAGAGGGGCTACAGCTGTGGTCTCTGAAGGGACCTGGCTACTCTATGTAGGCCTTCTCTCCCTGCGTCTCAGAGTGCTTGAAGATGCTAATTCGTTCACATTTTCCTCTGTTCGTTAAGGTATTCTGTCCTTAAAAATTCAGCTTTTTAAAATAGTAACGTGTATTGTCTATGTGAAAGATTAATCAAAAGGAGTTGCTTGAGGTGGGAAGGCTTTTCCGGAGAGGTTCCACATGTTGTCAGGTAGTCCCTCTGAATGGCAGCTTCCGGTTCGGTCCCTTAGCTTTCGGACGTGACATTTAGTCTGATATGTGCCAGCCGTGCAATCTACCTAGCCCTGCAAAGTGCAAATATTAACATAAATGCATATTAAGATACTGTGTGTTAGCTCCTGAACTGAAATAGAGAGCGGGTGTTCCAGCGGAGGCAAGCAAATCGTGTTGATTTAGAGTGGCTTGAGGATTTGGCCCATTACCGCTTCTTTATACACTTTTAAAAAGAAATGCCAACTCGATAGTTTAGGCTTTAACTGGAACATGGCAAGAAATCGTATGTTTTGGCGGACCCCTAGTAATGTTGCAGAAACTTTCTCAGAAGTTGTTCCATGGGATAGCCAATTCCTCAGGTAAGAGCTACTTGTTTGTTCAATCCTCCATCTTAGGCCTGCTCCTCAGGTGCATCCTCCTTCTCGCAGCGATTTCCTAGGAACAGATTTCGAAGAACAGCTCTGATCACAGAATCACAGATTGGTTAGGGTTGGAAAGGACCTCTGGAGATCATCCAGCCCAACCCCCCTGCCAGAGCAGGGTCACCTACAGCAGGTTGCACAGGATGACCTCCAGGCGGGTTTTGAATGTCTCTGGGGTGGGAGACTCTACCGCCTCCCTGGGCAGCCTGTTCCAGCGCTCTGCCACCCTCAAAGTAAAGAAGTTCCTCCTCATGCTTTGATAGAAGTTCCTAGGTTCCAGTTTGTACCCGTTACCTCTTGTCCTGGATCATCTTTGATGATCCAGGACAAGAGGTAACGGGCACCAATTGGAACGTAGGAACTTGAACTTGAACTGGAACGTAGGAACTTGAACATAGGATTATCCTTGATGATTCAGGATAGCTGTGTGTCTGACCAGTCTGTCTTTCGAAGGAGGTCCCGGACCAGCTCCAGCCATGCTGTGCTGAGCAGAGCCCCTGGCAGTAGCCCCACAGCTCACTCCCAGTGTGCCTGAATGGAAAAGGTACCAAAGTTGCTCCAACACTTTCTGAAAAACTCTATAGTGTTACCCCACAAGCGCAAAGCGACGGCAAAGCCCGTGAAATGACACCGGTGCTTCCAGAAAATGTCAAGCTTCCTGCCCAAGGGTGACATGCCATGCGGTGGGGTCAGGGCCACGCGCTGAGCACCCGGTGCGCTGGGGTTGCCCCAGCGGTTCCTGAGCAGCTCCTGCAGTGCTGCCGCCGGTACCGTTCTGGCGGCTGTAGTTGTTTAAAAAGCCGTTGTTGTTTCCGGCGTAATCTGACGGCAGTTTTCTCGGGCATTTGGGCCTCTTCTAATAAGTGTGCTGTGAGTACATCTGCAAGCATTCACCTGTCGAGGTCAAATGACTGGTGGTGCTCATCTGCCCCCGTGCTACTGCTGCTGCCTCCCGTGAATGCTCATGTGCCTGCGTGCCCCTGTACAGGCACAGATGCACGGGCGCAACACCTGATCCCGCATCCTAATTATTTTTCGCCCGGTTCTCGGAGTTGTTCTGCTTCCGGCTGATGAATGGGAAAGTGTAGTAGTGCTGTTTCATTTCACCAGCCTCTCAAGTGTGGAAATTATGGTAAATTTGAGAACAAGCCAGATTAGATTGATAGTTACACCTCCTCCTTTAATTAGCCAACCACAGGATCTGTGGAGGCAAAGGCCGGGGGGGTGTGTCGGTGTATATAACGTGTATTGTCTATGTGAAAGATTAATCAAAAGGAGTTGCTTGAGGTGGGAAGGCTTTTCCGGAGAGGTTCCACATGTTGTCAGGTAGTCCCTCTGAATGGCAGCTTCCGGTTCGGTCCCTTAGATTTCGGACGTGACATTTAGTCTGATATGTGCCAGCCGTGCAATCTACCTAGCCCTGCAAAGTGCAAATATTAACATAAATGCATATTAAGATACTGTGTGTTAGCTCCTGAACTGAAATAGAGAGCGGGTGTTCCAGCGGAGGCAAGCAAATCGTGTTGATTTACAGTGGCTTGAGGATTTGGCCCATTACCGCTTCTTTATACACTTTTAAAAAGAAATGCCAACTCGATAGTTTAGGCTTTAACTGGAACATGGCAAGTAATTGTATGTTTTGGCGGACCCCTAGTAATGTTGCAGAATCTTTCTCAGAAGTTGTTCCGTGGGATAGCCGATTCCTCAGGTAAGAGCTACTTGTTTGTTCAATCCTCCATCTTAGGCCTGCTCCTCAGGTGCATCCTCCTTCTCGCAGCGATTTCCTAGGAACAGATTTCGAAGAACAGCTCTGATCACAGAATCACAGATTGGTTAGGGTTGGAAAGGACCTCTGGAGATCATCCAGCCCAACCCCCCTGCCAGAGCAGGGTCACCTACAGCAGGTTGCACAGGATGACCTCCAGGCGGGTTTTGAATGTCTCTGGGGTCGGAGACTCTACCGCCTCCCCGTGAAGCCTGTTCCAGCGCTCTGCCACCCTCAAAGTAAAGAAGTTCCTCCTCATGCTTTGATAGAAGTTCCTAGGTTCCAGTTTGTACCCGTTACCTCTTGTCCTGGATCATCTTTGATGATCCAGGACAAGAGGTAACGGGCACCAATTGGAACGTAGGAACTTGAACTTGAACTGGAAGGTAGGAACTTGAACATAGGATTATCCTTGATGATTCAGGATAGCTGTGTGTCTGACCAGTCTGTCTTTCGAAGGAGGTCCTGGGCCAGCTCCAGCCATGCTGTGCTGAGCAGAGCCCCTGGCAGCAGCCCCACAGCTCACTCCCAGTGTGCTTAAATGGAAAAGGTACCAAAGTTGCTCCAACACTTTCTGAAAAACTCTATAGTGTTACCCCACAAGCGCAAAGCGACGGCAAAGCCCGTGAAATGACACCGGTGCTTCCAGAAAATGTCAAGCTTCCTGCCCAAGGGTGACATGCCATGCGGTGGGGTCAGGGCCACGCGCTGAGCACCCGGTGCGCTGGGGTTGCCCCAGCGGTTCCTGAGCAGCTCCTGCAGTGCTGCCGCCGGTACCGTTCTGGCGGCTGTAGTTGTTTAAAAAGCCGTTGTTGTTTCCGGCGTAATCTGACGGCAGTTTTCTCGGGCATTTGGGCCTCTTCTAATAAGTGTGCTGTGAGTACATCTGCAAGCATTCACCTGTCGAGGTCAAATGACTGGTGGTGCTCATCTGCCCCCGTGCTACTGCTGCTGCCTCCCGTGAATGCTCATGTGCCTGCGTGCCCCTGTACAGGCACAGATGCACGCGCGCAACACCTGATCCCGCATCCTAATTATTTTTCGCCCGGTTCTCGGAGTTGTTCTGCTTCCGGCTGATGAATGGGAAAGTGTAGTAGTGCTGTTTCATTTCACCAGCCTCTCAAGTGTGGAAATTATGGTAAATTTGAGAACAAGCGAGATTAGATTGATAGTTACACCTCCTCCTTTAATTAGCCAACCACAGGATCTGTGGAGGCAAAGGCCGGGGGGGTGTGTCGGTGTATATAAGGTGTATTGTCTATGTGAAAGATTAATCAAAAGGAGTTGCTTGAGGTGGGAAGGCTTTTCCGGAGAGGTTCCACATGTTGTCAGGTAGTCCCTCTGAATGGCAGCTTCCGGTTCGGTCCCTTAGCTTTCGGAAGTGACATTTAGTCTGATATGTGCCAGCCGTGCAATCTACCTAGCCCTGCAAAGTGCAAATATTAACCTAAATGCATATTAAGATACTGTGTGTTAGCTCCTGAACTGAAATAGAGAGCGGGTGTTCCAGCGGAGGCAAGCAAATCGTGTTGATTTACAGTGGCTTGAGGATTTGGCCCATTACCGCTTCTTTATACACTTCTAAAAAGAAATGCCAACTCGATAGTTTAGGCTTTAACTGGAACATGGCAAGTAATTGTATGTTTTGGCGGACCCCTAGTAATGTTGCAGAATCTTTCTCAGAAGTTGTTCCATGGGATAGCCGATTCCTCAGGTAAGAGCTACTTGTTTGTTCAATCCTCCATCTTAGGCCTGCTCCTCAGGTGCATCCTCCTTCTCGCAGCGATTTCCTAGGAACAGATTTCGAAGAACAGCTCTGATCACAGAATCACAGATTAGTTAGGGTTGGAAAGGAGCTCTGGAGATCATCCAGCCCAACCCCCCTGCCAGAGCAGGGTCACCTACAGCAGGTTGCACAGGATGACCTCCAGGCGGGTTTTGAATGTTTCTGGGGTGGGAGACTCTACCGCCTCCCTGGGCAGCCTGTTCCAGCGCTCTGCCACCCTCAAAGTAAAGAAGTTCCTCCTCATGCTTTGATAGAAGTTCCTAGGTTCCAGTTTGTACCCGTTACCTCTTGTCCTGGATCATCTTTGATGATCCAGGACAAGAGGTAACGGGCACCAATTGGAACGTAGGAACTTGAACTTGAACTGGAAGGTAGGAACTTGAACTTGAACATAGGATTATCCTTGATGATTCAGGATAGCTGTGTGTCTGACCAGTCTGTCTTTCGAAGGAGGTCCTGGGCCAGCTCCAGCCATGCTGTGCTGAGCAGAGCCCCTGGCAGCAGCCCCACACCTCACTCCCAGTGTGCCTGAATGGAAAAGGTACCAAAGTTGCTCCAACACTTTCTGAAAAACTCTATAGTGTTACCCCACAAACGCAAAGCGACGGCAAAGCCCGTGAAATGACACCGGTGCTTCCAGAAAATGTCAAGCTTCCTGCCCAAGGGTGACAAGCCATGCGGTGGGGTCAGGGCCACACGCTGAGCACCCGGTGCGCTGGGGTTGCCCCAGCGGTTCCTGAGCAGCTCCTGCAGTGCTGCCGCCGGTACCGTTCTGGCGGCTGTAGTTGTTTAAAAGGCCGTTGTTGTTTCCGGCGTAATCTGACGGCAGTTTTCTCGGGCATTTGGGCCTCTTCTAATAAGTGTGCTGTGAGTACATCTGCAAGCATTCACCTGTCGAGGTCAAATGACTGGTGGTGCTCATCTGCCCCCGTGCTACTGCTGCTGCTGACTCCCGTGAATGCTCATGTGCCTGCGTGCCCCTGTACAGGCACAGAAGCACGCGCGCAACACCTGATCCCGCATCCTAATTATTTTTCGCCCGGTTCTCTGAGTTGTTCTGCTTCCGGCTGATGAATGGGAAAGTGTAGTAGTGCTGTTTCATTTCACCAGCCTCTCAAGTGTGGAAATTATGGTAAATTTGAGAACAAGCGAGATTAGATTGATAGTTACACCTCCTCCTTTAATTAGCCAACCACAGGATCTGTGGAGGCAAAGGCCGGGGGGGTGTGTCGGTGTATATAACGTGTATTGTCTATGTGAAAGATTAATCAAAAGGAGTTGCTTGAGGTGGGAAGGCTTTTCCGGAGAGGTTCCACATGTTGTCAGGTAGTCCCTCTGAATGGCAGCTTCCGGTTCGGTCCCTTAGCTTTCGGAAGTGACATTTAGTCTGATATGTGCCAGCCGTGCAATCTACCTAGCCCTGCAAAGTGCAAATATTAACCTAAATGCATATTAAGATACTGTGTGTTAGCTCCTGAACTGAAATAGAGAGCGGGTGTTCCAGCGGAGGCAAGCAAATCGTGTTGATTTACAGTGGCTTGAGGATTTGGCCCATTACCGCTTCTTTATACACTTCTAAAAAGAAATGCCAACTCGATAGTTTAGGCTTTAACTGGAACATGGCAAGTAATTGTATGTTTTGGCGGACCCCTAGTAATGTTGCAGAATCTTTCTCAGAAGTTGTTCCATGGGATAGCCGATTCCTCAGGTAAGAGCTACTTGTTTGTTCAATCCTCCATCTTAGGCCTGCTCCTCAGGTGCATCCTCCTTCTCGCAGCGATTTCCTAGGAACAGATTTCGAAGAACAGCTCTGATCACAGAATCACAGATTGGTTAGGGTTGGAAAGGAGCTCTGGAGATCATGTAGTGCAACCCCCCTGCCAGAGCAGGGTCACCTACAGCAGGTTGCACATGATGACCTCCAGGCGGGTTTTGAATGTCTCTGGGGTGGGAGACTCTACCGCCTCCCTGGGCAGCCTGTTCCAGCGCTCTGCCACCCTCAAAGTAAAGAAGTTCCTCCTCATGCTTTGATAGAAGTTCCTAGGTTCCAGTTTGTACCCGTTACCTCTTGTCCTGGATCATCTTTGATGATCCAGGCCAAGAGGTAACGGGCACCAATTGGAACGTAGGAACTTGAACTTGAACTGGAACGTAGGAACTTGAACATAGGATTATCCTTGATGATTCAGGATAGCTGTGTGTCTGACCAGTCTGTCTTTCGAAGGAGGTCCTGGGCCAGCTCCAGCCATGCTGTGCTGAGCAGAGCCCCTGGCAGCAGCCCCACAGCTCACTCCTAGTGTGCTTAAATGAAAAAGGTACCAAAGTTGCTCCAACACTTTCTGAAAAACTCTATAGTGTTACCCCACAAACGCAAAGCAACGGCAAAGCCCGTGAAATGACACCGGTGCTTCCAGAAAATGTCAAGCTTCCTGCCCAAGGGTGACATGCCATGCGGTGGGGTCAGGGCCACGCGCTGAGCACCCGGTGCGCTGGGGTTGCCCCAGCGGTTCCTGAGCAGCTCCTGCAGTGCTGCCGCCGGTACCGTTCTGGCGGCTGTAGTTGTTTAAAAAGCCGTTGTTGTTTCCGGCGTAATCTGACGGCAGTTTTCTCGGGCATTTGGGCCTCTTCTAATAAGTGTGCTGTGAGTACATCTGCAAGCATTCACCTGTCGAGGTCAAATGACTGGTGGTGCTCATCTGCCCCCGTGCTACTGCTGCTGCCTCCCGTGAATGCTCATGTGCCTGCGTGCCCCTGTACAGGCACAGATGCATGCGCGCAACACCTGATCCCGCATCCTAATTATTTTTCGCCCGGTTCTCTGAGTTGTTCTGCTTCCGGCTGATGAATGGGAAAACTGTAGTAGTGCTGTTTCATTTCACCAGCCTCTCAAGTGTGGAAATTATGGTAAATTTGAGAACAAACGAGATTAGATTGATAGTTACACCTCCTCCTTTAATTAGCCAACCACAGGATCTGTGGAGGCAAAGGCCGGGGGGGTGTGTCGGTGTATATAACGTGTATTGTCTATGTGAAAGATTAATCAAAAGGAGTTGCTTGAGGTGGGAAGGCTTTTCCGGAGAGGTTCCACATGTTGTCAGGTAGTCCCTCTGAATGGCAGCTTCCGGTTCGGTCCCTTAGCTTTCGGAAGTGACATTTAGTCTGATATGTGCCAGCCGTGCAATCTACCTAGCCCTGCAAAGTGCAAATATTAACCTAAATGCATATTAAGATAGTGTGTGTTAGCTCCTGAACTGAAATAGAGAGCGGGTGTTCCAGCGGAGGCAAGCAAATCGTGTTGATTTACAGTGGCTTGAGGATTTGGCCCATTACCGCTTCTTTATACACTTTTAAAAAGAAATGCCAACTCGATAGTTTAGGCTTTAACTGGAACATGGCAAGTAATTGTATGCTTTGGCGGACCCCTAGTAATGTTGCAGAATCTTTCTCAGAAGTTGTTCCATGGGATAGCCGATTCCTCAGGTAAGAGCTACTTGTTTGTTCAATCCTCCATCTTAGGCCTGCTCCTCAGGTGCATCCTCCTTCTCGCAGCGATTTCCTAGGAACAGATTTCGAAGAACAGCTCTGATCACAGAATCACAGATTGGTTAGGGTTGGAAAGGAGCTCTGGAGATCATGTAGTGCAACCCCCCTGCCAGAGCAGGGTCACCTACAGCAGGTTGCACAGGATGACCTCCAGGCGGGTTTTGAATGTCTCTGGGGTGGGAGACTCTACCGCCTCCCTGGGCAGCCTGTTCCAGCGCTCTGCCACCCTCAAAGTAAAGAAGTTCCTCCTCATGCTTTGATAGAAGTTCCTAGGTTCCAGTTTGTACCCGTTACCTCTTGTCCTGGATCATCTTTGATGATCCAGGACAAGAGGTAACGGGCACCAATTGGAACGTAGGAACTTGAACTTGAACTGGAACGTAGGAACTTGAACATAGGATTATCCTTGATGATTCAGGATAGCTGTGTGTCTGACCAGTCTGTCTTTCGAAGGAGGTCCTGGGCCAGCTCCAGCCATGCTGTGCTGAGCAGAGCCCCTGGCAGCAGCCCCACAGCTCACTCCTAGTGTGCTTAAATGAAAAAGGTACCAAAGTTGCTCCAACACTTTCTGAAAAACTCTATAGTGTTACCCCACAAACGCAAAGCAACGGCAAAGCCCGTGAAATGACACCGGTGCTTCCAGAAAATGTCAAGCTTCCTGCCCAAGGGTGACATGCCATGCGGTGGGGTCAGGGCCACGCGCTGAGCACCCGGTGCGCTGGGGTTGCCCCAGCGGTTCCTGAGCAGCTCCTGCAGTGCTGCCGCCGGTACCGTTCTGGCGGCTGTAGTTGTTTAAAAAGCCGTTGTTGTTTCCGGCGTAATCTGACGGCAGTTTTCTCGGGCATTTGGGCCTCTTCTAATAAGTGTGCTGTGAGTACATCTGCAAGCATTCACCTGTCGAGGTCAAATTACTGGTGGTGCTCATCTGCCCCCGTGCTACTGCTGCTGCCTCCCGTGAATGCTCATGTGCCTGCGTGCCCCTGTACAGGCACAGATGCATGCGCGCAACACCTGATCCCGCATCCTAATTATTTTTCGCCCGGTTCTCTGAGTTGTTCTGCTTCCGGCTGATGAATGGGAAAACTGTAGTAGTGCTGTTTCATTTCACCAGCCTCTCAAGTGTGGAAATTATGGTAAATTTGAGAACAAACGAGATTAGATTGATAGTTACACCTCCTCCTTTAATTAGCCAACCACAGGATCTGTGGAGGCAAAGGCCGGGGGGGTGTGTCGGTGTATATAACGTGTATTGTCTATGTGAAAGATTAATCAAAAGGAGTTGCTTGAGGTGGGAAGGCTTTTCCGGAGAGGTTCCACATGTTGTCAGGTAGTCCCTCTGAATGGCAGCTTCTGGTTCGGTCCCTTAGCTTTCGGAAGTGACATTTAGTCTGATATGTGCCAGCCGTGCAATCTACCTAGCCCTGCAAAGTGCAAATATTAACCTAAATGCATATTAAGATAGTGTGTGTTAGCTCCTGAACTGAAATAGAGAGCGGGTGTTCCAGCGGAGGCAAGCAAATCGTGTTGATTTACAGTGGCTTGAGGATTTGGCCCATTACCGCTTCTTTATACACTTTTAAAAAGAAATGCCAACTCGATAGTTTAGGCTTTAACTGGAACATGGCAAGTAATTGTATGCTTTGGCGGACCCCTAGTAATGTTGCAGAATCTTTCTCAGAAGTTGTTCCATGGGATAGCCGATTCCTCAGGTAAGAGCTACTTGTTTGTTCAATCCTCCATCTTAGGCCTGCTCCTCAGGTGCATCCTCCTTCTCGCAGCGATTTCCTAGGAACAGATTTCGAAGAACAGCTCTGATCACAGAATCACAGATTGGTTAGGGTTGGAAAGGAGCTCTGGAGATCATGTAGTGCAACCCCCCTGCCAGAGCAGGGTCACCTACAGCAGGTTGCACAGGATGACCTCCAGGCGGGTTTTGAATGTCTCTGGGGTGGGAGACTCTACCGCCTCCCTGGGCAGCCTGTTCCAGCGCTCTGCCACCCTCAAAGTAAAGAAGTTCCTCCTCATGCTTTGATAGAAGTTCCTAGGTTCCAGTTTGTACCCGTTACCTCTTGTCCTGGATCATCTTTGATGATCCAGGACAAGAGGTAACGGGCACCAATTGGAACGTAGGAACTTGAACTTGAACTGGAAGGTAGGAACTTGAACTTGAACATAGGATTATCCTTGATGATTCAGGATAGCTGTGTGTCTGACCAGTCTGTCTTTCGAAGGAGGTCCTGGGCCAGCTCCAGCCATGCTGTGCTGAGCAGAGCCCCTGGCAGCAGCCCCACACCTCACTCCCAGTGTGCCTGAATGGAAAAGGTACCAAAGTTGCTCCAACACTTTCTGAAAAACTCTATAGTGTTACCCCACAAGCGCAAAGCGACGGCAAAGCCCGTGAAATGACACCGGTGCTTCCAGAAAATGTCAAGCTTCCTGCCCAAGGGTGACATGCCATGCGGTGGGGTCAGGGCCACACGCTGAGCACCCGGTGCGCTGGGGTTGCCCCAGCGGTTCCTGAGCAGCTCCTGCAGTGCTGCCGCCGGTACCGTTCTGGCGGCTGTAGTTGTTTAAAAAGCCGTTGTTGTTTCCGGCGTAATCTGACGGCAGTTTTCTCGGGCATTTGGGCCTCTTCTAATAAGTGTGCTGTGAGTACATCTGCAAGCATTCACCTGTCGAGGTCAAATGACTGGTGGTGCTCATCTGCCCCCGTGCTACTGCTGCTGCCTCCCGTGAATGCTCATGTGCCTGCGTGCCCCTGTACAGGCACAGATGCACGCGCGCAACACCTGATCCCGCATCCTAATTATTTTTCGCCCGGTTCTCGGAGTTGTTCTGCTTCCGGCTGATGAATGGGAAAGTGTAGTAGTGCTGTTTCATTTCACCAGCCTCTCAAGTGTGGAAATTATGGTAAATTTGAGAACAAGCCAGATTAGATTGATAGTTACACCTCCTCCTTTAATTAGCCAACCACAGGATCTGTGGAGGCAAAGGCCGGGGGGGTGTGTCGGTGTATATAACGTGTATTGTCTATGTGAAAGATTAATCAAAAGGAGTTGCTTGAGGTGGGAAGGCTTTTCCGGAGAGGTTCCACATGTTGTCAGGTAGTCCCTCTGAATGGCAGCTTCCGGTTCGGTCCCTTAGCTTTCGGAAGTGACATTTAGTCTGATATGTGCCAGCCGTGCAATCTACCTAGCCCTGCAAAGTGCAAATATTAACCTAAATGCATATTAAGATAGTGTGTGTTAGCTCCTGAACTGAAATAGAGAGCGGGTGTTCCAGCGGAGGCAAGCAAATCGTGTTGATTTACAGTGGCTTGAGGATTTGGCCCATTACCGCTTCTTTATACACTTCTAAAAAGAAATGCCAACTCGATAGTTTAGGCTTTAACTGGAACATGGCAAGTAATTGTATGCTTTGGCGGACCCCTAGTAATGTTGCAGAATCTTTCTCAGAAGTTGTTCCATGGGATAGCCGATTCCTCAGGTAAGAGCTACTTGTTTGTTCAATCCTCCATCTTAGGCCTGCTCCTCAGGTGCATCCTCCTTCTCGCAGCGATTTCCTAGGAACAGATTTCGAAGAACAGCTCTGATCACAGAATCACAGATTGGTTAGGGTTGGAAAGGAGCTCTGGAGATCATGTAGTGCAACCCCCCTGCCAGAGCAGGGTCACCTACAGCAGGTTGCACAGGATGACCTCCAGGCGGGTTTTGAATGTCTCTGGGGTGGGAGACTCTACCGCCTCCCTGGGCAGCCTGTTCCAGCGCTCTGCCACCCTCAAAGTAAAGAAGTTCCTCCTCATGCTTTGATAGAAGTTCCTAGGTTCCAGTTTGTACCCGTTACCTCTTGTCCTGGATCATCTTTGATGATCCTGGACAAGAGGTAACGGGCACCAATTGGAACGTAGGAACTTGAACTTGAACTGGAACGTAGGAACTTGAACATAGGATTATCCTTGATGATTCAGGATAGCTGTGTGTCTGACCAGTCTGTCTTTCGAAGGAGGTCCTGGGCCAGCTCCAGCCATGCTGTGCTGAGCAGAGCCCCTGGCAGCAGCCCCACAGCTCACTCCCAGTGTGCCTGAATGGAAAAGGTACCAAAGTTGCTCCAACACTTTCTGAAAAACTCTATAGTGTTACCCCACAAGCGCAAAGCGACGGCAAAGCCCGTGAAATGACACCGGTGCTTCCAGAAAATGCCAAGCTTCCTGCCCAAGGGTGACATGCCATGCGGTGAAGGGAATGATCTGATCAGCCTTGGAAGAACTCCTAGTGATAGCCAGCTAATCGAAAAGGACGTGCTGGAGCTCATGCAGCGCGAACTACAGAAAGTTTGAGCAATGCAGCGCCTTGAAAAAAGCCTCTGCTTGGGCAAGACTGTTATCTGTCACAAGATAAACATCAGGAACAACAGACTGCAACATCCTGGCTTTGTTTATAGAACAAGGAATTGGTGGTTGAAAGAAATTGGGCAACAGGATGCGAAAAGAGACGGACGACTCTGAAATGACTGGCCAATTAGGAGCTCAGCTTTTGTAATATGTATGAGATGATTTTCTGTGTAACCAATCAGACTCTAACACGCTGTCTTCTAATGAATATTTGATCATATAAAAGATGGTTGCTGAAAACAATAAAGTTAGATCTGGCGTGCACCCAGCTAGGTCTCCGTCTCTCAATCGCGGCAAATTGGTGACCCCGACGTGATTCCCGGGTTCGACAACCACCTAACTGCGTGGCAGGCTGCGAGTCCCACAGAACTTTAAATGAGCTGCTGAAAGGAAGCAGGAGCCGGCCTAAGAATCCCTCTGGAACGAATAGGTGAGCTGTGGGAAACATGGGAAATCAAGCGTCTTCCCCAGAGAGAGACGTATATGAGCTTATGAAAGCTCTTCTTAAGAAACATGGAAAGAATATTTCTGGGCAAGACCTTAAAATGATGCTTAAATGGGTACAAGTAAAAATACCCACTGTGACTGCCTCCACTATTTTTACACGGGAACTGTGGGATGATGTAGGGGTGAAACTGTGGCATGCAGCCACAACTGGAAACGTTGAAGCGCAGCGTATGCTTCCGTGGTGGCGAACTATTTTTGAAACCTTAAAGGCGCAGGAGGGCAAGGACGGTAGAGAGGCTGGAGACACCGATAACCCGCCAGGTACCGAGCATACTAAAGGGCCCCTCACGGTGGGAGCGGCAGGGTATCCCCCGGAGGAGGATCCCTTTGACCCAGGACCCATAGACCCTGATAAGGAGCCACAACTTTACCCCCCTGACCCACACGATGTATGGGCTAATATCAAGCGACAAGCCTTGAAAGAGGGAGAACTGGACATAGCTCGGACAATCGTGGCTCCTGTGATATATCAAGGTCGTGGGGGAGGGGCACAATGGGAGGCTCTATCTTTCCCGGTAGTGAAGGAACTACGCCGTACTATCACAGAGCACGGGCTCTCCTCCCCATATTTTGCGAGCCTGCTGTCCTCCGCTTTTGATACTTATGTGATGACTCCGCATGATCTAAAGTCCCTTGCACAATTGTTACTAACCCCCACTCAGTACTCGTTGTGGGAATCGCATTGGAGGGGAGGACTCCAAGCTCTTCTGCTGACCTATGTAGGTCACGACAATGGAGGCCTTGCTGCACTGACTATAGAACATCTTACGGGTACGGGACAATGGGCAAATCCAGTTGCCCAGGCGCGGGACATCCCACGGGAAGCTCTTGAGGCGATACGGGAAGAAGCTAGAAAGGCTCTAAGAAAAGTCCCAGACTCTCAAAAGCCGCAAAAGGCCTTTACTACTATCGTACAAGAACCTCGGGAGCCCTATATGCAGTTTATTGACAGATTGAAACAAGCTCTGGAACGTCAGATAGATAATGCGGAAGCTCGAGAAATTTTGTTGTTAAAACTGGCTGTGGAAAATGCTAATGCAGATTGCAAAAAACTTTTGAAATCTCTCCCTAATCAAAACCCCACCCTAGTTGAAATGGTTGAAGCCTGTAATAGGATTGGTACTGCGGATCATAAGTATGAAGCCATGGCAGCTGCCTTTGCGGCTATGCGCGGCCCAATGGGTCCGGGTGTCTGCTATGGGTGCGGTAAGCCTGGTCACTTGAAGAAAAATTGCTTAGCCGCTAACGGCAGTACTAAACCTCGAGCTCCGGGAATTTGTCCCAGATGTAAGAAAGGGCGTCATTATGCTAATCAATGTCGGTCTAAGTATGATTTGCAGGGTCAATTAATCCAGGGAAACCGATCACGGAGCGCGGAGCAGCGACGCGTGCAGACACAAATGCCGCAGCAGACATTCCCAAACCCTCAGGGGGGGGCAGTAGCGCCTCAAGTCTTCGTCCAGCAACGGCCGGAAGCGCCGGACTGGACCTGGCAACCGCCCACACAGTAACGGTACTCGATCCCTCGGTCCACCTATTATCTACAAATGTTTCGGGGCCTCTGCCCCCTGGAACGCAAGCGTTATTGTTAGGAAGATCATCTACAACTTTGTCAGGACTTTTTGTGTTGCCGGGAGTTATTGACTCTGATAGTATTGATGAGATTAAGATCATGGCATGGACTCCATTCCCCCCCTGTACAATACCGAAAGGTAGCCGTATAGCGCAACTGATATTAATTCCCAAGGAGACTGGCGCCCCTATCCCCACTCAATCCCAACAGAGGAAGGGGGGCTTTGGGTCTACGGGAAACCCGCAAATCTTGTGGGTACAATCCATTTCCCAGAGAAGGCCCGTATGTCAATGTACTCTTACCCGCGAGGGACAGCAAATAGTGTTAAGCGGAATCATTGATACTGGAGCTGATGTTACAGTAATCTCTCAGGCCAAATGGCCCCCGCAATGGCCTCTAGCTAATATTTCTCAGGCGTTGGCGGGCATTGGAGGGACTGGTAATAGCCAACAAAGTTTGGATTTGATCCAAATTAAAGGCCCAGAGGGACATGTAGCTTCTGTTAAGCCCTTTGTGTTGCCTGTTCCTATGATCTTGTGGGGACGAGATGTGTTGTCCCAGTGGGGGATGTCTATTCAGACACATTTTTAGGTGGGGCCATTGAAGAGCGCGACACCCTGAAATTGACTTGGAAAACCAATACCCCTGTTTGGGTTGACCAATGGCCCCTACCGTTAGAAAAGCTTCGCGCTCTCCAGGAATTAGTTACAGAACAACTGTCAAAAGGCCACATTGTACCCTCTGTTAGTCCTTGGAATTCCCCTGTCTTTGTTATTAAAAAGCAAACCGGCAAGTGGCGCTTGCTCCATGACCTTAGAAAAATCAATGACGCGATGGAGGACATGGGAGCCCTCCAACCGGGGCTCCCATCCCCTACTATGATCCCTCGAGATTGGCATTTAACTGTTATCGATCTTAAAGATTGCTTTTTTAATATTCCGTTGCATCCGGATGATGCTCCTAAATTTGCCTTCTCAGTTCCAAGTGTCAACATGCAAGCCCCGTTGCAAAGATATCAGTGGGTTGTGCTGCCACAAGGAATGAAAAATAGCCCTACGATATGCCAATGGTATGTAGCCAAAGTCCTTAGTCCTGTTAGGACTAAGATGCCCAGTGTCTTATTGTATCATTATATGGATGATATCCTGATGGCTGCACAACATCACAAGGTCCTGGAGGAAGCTGTAGCCCTTGTCACAGCTGCTGTTAATTCAGCAGGTCTCTGTATTGCGCCAGAAAAAATTCAAAAAATTGCACCATGGAAATATCTAGGCTGGCGCATACGAGCGCAAACCATAGTTCCTCAGCCCCTGCAAATTCGGGCAGACACAAAAAACTTGCATGATGTGCAAAAGTTGTTAGGAACAATTAATTGGGTACGACCGTTGTTGGGAATTTCCAATGCAGACTTAAGTCCTTTGTTTGAATTGCTTAAAGGAGATACTAATTTAAACTCCCCTCGGGCTCTCGGCCCTGAGGCTGTTGACTCTCTGCAAAGAGTCGCAACTGCAATTGCCCTTAGACAAGCACACCGATGCGCTCCTGAGTCACCCTTTTATCTAATCATCTTAAATCCTGCTCGACAGCCTTACGCCTTGATATTTCAATGGGATTTTCAGAAATCCGATCCATTGTTAATTATTGAATGGGTCTTTTTGCCAAATCAGCCCACAAAGACTATCGTAACACAGCATGAAATGTTTGCATTTTTGATCATTCGAGCCCGGAGGCGTTTATTAACATTGTCAGGAATAGATTTTATTTGTATTTATTTGCCTATAGCAAACGAATATCTGCAGTGGCTCCACCAACAATCAGAGGCCTTCAGTATAGCAGTAGCCGGCTACGCAGGTCAGCTTTCTTCTCACCCACCTTCTCATAAACTGTTTAGCGCCGACTTCCGTCTGGTGTCCAAGCCAAAGAAAAGTGACCAACCTCTGCAAGCCTTAACTGTATTTACAGACGGATCCGGAAAATCACACAAGTCAGTTATTCTCTGGTGGGATAACCACAGTGGACAATGGGACTCTGATATAGAGACTGTGCCAGGCTCTCCTCAAATAGTAGAATTAGCAGCAGTTGTCCGCGCATTTAGAAAATGGTCGATGCCACTTAATATTGTTACAGACTCTGCTTATGTTACAGGAATTGTTGAGCGAGCCGAGGCATCTTTGTTGCGTGATGTTTCACATGCTGACTTATTTTCTTTGTTACAGGAGCTTATTTACCTCCTCAACTCACGTCCTCACCCTTATTTTATTATGCATGTTAGGTCTCATACTTCTTTGCCTGGTTTTATTGCAGAGGGAAATCGACAAGCCGATCTGCTTACATTACCAGTACAAGTGTTACCGGACCGTGTAGCACAAGCCAAATTAAGTCATTCCTTTTTCCACCAAAATGCTGGAGGTCTTAAACGACAATTTAGTCTTACTACTCAGCAAGCAACGACTATCATTGCTGTATGCCCTGATTGTCAAAAACACTCCTTTCCCTCAGTAGCAGGAGGAGTTAACCCTAGGGGTTTGCAGAGTTTGCAACTCTGGCAAACCGATGTCACCCACTTTTCAGAATTTGGCCACCTAAAATATATTCATTCTTCCATTGATACCTTCTCTGGCGCATTATTTGCCTCCTGCCATACAGGAGAAAGGGCGCGCGATGTCCAAAGGCATTTGGCACGTGCATTTGCCACTTTAGGTATACCCTCCCAAATTAAGACTGATAACGGTCCTGCATATATATCAGCAGCAATTAAAAAATTTTTTGACTCCTGGGGAATCGATCATGTCACCGGAATTCCTCACTCCCCTACAGGACAATCGTTAATCGAGCGCTCCCATCAATCCTTAAAACGCCTCTTACTACAGCAGAAAGGGGGAGTAGGGACTGCTACCCCCGAGGAGCGCTTACAGAAAGCTTTATATGTTTTTAATTTTCTGAACTGTTCTTTATTAGACAGCAATCCTCCTATAGTTCGCCATTTTAACATGAACGCCTCGCTGGAAATGCGGATTAAGCCACCAGTCTTGGTCCGAGACCCAGAAACAGGTAAAATTGTGGGACCTTATCCTCTTATCACCTGGGGTAGAGGTTATGCTTCTGTCTCCACAGAGAAGGGTCCCAGGTGGATTCCTGCTAAGAACGTGCGACCCTTCCGCGAGCCCCTACCGCAAACCTCACCGGAGAATCCTGATCATCACGTAGAAGAATCTCTCATCGAGGAAACAGAGCAAAAGGAACTGGCTGTTCTGAACAAATAAGCGTTCTATGAATAAGTGTCGTGAAGTGCCCATTAGAAACATTACCTGTGGCTTGTGTGGACATTGTGACCCCTGGGTCCTGTGTGTTTGTTACACTTGTGACAAGGAGTGGTGGCGTCGGGCGACGCTTGCTGGACGCTGGTGTGAAATTTGTTTAGAAAAAGAGATTAGTACGGCCAGACTCCTGCTTGTCACAGGACACGAGTTAGGTGACACTGATCGATACTTTTCCTGCCTTACTGATTGGGCAAAAATAGTGACTGATCAAGCAGGAAAAATATTGGTTTGTGACTTGGAGTGTAGTAGGACCAATCTGGTACCCGCCATCTGGCCCGTCTTAAGAAAGGACTGGGACCGTACAAAGAGAGAATGCAAAAGGCGGTTTGCTTGGAAAATGAAAAAGGGGTGGCGACGTCAATTTTCCCAATAATAGTTATGACCAATATAATGGGAGGAGCATGGGGCAATCTGTTCCCGCCAGCATTGCCCAAGGTTAATGTATGGGTAACACTAGCAAATCTCACGGGACAGGATACCTTGTGTCTATCTACTGCTTCCCCGAACAACCCTTTCTCTACCTGTCTCGTGGGCTTGCCGCTAGATGAATGGCCGGTACCCCAAGATTTAAGAAAAGTAGACGTCAGGGAAATAATAAAATATTGGGACGCGTGGGCCCCCCGACTCCCGCAGGCCAGTTTGGAACCGCAAGAAATTGAGTTATTGGGATCAGTAAAAATGGATCTTTGTTTTAAATTTAATTATACAGGAAAAAATCAGTCTAAGGTGTGGGATGTTTCTCCCGTTCACCCTGTCTTCCGGAATGCTAGTGTTTGGTGTAACTCCACAGCCTTAAATGTGTCTAAATCTACGAATGTCCCCCTCTTATTACCCCCCGGAATATTCTTTATTTGTGGGGATAAGGCTTGGCCTAGCATCCCTTCTCATATAAAAGGGGGTCCCTGCAGTCTTGGATGCCTCTCAGTCTTGACCCCCAACACGTCTATGATTTTGCAACACCGCCTTTCTCATAGGGCAAAACGTAGTGTCCATACCTATACCCCTGACTGTGATGATAGTGTGGAATTTTGGTCTTTTGGTCAACGCTTTGCTGCTTCTTTTTTGTTGCCTGGGGCTGCTGCTGGGAAAGCCTTGGCAACTTTAGATAAACTTGTCTGTTGGCTTGCCAAGCAAACAAATGCCACCAGCAAGGCATTATCTGGTCTCTTGTTAGATGTGGATAGTGTTCGCCATGCTACACTGCAAAATAGGGCTGCTATAGATTTTTTGCTTTTAGCACAAGGCCATGGGTGTGAGGATTTTGAAGGTATGTGTTGTATGAACCTTTCTGATCATTCTGAATCGATTCACGCAAGTATTCAGCAGCTTAAGGAAGGAGTCTCTAAACTCCACCAGGATGACAGCTGGGATTGGCTAGACAAACTTTTTAAAGGATGGGGTTTGTCTGGCTGGCTAAGAAGCCTGGTAAAAACAATTGTGTATGCTTTGGCTGTCTTTGTCCTTTTATTGCTCTTTTTACCCTGTCTGTTGCAATGTTTACAGAGGTTAATAGCAAACTCAATGAAGCGGGTCCTTATTGTGCAACAAGAGGGGGGAGATGAAGGGAATGATCTGATCAGCCTTGGAAGAACTCCTAGTGATAGCCAGCTAATCGAAAAGGACGTGCTGGAGCTCATGCAGCGCGAACTACAGAAAGTTTGAACAATGCAGCGCCTTGAAAAAAGCCTCTGCTTGGGCAAGACTGTTATCTGTCACAAGATAAACATCAGGAACAACAGACTGCAACATCCTGGCTTTGTTTATAGAACAAGGAATTGGTGGTTGAAAGAAATTGGGCAACAGGATGCGAAAAGAGACGGACGACTCTGAAATGACTGGCCAATTAGGAGCTCAGCTTTTGTAATATGTATGAGATGATTTTCTGTGTAACCAATCAGACTCTAACACGCTGTCTTCTAATGAATATTTGATCATATAAAAGATGGTTGCTGAAAACAATAAAGTTAGATCTGGCGTGCACCCAGCTAGGTCTCCGTCTCTCAATCGCGGCAATGCGGTGGGGTCAGGGCCACGCGCTGAGCACCCGGTGCGCTGGGGTTGCCCCAGCGGTTCCTGAGCAGCTCCTGCAGTGCTGCCGCCGGTACCGTTCTGGCGGCTGTAGTTGTTTAAAAAGCCGTTGTTGTTTCCGGCGTAATCTGACGGCAGTTTTCTCGGGCATTTGGGCCTCTTCTAATAAGTGTGCTGTGAGTACATCTGCAAGCATTCACCTGTCGAGGTCAAATGACTGGTGGTGCTCATCTCCCCCCGTGCTACTGCTGCTGCCTCCCGTGAATGCTCATGTGCCTGCGTGCCCCTGTACAGGCACAGATGCACACGCGCAACACCTGATCCCGCATCCTAATTACTTTTTGCCCGGTTCTCAGAGTTGTTCTGCTTCCGGCTGATGAATGGGAAAGTGTAGTAGTGCTGTTTCATTTCACCAGCCTCTCAAGTGTGGAAATTATGGTAAATTTGAGAACAAGCGAGATTAGATTGATAGTTACACCTCCTCCTTTAATTAGCCAACCACAGGATCTGTGGAGGCAAAGGCCGGGGGGCGTGTCGGTGGGGGGGCATACGATTTTACCATGGCGAGATTGCTGGAGGTTCTTTCTTGTCTGTTCTTTCTTGTCTTGTAAATTGGTATGAGGTTCTGCCAGTCTTCCTCACGTAGCACAATCGCTCTTGATTTCTGGAGGTTGCTCACAGGGTAAGCTAATGTTTAACATCAATAAGGGTTACCGAATCTTGTCCTTGAGAAGCAGGAGTCTGGAAGCTGTTGTCAATCCAACTGCTGTATTCCTGACCAGCAAGCCCGCTCGATTCAGGGTTAATTAACTGATTACTTAGAGCGGAAGTGTTGTGGAAGAGCCCGATCATTACCATTTCTATTCATTCTAATATGATGTATTTCAACTCCCCCTCCCTCACGCCTTCCAGAGAGTGATCTGGTGAAGGAGGATGACAAGTCTTTGTGAAACCATCTCGAGTTCTCCCAGATACTCGTAGTTGAAGTTGTCTAGCGGTGCGAGATTAGACACCGTGTGAAAGGCAATACTGCACAGATTCTTTATTCCAGACCATTTTCTAAGTTCGCATGATACAAAACCTCACGGTTACTGGGCAGCTCTCCCACTTTTCACGTCAACCTTTGCTACCTCGCCCGCTGCAACGTGCAGGAAAGAAACATTGATTTGAATTGCGCCGTGGTGCCGTGCATCTTAATGACACTCTGGAGTGACTGGCAGTGTGTCTGGGTCCTGGGGTTGGACCCGGTCTAGCTGCCAGGAGGCAACATTGCAGAGAGGGGCTACAGCTGTGGTCTCTGAAGGGACCTGGCTACTCTATGTAGGCCTTCTCTCCCTGCGTCTCAGAGTGCTTGAAGATGCTAATTGGTTCACATTTTCCTCTGTTCGTTAAGGTATTCTGTCCTTAAAAATTCAGCTTTTTAAAATAGTAACGTGTATTGTCTATGTGAAAGATTAATCAAAAGGAGTTGCTTGAGGTGGGAAGGCTTTTCCGGAGAGGTTCCACATGTTGTCAGGTAGTCCCTCTGAATGGCAGCTTCCGGTTCGGTCCCTTAGCTTTCGGAAGTGACATTTAGTCTGATATGTGCCAGCCATGCAATCTACCTAGCCCTGCAAAGTGCAAATATTAACATAAATGCATATTAAGATACTGTGTGTTAGCTCCTGAACTGAAATAGAGAGCGGGTGTTCCAGCGGAGGCAAGCAAATCGTGTTGATTTACAGTGGCTTGAGGATTTGGCCCATTACCGCTTCTTTATACACTTTTAAAAAGAAATGCCAACTCGATAGTTTAGGCTTTAACTGGAACATGGCAAGTAATTGTATGTTTTGGCGGACCCCTAGTAATGTTGCAGAATCTTTCTCAGAAGTTGTTCCATGGGATAGCCGATTCCTCAGGTAAGAGCTACTTGTTTGTTCAATCCTCCATCTTAGGCCTGCTCCTCAGGTGCATCCTCCTTCTCGCAGCGATTTCCTAGGAACAGATTTCGAAGAACAGCTCTGATCACAGAATCACAGATTGGTTAGGGTTGGAAAGGACCTCTGGAGATCATCCAGTCCAACCCCCTGCCAGAGCAGGGTCACCTACAGCAGGTTGCACAGGATGACCTCCAGGCGGGTTATGAATGTAGCTGGGGTCGGAGACTCTACTGCCTCCCTGGGCAGCCTGTTCCAGCGCTCTGCCACCCTCAAAGTAAAGAAGTTCCTCCTCATGCTTTGATAGAAGTTCCTAGGTTCCAGTTTGTACCCGTTACCTCTTGTCCTGGATCATCTTTGATGATCCAGGACAAGAGGTAACGGGCACCAATTGGAACGTAGGAACTTGAACTTGAACTGGAACGTAGGAACTTGAACTTGAACATAGGATTATCCTTGATGATTCAGGATAGCTGTGTGTCTGACCAGTCTGTCTTTCGAAGGAGGTCCTGGACCAGCTCCAGCCATGCTGTGCTGAGCAGAGCCCCTGGCAGCAGCCCCACAGCTCACTCCCAGTGTGCCTGAATGGAAAAGGTACCAAAGTTGCTCCAACACTTTCTGAAAAACTCTATAGTGTTACCCCACAAGCGCAAAGCGACGGCAAAGCCCGTGAAATGACACCGGTGCTTCCAGAAAATGTCAAGCTTCCTGCCCAAGGGTGACATGCCATGCGGTGGGGTCAGGGCCACGCGCTGAGCACCCGGTGCGCTGGGGTTGCCCCAGCGGTTCCTGAGCAGCTCCTGCAGTGCTGCCGCCGGTACCGTTCTGGCGGCTGTAGTTGTTTAAAAAGCCGTTGTTGTTTCCGGCGTAATCTGACGGCAGTTTTCTCGGGCATTTGGGCCTCTTCTAATAAGTGTGCTGTGAGTACATCTGCAAGCATTCACCTGTCGAGGTCAAATGACTGGTGGTGCTCATCTGCCCCCGTGCTACTGCTGCTGCCTCCCGTGAATGCTCATGTGCCTGTGTGCCCCTGTACAGGCACAGATGCACGCGCGCAACACCTGATCCCGCATCCTAATTATTTTTCGCCCGGTTCTCGGAGTTGTTCTGCTTCCGGCTGATGAATGGGAAAGTGTAGTAGTGCTGTTTCATTTCACCAGCCTCTCAAGTGTGGAAATTATGGTAAATTTGAGAACAAGCCAGATTAGATTGATAGTTACACCTCCTCCTTTAATTAGCCAACCACAGGATCTGTGGAGGCAAAGGCCGGGGGGCGTGTCGGTGGGGGGGCATACGATTTTACCATGGCGAGATTGCTGGAGGTTCTTTCTTGTCTGTTCTTTCTTGTCTTGTAAATTGATATGAGGTTCTGCCAGTCTTCCTCACGTAGCACAATCGCTCTTGATTTCTGGAGGTTGCTCACAGGGTAAGCTAATGTTTAACATCAATAAGGGTTACCGAATCTTGTCCTTGAGAAGCAGGAGTCTGGAAGCTGTTGTCAATCCAACTGCTGTATTCCTGACCAGCAAGCCCGCTCGATTCAGGGTTAATTAACTGATTACTTAGAGCGGAAGTGTTGTGGAAGAGCCCGATCATTACCATTTCTATTCATTCTAATATGATGTATTTCAACTCCCCCTCTCTCACGCCTTCCAGAGAGTGATCTGGTGAAGGAGGATGACAAGTCTTTGTGAAACCATCTCGAGTTCTGCCAGATACTCGTAGTTGAAGTTGTCTAGCGGTGCGAGATTAGACACCGTGTGAAAGGCAATACTGCACAGATTCTTTATTCCAGACCATTTTCTAAGTTCGCATGATACAAAACCTCACGGTTACTGGGCAGCTCTCCCACTTTTCACGTCAACCTTTGCTACCTAGCCCGCTGCAACGTGCAGGAAAGAAACATTGATTTGAATTGCGCCGTGGTGCCGTGCATCTTAATGACACTCTGGAGTGACTGGCAGTGTGTCTGGGTCCTGGGGTTGGACCCGGTCTAGCTGCCAGGAGGCAACATTGCAGAGAGGGGCTACAGCTGTGGTCTCTGAAGGGACCTGGCTACTCTATGTAGGCCGTCTCTCCCTGCGTCTCAGAGTGCTTGAAGATGCTAATTGGTTCACATTTTCCTCTGTTCGTTAAGGTATTCTGTCCTTAAAAATTCAGCTTTTTAAAATAGTAACGTGTATTGTCTATGTGAAAGATTAATCAAAAGGAGTTGCTTGAGGTGGGAAGGCTTTTCCGGAGAGGTTCCACATGTTGTCAGGTAGTCCCTCTGAATGGCAGCTTCCGGTTCGGTCCCTTAGCTTTCGGAAGTGACATTTAGTCTGATATGTGCCAGCCGTGCAATCTACCTAGCCCTGCAAAGTGCAAATATTAACCTAAATGCATATTAAGATACTGTGTGTTAGCTCCTGAACTGAAATAGAGAGCGGGTGTTCCAGCGGAGGCAAGCAAATCGTGTTGATTTACAGTGGCTTGAGGATTTGGCCCATTACCGCTTCTTTATACACTTTTAAAAAGAAATGCCAACTCGATAGTTTAGGCTTTAACTGGAACATGGAAAGTAATTGTATGTTTTGGCGGACCCCTAGTAATGTTGCAGAATCTTTCTCAGAAGTTGTTCCATGGGATAGCCGATTCCTCAGGTAAGAGCTACTTCTTTGTTCAATCCTCCATCTTAGGCCTGCTCCTCAGGTGCATCCTCCTTCTCGCAGCGATTTCCTAGGAACAGATTTCGAAGAACAGCTCTGATCACAGAATCACAGATTGGTTAGGGTTGGAAAGGACCTCTGGAGATCATCCAGCCCAACCCCCCTGCCAGAGCAGGGTCACCTACAGCAGGTTGCACAGGATGACCTCCAGGCGGGTTTTGAATGTTTCTGGGGTGGGAGACTCTACCGCCTCCCTGGGCAGCCTGTTCCAGCGCTCTGCCACCCTCAAAGTAAAGAAGTTCCTCCTCATGCTTTGATAGAAGTTCCTACGTTCCAGTTTGTACCCGTTACCTCTTGTCCTGGATCATCTTTGATGATCCAGGACAAGAGGTAACGGGCACCAATTGGAACGTAGGAACTTGAACTTGAACTGGAACGTAGGAACTTGAACATAGGATTATCCTTGATGATTCAGGATAGCTGTGTGTCTGACCAGTCTGTCTTTCGAAGGAGGTCCTGGACCAGCTCCAGCCATGCTGTGCTGAGCAGAGCCCCTGGCAGCAGCCCCACAGCTCACTCCCAGTGTGCCTGAATGGAAAAGGTACCAAAGTTGCTCCAACACTTTCTGAAAAACTCTATAGTGTTACCCCACAAGCGCAAAGCGACGGCAAAGCCCGTGAAATGACACCGGTGCTTCCAGAAAATGTCAAGCTTCCTGCCCAAGGGTGACATTCCATGCGGTGGGGTCAGGGCCACGCGCTGAGCACCCGGTGCGCTGGGGTTGCCCCAGCGGTTCCTGAGCAGCTCCTGCAGTGCTGCCGCCGGTACCGTTCTGGCGGCTGTAGTTGTTTAAAAAGCCGTTGTTGTTTCCGGTGTAATCTGACGGCAGTTTTCTCGGGCATTTGGGCCTCTTCGAATAAGTGTGCTGTGAGTACATCTGCAAGCATTCACCTGTCGAGGTCAAATGACTGGTGGTGCTCATCTGCCCCCGTGCTACTGCTGCTGCCTCCCGTGAATGCTCATGTGCCTGCGTGCCCCTGTACAGGCACAGATGCACGCGCGCAACACCTGATCCCGCATCCTAATTATTTTTCGCCCGGTTCTCTGAGTTGTTCTGCTTCCGGCTGATGAATGGGAAAGTGTAGTAGTGCTGTTTCATTTCACCAGCCTCTCAAGTGTGGAAATTATGGTAAATTTGAGAACAAGCCAGATTAGATTGATAGTTACACCTCCTCCTTTAATTAGCCAACCACAGGATCTGTGGAGGCAAAGGCCGGGGGCGTGTGTCGGTGTATATAACGTGTATTGTCTATGTGAAAGATTAATCAAAAGGAGTTGCTTGAGGTGGGAAGGCTTTTCCGGAGAGGTTCCACATGTTGTCAGGTAGTCCCTCTGAATGGCAGCTTCCGGTTCGGTCCCTTAGCTTTCGGAAGTGACATTTAGTCTGATATGTGCCAGCCGTGCAATCTACCTAGCCCTGCAAAGTGCAAATATTAACCTAAATGCATATTAAGATACTGTGTGTTAGCTCCTGAACTGAAATAGAGAGCGGGTGTTCCAGCGGAGGCAAGCAAATCGTGTTGATTTACAGTGGCTTGAGGATTTGGCCCATTACCGCTTCTTTATACACTTTTAAAAAGAAATGCCAACTCGATAGTTTAGGCTTTAACTGGAACATGGCAAGTAATTGTATGTTTTGGCGGACCCCTAGTAATGTTGCAGAATCTTTCTCAGAAGTTGTTCCATGGGATAGCCGATTCCTCAGGTAAGAGCTACTTGTTTGTTCAATCCTCCATCTTAGGCCTGCTCCTCAGGTGCATCCTCCTTCTTGCAGCGATTTCCTAGGAACAGATTTCAAAGAACAGCTCTGATCACAGAATCACAGATTGGTTAGGGTTGGAAAGGACCTCTGGAGATCATCCAGCCCAACCCCCCTGCCAGAGCAGGGTCACCTACAGCAGGTTGCACAGGATGACCTCCAGGCGGGTTTTGAATGTTTCTGGGGTGGGAGACTCTACCGCCTCCCTGGGCAGCCTGTTCCAGCGCTCTGCCACCCTCAAAGTAAAGAAGTTCCTCCTCATGCTTTGATAGAAGTTCCTAGGTTCCAGTTTGTACCCGTTACCTCTTGTCCTGGATCATCTTTGATGATCCAGGACAAGAGGTAACGGGCACCAATTGGAACGTAGGAACTTGAACTTGAACTGGAACGTAGGAACTTGAACATAGGATTATCCTTGATGATTCAGGATAGCTGTGTGTCTGACCAGTCTGTCTTTCGAAGGAGGTCCTGGGCCAGCTCCAGCCATGCTGTGCTGAGCAGAGCCCCTGGCAGCAGCCCCACAGCTCACTCCCAATGTGCCTGAATGGAAAAGGTACCAAAGTTGCTCCAACACTTTCTGAAAAACTCTATAGTGTTACCCCACAAGCGCAAAGCGACGGCAAAGCCCGTGAAATGACACCGGTGCTTCCAGAAAATGTCAAGCTTCCTGCCCAAGGGTGACATGCCATGCGGTGGGGTCAGGGCCACGCGCTGAGCACCCGGTGCGCTGGGGTTGCCCCAGCGGTTCCTGAGCAGCTCCTGCAGTGCTGCCGCCGGTACCGTTCTGGCGGCTGTAGTTGTTTAAAAAGCCGTTGTTGTTTCCGGCGTAATCTGACGGCAGTTTTCTCGGGCATTTGGGCCTCTTCTAATAAGTGTGCTGTGACTACATCTGCAAGCATTCACCTGTCGAGGTCAAATGACTGGTGGTGCTCATCTGCCCCCGTGCTACTGCTGCTGCCTCCCGTGAATGCTCATGTGCCTGCGTGCCCCTGTACAGGCACAGATGCACGCGCGCAACACCTGATCCCGCATCCTAATTATTTTTCGCCCGGTTCTCGGAGTTGTTCTGCTTCCGGCTGATGAATGGGAAAGTGTAGTAGTGCTGTTTCATTTCACCAGCCTCTCAAGTGTGGAAATTATGGTAAATTTGAGAACAAGCCAGATTGATAGTTACACCTCCTCCTTTAATTAGCCAACCACAGGATCTGTGGAGGCAAAGGCCGGGGGGGTGTGTCGGTGTATATAACGTGTATTGTCTATGTGAAAGATTAATCAAAAGGAGTTGCTTGAGGTGGGAAGGCTTTTCCGGAGAGGTTCCACATGTTGTCAGGTAGTCCCTCTGAATGGCAGCTTCCGGTTCGGTCCCTTAGCTTTCGGAAGTGACATTTAGTCTGATATGTGCCAGCCGTGCAATCTACCTAGCCCTGCAAAGTGCAAATATTAACCTAAATGCATATTAAGATACTGTGTGTTAGCTCCTGAACTGAAATAGAGAGCGGGTGTTCCAGCGGAGGCAAGCAAATCGTGTTGATTTAGAGTGGCTTGAGGATTTGGCCCATTACCGCTTCTTTATACACTTTTAAAAAGAAATGCCAACTCGATAGTTTAGGCTTTAACTGGAACATGGAAAGTAATTGTATGTTTTGGCGGACCCCTAGTAATGTTGCAGAATCTTTCTCAGAAGTTGTTCCATGGGATAGCCGATTCCTCAGGTAAGAGCTACTTGTTTGTTCAATCCTCCATCTTAGGCCTGCTCCTCAGGTGCATCCTCCTTCTCGCAGCGATTTCCTAGGAACAGATTTCGAAGAACAGCTCTGATCACAGAATCACAGATTGGTTAGGGTTGGAAAGGAGCTCTGGAGATCATCCAGCCCAACCCCCCTGCCAGAGCAGGGTCACCTACAGCAGGTTGCACAGGATGAACTCCAGGCGGGTTTTGAATGTCTCTGGGGTGGAAGACTCTACCGCCTCCCTGGGCAGCCTGTTCCAGCGCTCTGCCACCCTCAAAGTAAAGAAGTTCCTCCTCATGCTTTGATAGAAGTTCCTACGTTCCAGTTTGTACCCGTTACCTCTTGTCCTGGATCATCTTTGATGATCCAGGACAAGAGGTAACGGGCACCAATTGGAACGTAGGAACTTGAACTTGAACTGGAAGGTAGGAACTTGAACTTGAACATAGGATTATCCTTGATGATTCAGGATAGCTGTGTGTCTGACCAGTCTGTCTTTCGAAGGAGGTCCTGGGCCAGCTCCAGCTATGCTGTGCTGAGCAGAGCCCCTGGCAGCAGCCCCACAGCTCACTCCCAGTGTGCCTGAATGGAAAAGGTACCAAAGTTGCTCCAACACTTTCTGAAAAACTCTATAGTGTTACCCCACAAGCGCAAAGCAACGGCAAAGCCCGTGAAATGACACCGGTGCTTCCAGAAAATGTCAAGCTTCCTGCCCAAGGGTGACATGCCATGCGGTGGGGTCAGGGCCACGCGCTGAGCACCCGGTGCGCTGGGGTTGCCCCAGCGGTTCCTGAGCAGCTCCTGCAGTGCTGCCGCCGGTACCGTTCTGGCGGCTGTAGTTGTTTAAAAAGCCGTTGTTGTTTCCGGCGTAATCTGACGGCAGTTTTCTCGGGCATTTGGGCCTCTTCGAATAAGTGTGCTGTGAGTACATCTGCAAGCATTCACCTGTCGAGGTCAAATGACTGGTGGTGCTCATCTGCCCCCGTGCTACTGCTGCTGCCTCCCGTGAATGCTCATGTGCCTGCGTGCCCCTGTACAGGCACAGATGCACGCGCGCAACACCTGATCCCGCATCCTAATTATTTTTCGCCCGGTTCTCGGAGTTGTTCTGCTTCCGGCTGATGAATGGGAAAGTGTAGTAGTGCTGTTTCATTTCACCAGCCTCTCAAGTGTGGAAATTATGGTAAATTTGAGAACAAGCCAGATTGATAGTTACACCTCCTCCTTTAATTAGCCAACCACAGGATCTGTGGAGGCAAAGGCCGGGGGGGTGTGTCGGTGTATATAACGTGTATTGTCTATGTGAAAGATTAATCAAAAGGAGTTGCTTGAGGTGGGAAGGCTTTTCCGGAGAGGTTCCACATGTTGTCAGGTAGTCCCTCTGAATGGCAGCTTCCGGTTCGGTCCCTTAGCTTTCGGAAGTGACATTTAGTCTGATATGTGCCAGCCGTGCAATCTACCTAGCCCTGCAAAGTGCAAATATTAACCTAAATGCATATTAAGATACTGTGTGTTAGCTCCTGAACTGAAATAGAGAGCGGGTGTTCCAGCGGAGGCAAGCAAATCGTGTTGATTTAGAGTGGCTTGAGGATTTGGCCCATTACCGCTTCTTTATACACTTTTAAAAAGAAATGCCAACTCGATAGTTTAGGCTTTAACTGGAACATGGCAAGTAATTGTATGTTTTGGCGGACCCCTAGTAATGTTGCAGAATCTTTCTCAGAAGTTGTTCCATGGGATAGCCGATTCCTCAGGTAAGAGCTACTTGTTTGTTCAATCCTCCATCTTAGGCCTGCTCCTCAGGTGCATCCTCCTTCTCGCAGCGATTTCCTAGGAACAGATTTCGAAGAACAGCTCTGATCACAGAATCACAGATTAGTTAGGGTTGGAAAGGACCTCTGGAGATCATCCAGCCCAACCCCCCTGCCAGAGCAGGGTCACCTACAGCAGGTTGCACAGGATGACCTTTAGGCGGGTTTTTAATGTTTCTGGGGTGGGAGACTCTACCGCCTCCCTGGGCAGCCTGTTCCAGCGCTCTGCCACCCTCAAAGTAAAGAAGTTCCTCCTCATGCTTTGATAGAAGTTCCTAGGTTCCAGTTTGTACCCGTTACCTCTTGTCCTGGATCATCCTGGATGATCCAGGACAAGAGGTAACGGGCACCAATTGGAACGTAGGAACTTGAACTTGAACTGGAACGTAGGAACTTGAACATAGGATTATCCTTGATGATTCAGGATAGCTGTGTGTCTGACCAGTCTGTCTTTCGAAGGAGGTCCTGGGCCAGCTCCAGCCATGCTGTGTTGAGCAGAGCCCCTGGCAGCAGCCCCACAGCTCACTCCCAATGTGCCTGAATGGAAAAGGTACCAAAGTTGCTCCAACACTTTCTGAAAAACTCTACAGTGTTACCCCACAAGCGCAAAGCGACGGCAAAGCCCGTGAAATGACACCGGTGCTTCCAGAAAATGTCAAGCTTCCTGCCCAAGGGTGACATGCCATGCGGTGGGGTCAGGGCCACGCGCTGAGCACCCGGTGCGCTGGGGTTGCCCCAGCGGTTCCTGAGCAGCTCCTGCAGTGCTGCCGCCGGTACCGTTCTGGCGGCTGTAGTTGTTTAAAAAGCCGTTGTTGTTTCCGGCGTAATCTGACGGCAGTTTTCTCGGGCATTTGGGCCTCTTCTAATAAGTGTGCTGTGAGTACATCTGCAAGCATTCACCTGTCGAGGTCAAATGACTGGTGGTGCTCATCTGCCCCCGTGCTACTGCTGCTGCCTCCCGTGAATGCTCATGTGCCTGCGTGCCCCTGTACAGGCACAGATGCACGCGCGCAACACCTGATCCCGCATCCTAATTATTTTTCGCCCGGTTCTCTGAGTTGTTCTGCTTCCGGCTGATGAATGGGAAAGTGTAGTAGTGCTGTTTCATTTCACCAGCCTCTCAAGTGTGGAAATTATGGTAAATTTGAGAACAAGCCAGATTAGATTGATAGTTACACCTCCTCCTTTAATTAGCCAACCACAGGATCTGTGGAGGCAAAGGCCGGGGGGGTGTGTCGGTGTATATAACGTGTATTGTCTATGTGAAAGATTAATCAAAAGGAGTTGCTTGAGGTGGGAAGGTTTTTCCAGAGAGGTTCCACATGTTGTCAGGTAGTCCCTCTGAATGGCAGCTTCCGGTTCGGTCCCTTAGCTTTCGGAAGTGACATTTAGTCTGATATGTGCCAGCCGTGCAATCTACCTAGCCCTGCAAAGTGCAAATATTAACCTAAATGCATATTAAGATACTGTGTGTTAGCTCCTGAACTGAAATAGAGAGCGGGTGTTCCAGCGGAGGCAAGCAAATCGTGTTGATTTACAGTGGCTTGAGGATTTGGCCCATTACCGCTTCTTTATACACTTTTAAAAAGAAATGCCAACTCGATAGTTTAGGCTTTAACTGGAACATGGCAAGTAATTGTATGTTTTGGCGGACCCCTAGTAATGTTGCAGAATCTTTCTCAGAAGTTGTTCCATGGGATAGCCGATTCCTCAGGTAAGAGCTACTTGTTTGTTCAATCCTCCATCTTAGGCCTGCTCCTCAGGTGCATCCTCCTTCTCGCAGCGATTTCCTAGGAACAGATTTCGAAGAACAGCTCTGATCACAGAATCACAGATTAGTTAGGGTTGGAAAGGAGCTCTGGAGATCATCCAGCCCAACCCCCCTGCCAGAGCAGGGTCACCTACAGCAGGTTGCACAGGATGACCTCCAGGCGGGTTTTGAATGTTTCTGGGGTGGGAGACTCTACCGCCTCCCTGGGCAGCCTGTTCCAGCGCTCTGCCACCCTCAAAGTAAAGAAGTTCCTCCTCATGCTTTGATAGAAGTTCCTAGGTTCCAGTTTGTACCCGTTATCTCTTCTCCTGGATCATCTCCGGAGGCTGCCGAAAGCGAAAACAGGTGCTTTTGAGGATGGAGTCCGCAGGAAAGTAGAGAGGGCCAAATTGTCTGGGGCATTTGAAAGGGTTCTAGGAGGCAATGAGAACCAGCATTACTTTTGCCTATAGCACCTTTGCTGTGGCAGCAAAAGCTGGACGTTTTTCTTTTTTGCTCCGGAGGCTGCCGAAAGCGAAAACAGGTGCTTTTGAGGATGGAGTCCGCAGGAAAGCAGAGAGGGCCAAATTGTCTGGGGCATTTGAAAGGGTTCCAGGAGGCAGTTAGAACCAGCATTACTTTTCCCCGCTGGCACCTCTGCTGTGGCAGCAAAAGCTGGACGTTTGTCTTTTATGCTCCTGAGGATGCCGAAAGCGAAAACAGGTGCTTTTGAGGATGGAGTCCGCAGGAAAGCAGAGAGGGCCAAATTGTCTGGGGCATTTGAAAGAGTTCCAGGAGGCAGTGAGAACCAGCATTACTTTTCCCTGCTGGCACCTTTGCTGCGGCAGCAAAAGCTGGACATTTGTCTTTTTTGCTCCTGAGGTTGCCGAAAGCGAAAACAGGTGCTTTTGAGGATGGAATCCGCAGGAAAGCAGAGAGGGCCAAATTGTCTGTGGCTTTTGAAGAGGTTCCAGGAGGCAATGAGGACCAGCATTACTTTTCCCCGCTGGCACCTTTGCTGTGGCAGCAAAAGCTGGACGTTTGTCTTTTTTGCTCTGGAAGCTGCCGAAAGCGAAAAGAGGTACTTTTGAGGATGGAGTCCGCAGGAAAGCAGAGAGGGCCAAATTGTCTGGGGCATTTGAAAGGGTTCCAGGAGGCAGTGATAACCAGCATTACTTTTGCCCGCTGGCACCTTTGCTGTGGCAGCAAAACCTGGACGTTTTTCTTTTTTGCTCCGGAGGCTGCCGAAAGCGAAAACAGGTGCTTTTGAGGATGGAGTCCGCAGGAAAGTAGAGAGGGCCAAATTGTCTGTGGCATTTGAAAGAGTTCCAGGAAGCAGTGAGAACCAGCATTACTTTTCCCCGCTGGCACCTTTGCTGTGGCAGGAAAACCTGGACGTTTGTCTTTTTTGCTCCTGAGGCTGCCGAAAGTGAAAACAGGTGCTTTTGAGGATGGAGTCCGCAGGAAAGCAGAGAGGGCCAAATTGTCTGGGGCATTTGAAAGAGTTCCAGGAGGCAGTGAGAACCAGCATTACTTTTCCCCGGTGGCACCTCTGCTGTGGCAGCAAAAGCTGGACGTTTGTCTTTTTTGCTCCTGAGGATGCCGAAAGCGAAAACAGGTGCTTTTGAGGATGGAGTCCGCAGGAAAGCAGAGAGGGCCAAATTGTCTGGGGCATTTGAAAGAGTTCCAGGAGGCAGTGAGAACCAGCATTACTTTTCCCCGCTGGCACCTTTGCTGTGGCAGGAAAACCTGGACGTTTGTCTTTTTTGCTCCTGAGGTTGCCGAAAGCGAAAACAGGTGCTTTTGAGGATGGAGTCCGCAGGAAAGCAGAGAGGGCCAAATTGTCTGTGGCATTTGAAGAGGTTCCAGGAGGCAATGAGGACCAGCATAACTTTTCCCCGCTGGCACCTTTGCTGTGGCAGCAAAAGCTGGACGTTTGTCTTTTTTGCTCCTGAGGTTGCCGAAAGCGAAAACAGGTGCTTTTGAGGATGGAGTCCGCAGGAAAGCAGAGAGGGCCAAATTGTCTGGGGCATTTGAAAGGGTTCCAGGAGGCAGTGAGAACCAGCATTACTTTTCCCCGCTGGCACCTCTGCTGTGGCAGCAAAAGCTGGACGTTTGTCTTTTTTGCTCCTGAGGATGCCGAAAGCGAAAACAGGTGCTTTTGAGGATGGAATCCGCAGGAAAGCAGAGAGGGCCAAATTGTCTGGGGCTTTTGAAGAGGTTCCAGGAGGCAATGAGGACCAGCATTACTTTTCCCCGCTGGCACCTTTGCTGTGGCAGCAAAAGCTGGACGTTTGTCTTTTTTGCTCTGGAGGCTGCCGAAAGCGAAAAGAGGTACTTTTGAGGATGGAGTCCGCAGGAAAGCAGAGAGGGCCAAATTGTCTGGGGCATTTGAAAGGGTTCCAGGAGGCAGTGAGAACCAGCATTACTTTTGCCCGCTGGCACCTTTGCTGTGGCAGCAAAACCTGGACGTTTGTCTTTTTTGCTCCGGAGGCTGCCGAAAGCGAAAACAGGTGCTTTTGAGGATGGAGTCCGCAGGAAAGCAGAGAGGGCCAAATTGACTGGGGCATTTGAAAGAGTTCCAGGAGGCAGTGAGAACCAGCATTACTTTTCCCCGCTGGCACCTTTGCTGTGGCAGCAAAAGCTGGACGTTTGTCTTTTTTGCTCCTGAGGTTGCCGAAAGCGAAAACAGGTGCTTTTGAGGATGGAGTCCGCAGGAAAGCAGAGAGGGCCAAATTGTCTGGGGCATTTGAAAGAGTTCCAGGAGGCAGTGAGAACCAGCATTACTTTTCCCCGCTGGCACCTCTGCTGTGGCAGCAAAAGCTGGACGTTTGTCTTTTTTGCTCCTGAGGATGCCAAAAGCGAAAACAGGTGCTTTTGAGGATGGAGTCCGCAGGAAAGCAGAGAGGGCCAAATTGTCTGGGGCATTTGAAAGAGTTCCAGGAGGCAGTGAGAACCAGCATTACTTTTGCTCGCTGGCACCTTTGCTGTGGCAGGAAAACCTGGACGTTTGTCTTTTTTGCTCCTGAGGTTGCCGAAAGCGAAAACAGGTGCTTTTGAGGATGGAGTCCGCAGGAAAGCAGAGAGGGCCAAATTGTCTGGGGCATTTGAAAGAGTTCCAGGAGGCAGTGAGAACCAGCATTACTTTTCCCCGCTGGCACCTTTGCTGTGGCAGGAAAACCTGGACGTTTGTCTTTTTTGCTCCTGAGGTTGCCGAAAGCGAAAACAGGTGCTTTTGAGGATGGAGTCCGCAGGAAAGCAGAGAGGGCCAAATTGTCTGTGGCATTTGAAGAGGTTCCAGGAGGCAATGAGGACCAGCATAACTTTTCCCCGCTGGCACCTTTGCTGTGGCAGCAAAAGCTGGACGTTTGTCTTTTTTGCTCCTGAGGTTGCCGAAAGCGAAAACAGGTGCTTTTGAGGATGGAGTCCGCAGGAAAGCAGAGAGGGCCAAATTGTCTGGGGCATTTGAAAGGGTTCCAGGAGGCAGTGAGAACCAGCATTACTTTTCCCCGCTGGCACCTCTGCTGTGGCAGCAAAAGCTGGACGTTTGTCTTTTTTGCTCCTGAGGATGCCGAAAGCGAAAACAGGTGCTTTTGAGGATGGAATCCGCAGGAAAGCAGAGAGGGCCAAATTGTCTGGGGCTTTTGAAGAGGTTCCAGGAGGCAATGAGGACCAGCATTACTTTTCCCCGCTGGCACCTTTGCTGTGGCAGCAAAAGCTGGACGTTTGTCTTTTTTGCTCTGGAGGCTGCCGAAAGCGAAAAGAGGTACTTTTGAGGATGGAGTCCGCAGGAAAGCAGAGAGGGCCAAATTGTCTGGGGCATTTGAAAGGGTTCCAGGAGGCAGTGAGAACCAGCATTACTTTTGCCCGCTGGCACCTTTGCTGTGGCAGCAAAACCTGGACGTTTGTCTTTTTTGCTCCGGAGGCTGCCGAAAGCGAAAACAGGTGCTTTTGAGGATGGAGTCCGCAGGAAAGCAGAGAGGGCCAAATTGACTGGGGCATTTGAAAGAGTTCCAGGAGGCAGTGAGAACCAGCATTACTTTTCCCCGCTGGCACCTTTGCTGTGGCAGCAAAAGCTGGACGTTTGTCTTTTTTGCTCCTGAGGTTGCCGAAAGCGAAAACAGGTGCTTTTGAGGATGGAGTCCGCAGGAAAGCAGAGAGGGCCAAATTGTCTGGGGCATTTGAAAGAGTTCCAGGAGGCAGTGAGAACCAGCATTACTTTTCCCCGCTGGCACCTCTGCTGTGGCAGCAAAAGCTGGACGTTTGTCTTTTTTGCTCCTGAGGATGCCGAAAGCGAAAACAGGTGCTTTTGAGGATGGAGTCCGCAGGAAAGCAGAGAGGGCCAAATTGTCTGGGGCATTTGAAAGAGTTCCAGGAGGCAGTGAGAACCAGCATTACTTTTGCTCGCTGGCACCTTTGCTGTGGCAGGAAAACCTGGACGTTTGTCTTTTTTGCTCCTGAGGTTGCCGAAAGCGAAAACAGGTGCTTTTGAGGATGGAGTCCGCAGGAAAGCAGAGAGGGCCAAATTGTCTGTGGCATTTGAAGAGGTTCCAGGAGGCAATGAGGACCAGCATTACTTTTCCCCGCTGGCACCTTTGCTGTGGCAGCAAAAGCTGGACGTTTGTCTTTTTTGCTCCTGAGGTTGCCGAAAGTGAAAACAGGTACTTTTGAGGATGGAGTCTGCAGGAAAGCAGAGAGGGCCAAATTGTCTGTGGCATTTGAAGAGGTTCCAGGAGGCAGTGAGAACCAGCATTACTTTTGCCCGCTGGCACCTTTGCTGTGGCAGCAAAAGCTGGACGTTTGTCTTTTTTGCTCCGGAGGATGCCGAAAGCGAAAACAGGTGCTTTTGAGGATGGAGTCCGCAGGAAAGCAGAGAGGGCCAAATTGTCTGTGGCATTTGAAGAGGTTCCAGGAGGCAATGAGGACCAGCATCACTTTTCCCCGCTGGCACCTTTGCTGTGGCAGCAAAAGCTGGACGTTTGTCTTTTTTGCTCCGGAGGCTGCCGAAAGCGAAAACAGGTGCTTTTGAGGATGGAGTCCGCAGGAAAGCAGAGAGGGCCAAATTGTCTGGGGCATTTGAAGACGTTCCAGGACGCAGTGAGAACCAGCATTACTTTTCCCCGCTGGCACCTTTGCTGTGGCAGCAAAAGCTGGACGTTTGTCGTTTTTGCTCCGGAGGCTGTCGAAAGCGAAAACAGGTGCTTTTGAGGATGGAGTCCGCAGGAAAGCAGAGAGGGCCAAATAGTCTGGGGCATTTGAAAGGGTTCCAGGACGCAGTGAGAACCAGCATTACTTTTCCCGGCTGGCACCTTTGCTGTGGCAGCAAAAGCTGGACGTTTGTCTTTTTTGCTCCTGAGGTTGCCGAAAGCGAAAACAGGTGCTTTTGAGGATGGAGTCCGCAGGAAAGCAGAGAGGGCCAAATTGTCTGTGGCATTTGAAAGGGTTCTAGGAGGCAATGAGAACCAGCATTACTTTTGCCTATAGCACCTTTGCTGTGGCAGCAAAAGCTGGACGTTTGTCTTTTTTGCTCCGGAGGCTGCCGAAAGCGAAAACAGGTGCTTTTGAGGATGGAGTCCGCAGGAAAGCAGAGAGGGCCAAATTGTCTGGGGCATTTGAAAGGGTTCCAGGAGGCAGTTAGAACCAGCATTACTTTTCCCCGCTGGCACCTCTGCTGTGGCAGCAAAAGCTGGACGTTTGTCTTTTATGCTCCTTAGGATGCCGAAAGCGAAAACAGGTGCTTTTGAGGATGGAGTCCGCAGGAAAGCAGAGAGGGCCAAATTGTCTGGGGCATTTGAAAGAGTTCCAGGAGGCAGTGAGAACCAGCATTACTTTTCCCTGCTGGCACCTTTGCTGCGGCAGCAAAAGCTGGACATTTGTCTTTTTTGCTCCTGAGGTTGCCGAAAGCGAAAACAGGTGCTTTTGAGGATGGAATCCGCAGGAAAGCAGAGAGGGCCAAATTGTCTGTGGCTTTTGAAGAGGTTCCAGGAGGCAATGAGGACCAGCATTACTTTTCCCCGCTGGCACCTTTGCTGTGGCAGCAAAAGCTGGACGTTTGTCTTTTTTGCTCTGGAGGCTGCCGAAAGCGAAAAGAGGTACTTTTGAGGATGGAGTCCGCAGGAAAGCAGAGAGGGCCAAATTGTCTGGGGCATTTGAAAGGGTTCCAGGAGGCAGTGATAACCAGCATTACTTTTGCCCGCTGGCACCTTTGCTGTGGCAGCAAAACCTGGACGTTTGTCTTTTTTGCTCCGGAGGCTGCCGAAAGCGAAAACAGGTGCTTTTGAGGATGGAGTCCGCAGGAAAGTAGAGAGGGCCAAATTGTCTGGGGCATTTGAAAGAGTTCCAGGAGGCAGTGAGAACCAGCATTACTTTTCCCCGCTGGCACCTTTGCTGTGGCAGCAAAACCTGGACGTTTGTCTTTTTTGCTCCTGAGGCTGCCGAAAGTGAAAACAGGTGCTTTTGAGGATGGAGTCCGCAGGAAAGCAGAGAGGGCCAAATTGTCTGGGGCATTTGAAAGAGTTCCAGGAGGCAGTGAGAACCAGCATTACTTTTGCCCGCTGGCACCTCTGCTGTGGCAGCAAAAGCTGGACGTTTGTCTTTTTTGCCCTGAGGATGCCGAAAGCGAAAACAGGTGCTTTTGAGGATGGAGTCCGCAGGAAAGCAGAGAGGGCCAAATTGTCTGGGGCATTTGAAAGAGTTCCAGGAGGCAGTGAGAACCAGCATTACTTTTCCCCGCTGTCACCTTTGCTGTGGCAGGAAAACCTGGACGTTTGTCTTTTTTGCTCCTGAGGTTGCCGAAAGCGAAAACAGGTGCTTTTGAGGATGGAGTCCGCAGGAAAGCAGAGAGGGCCAAATTGTCTGTGGCATTTGAAGAGGTTCCAGGAGGCAATGAGGACCAGCATAACTTTTCCCCGCTGGCACCTTTGCTGTGGCAGCAAAAGCTGGACGTTTGTCTTTTTTGCTCCTGAGGTTGCCGAAAGCGAAAACAGGTGCTTTTGAGGATGGAGTCCGCAGGAAAGCAGAGAGGGCCAAATTGTCTGGGGTATTTGAAAGGGTTCCAGGAGGCAGTGAGAACCAGCATTACTTTTTCCCCGCTGGCACCTCTGCTGTGGCAGCAAAAGCTGGACGTTTGTCTTTTTTGCTCCTGAGGTTGCCGAAAGCGAAAACAGGTGCTTTTGAGGATGGAATCCGCAGGAAAGCAGAGAGGGCCAAATTGTCTGTGTCTTTTGAAGAGGTTCCAGGAGGCAATGAGGACCAGCATTACTTTTCCCCGCTGGCACCTTTGCTGTGGCAGCAAAAGCTGGACGTTTGTCTTTTTTGCTCTGGAGGCTGCCGAAAGCGAAAAGAGGTACTTTTGAGGATGGAGTCCGCAGGAAAGCAGAGAGGGCCAAATTGTCTGGGGCATTTGAAAGGGTTCCAGGAGGCAGTGAGAACCAGCATTACTTTTGCCCGCTGGCACCTTTGCTGTGGCAGCAAAACCTGGACGTTTGTCTTTTTTGCTCCGGAGGCTGCTGCAAGCGAAAACAGGTGCTTTTGAGGATGGAGTCCGCAGGAAAGTAGAGAGGGCCAAATTGTCTGTGGCATTTGAAAGAGTTCCAGGAGGCAGTGAGAACCAGCATTACTTTTCCCCGCTGGCACCTTTGCTGTGGCAGCAAAAGCTGGACGTTTGTCTTTTTTGCTCCTGAGGCTGCCGAAAGCGAAAACAGGTGCTTTTGAGGATGGAGTCCGCAGGAAAGCAGAGAGGGCCAAATTGTCTGGGGCATTTGAAAGAGTTCCAGGAGGCAGTGAGAACCAGCATTACTTTTCCCCGCTGGCACCTCTGCTGTGGCAGCAAAAGCTGGACGTTTGTCTTTTTTGCTCCTGAGGATGCCGAAAGCGAAAACAGGTGCTTTTGAGGATGGAGTCCGCAGGAAAGCAGAGAGGGCCAAATTGTCTGTGGCATTTGAAGAGGTTCCAGGACGCAGTGAGAACCAGCATTACTTTTCCTAGCTGGCACCTTTGCTGTGGCAGCAAAAGCTGGACGTTTGTCTTTTTTGCTCCGGAGGTTGCCGAAAGCGAAAACAGGTGCTTTTGAGGATGGAGTCCGCAGGAAAGCAGAGAGGGCCAAATTGTCTGTGGCATTTGAAGAGGTTCCAGGAGGCAGTGAGAACCAGCATTACTTTTCCCCGCTGGCACCTTTGCTGTGGCAGCAAAAGCTGGACGTTTGTCTTTTTTGCTCTGGAGGCTGCCGAAAGCGAAAACAGGTGCTTTTGAGGATGGAGTCCGCAGGAAAGCAGAGAGGGCCAAATTGTCTGGGGCATTTGAAAGGGTTCCAGGAGGCAGTGAGAACCAGCAATACTTTTCCCCGCTGGCACCTCTGCTGTGGCAGGAAAAGCTGGACGTTTGTCTTTTTTGCTCCTGAGGCTGCCGAAAGCGAAAACAGGTGCTTTTGAGGATGGAGTCCGCAGGAAAGCAGAGAGGGCCAAATTGTCTGGGGCATTTGAAAGAGTTCCAGGAGGCAGTGAGAACCAGCATTACTTTTGCCCGCTGGCACCTTTGCTGCGGCAGCAAAAGCTGGACATTTGTCTTTTTTGCTCCTGAGGTTGCCGAAAGCGAAAACAGGTGCTTTTGAGGATGGAATCCGCAGGAAAGCAGAGAGGGCCAAATTGTCTGTGGCTTTTGAAGAGGTTCCAGGAGGCAATGAGGACCAGCATTACTTTTCCCCGCTGGCACCTTTGCTGTTGCAGCAAAAGCTGGACGTTTGTCTTTTTTGCTCTGGAGGCTGCCGAAAGCGAAAAGAGGTACTTTTGAGGATGGAGTCCGCAGGAAAGCAGAGAGGGCCAAATTGTCTGGGGCATTTGAAAGGGTTCCAGGAGGCAGTGATAACCAGCATTACTTTTGCCTGCTGGCACCTTTGCTGTGGCAGCAAAACCTGGACGTTTGTCTTTTTTGCTCCGGAGGCTGCCGAAAGCGAAAACAGGTGCTTTTGAGGATGGAGTCCGCAGGAAAGTAGAGAGGGCCAAATTGTCTGTGGCATTTGAAAGAGTTCCAGGAGGCAGTGAGAACCAGCATTACTTTTCCCCGCTGGCACCTTTGCTGTGGCAGCAAAACCTGGACGTTTGTCTTTTTTGCTCCTGAGGCTGCCGAAAGTGAAAACAGGTGCTTTTGAGGATGGAGTCCGCAGGAAAGCAGAGAGGGCCAAATTGTCTGGGGCATTTGAAAGAGTTCCAGGAGGCAGTGAGAACCAGAATTACTTTTGCCCGCTGGCACCTCTGCTGTGGCAGCAAAAGCTGGACGTTTGTCTTTTTTGCTCCTGAGGATGCCGAAAGCGAAAACAGGTGCTTTTGAGGATGGAGTCCGCAGGAAAGCAGAGAGGGCCAAATTGTCTTGGGCATTTGAAAGAGTTCCAGGAGGCAGTGAGAACCAGCATTACTTTTCCCCGCTGTCACCTTTGCTGTGGCAGGAAAACCTGGACGTTTGTCTTTTTTGCTCCTGAGGTTGCCGAAAGCGAAAACAGGTGCTTTTGAGGATGGAGTCCGCAGGAAAGCAGAGAGGGCCAAATTGTCTGTGGCATTTGAAGAGGTTCCAGGAGGCAATGAGGACCAGCATAACTTTTCCCCGCTGGCACCTTTGCTGTGGCAGCAAAAGCTGGACGTTTGTCTTTTTTGCTCCTGAGGTTGCCGAAAGCGAAAACAGGTGCTTTTGAGGATGGAGTCCGCAGGAAAGCAGAGAGGGCCAAATTGTCTGTGGCATTTGAAGAGGTTCCAGGAGGCAATGAGGACCAGCATTACTTTTCCCCGCTGGCACCTTTGCTGTGGCAGCAAAAGCTGGACGTTTGTCTTTTTTGCTCTGGAGGCTGCCGAAAGCGAAAAGAGGTACTTTTGAGGATGGAGTCCGCAGGAAAGCAGAGAGGGCCAAATTGTCTGTGGCATTTGAAAGAGTTCCAGGAGGCAGTGAGAACCAGCATTACTTTTCCCCGCTGGCACCTCTGCTGTGGCAGCAAAAGCTGGACGTTTGTCTTTTTTGCTCCTGAGGATGCCGAAAGCGAAAACAGGTGCTTTTGAGGATGGAGTCCGCAGGAAAGCAGAGAGGGCCAAATTGTCTGTGGCATTTGAAGAGGTTCCAGGACGCAGTGAGAACCAGCATTACTTTTCCTAGCTGGCACCTTTGCTGTGGCAGCAAAAGCTGGACGTTTGTCTTTTTTGCTCCGGAGGTTGCCGAAAGCGAAAACAGGTGCTTTTGAGGATGGAGTCCGCAGGAAAGCAGAGAGGGCCAAATTGTCTGTGGCATTTGAAGAGGTTCCAGGAGGCAGTGAGAACCAGCATTACTTTTCCCCGCTGGCACCTTTGCTGTGGCAGCAAAAGCTGGACGTTTGTCTTTTTTGCTCTGGAGGCTGCCGAAAGCGAAAACAGGTGCTTTTGAGGATGGAGTCCGCAGGAAAGCAGAGAGGGCCAAATTGTCTGGGGCATTTGAAAGGGTTCCAGGAGGCAGTGAGAACCAGCAATACTTTTCCCCGCTGGCACCTCTGCTGTGGCAGGAAAAGCTGGACGTTTGTCTTTTTTGCTCCGGAGGCTGCCGAAAGCGAAAACAGGTGCTTTTGAGGATGGAGTCCGCAGGAAAGCAGAGAGGGCCAAATTGTCTGGGGCATTTGAAAGAGTTCCAGGAGGCAGTGAGAACCAGCATTACTTTTGCCCGCTGGCACCTTTGCTGCGGCAGCAAAAGCTGGACATTTGTCTTTTTTGCTCCTGAGGATGCCGAAAGCGAAAACAGGTGCTTTTGAGGATGGAGTCCGCAGGAAAGCAGAGAGGGCCAAATTGTCTGCGGCTTTTGAAGAGGTTCCAGGAGGCAATGAGGACCAGCATTACTTTTCCCCGCTGGCACCTTTGCTGTGGCAGCAAAAGCTGGACGTTTGTCTTTTTTGCTCTGGAGGCTGCCGAAAGCGAAAACAGGTACTTTTGAGGATGGAGTCCGCAGGAAAGCAGAGAGGGCCAAATTGTCTGGGGCATTTGAAAGGGTTCCAGGAGGCAGTGAGAACCAGCATTACTTTTGCCCGCTGGCACCTTTGCTGTGGCAGCAAAAGCTGGACGTTTGTCTTTTTTGCTCCGGAGGCTGCCGAAAGCGAAAACAGGTGCTTTTGAGGATGGAGTCCGCAGGAAAGCAGAGAGGGCCAAATTGTCTGTGGCATTTGAAAGGGTTCCAGGAGGCAGTGAGAACCAGCATTACTTTTCCCCGCTGGCACCTTTGCTGTGGCAGCAAAAGCTGGACGTTTGTCTTTTTTGCTCCTGAGGCTGCCGAAAGCGAAAACAGGTGCTTTTGAGGATGGAGTCCGCAGGAAAGCAGAGAGGGCCAAATTGTCTGTGGCATTTGAAAGAGTTCCAGGAGGCAGTGATAACCAGCATTACTTTTCCCCGCTGGCACCTCTGCTGTGGCAGCAAAAGCTGGACGTTTGTCTTTTTTGCTCCGGAGGATGCCGAAAGCGAAAACAGGTGCTTTTGAGGATGGAGTCCGCAGGAAAGCAGAGAGGGCCAAATTGTCTGTGGCATTTGAAAGAGTTCCAGGAGGCAGTGAGAACCAGCATTACTTTTGCCCGCTGGCACCTTTGATGTGGCAGGAAAACCTGGACGTTTGTCTTTTTTGCTCCTGAGGTTGCCGAAAGCGAAAACAGGTGCTTTTGAGGATGGAGTCTGCAGGAAAGCAGAGAGGGCCAAATTGTCTGTGGCATTTGAAGAGGTTCCAGGAGGCAATGAGGACCAGCATAACTTTTCCCCGCTGGCACCTTTGCTGTGGCAGCAAAACCTGGACGTTTGTCTTTTTTGCTCTGGAGGCTGCCGAAAGCGAAAACAGGTACTTTTGAGGATGGAGTCCGCAGGAAAGCAGAGAGGGCCAAATTGTCTGTGGCATTTGAAGAGGTTCCAGGACGCAGTGAGAACCAGCATTACTTTTCCTAGCTGGCACCTTTGCTGTGGCAGCAAAAGCTGGACGTTTGTCTTTTTTGCTCTGGAGGCTGCCGAAAGCGAAAACAGGTGCTTTTGAGGATGGAGTCCGCAGGAAAGCAGAGAGGGCCAAATTGTCTGTGGCATTTGAAAGAGTTCCAGGAGGTAGTGAGAACCAGCATTACTTTTCCCCGCTGGCACCTTTGCTGTGGCAGCAAAAGCTGGACGTTTGTCTTTTTTGCTCTGGAGGCTGCCGAAAGCGAAAACAGGTGCTTTTGAGGATGGAGTCCGCAGGAAAGCAGAGAGGGCCAAATTGTCTGGGGCATTTGAAAGAGTTCCAGGAGGCAGTGAGAACCAGCATTACTTTTGCCCGCTGGCACCTTTGCTGTGGCAGGAAAACCTGGACGTTTGTCTTTATTGTTCCTGATGTTGCCGAAAGCGAAAACAGGTGCTTTTGAGGATGGAGTCCGCAGGAAAGCAGAGAGGGCCAAATTGTCTGTGGCATTTGAAGAGGTTCCAGGAGGCAATGAGGACCAGCATTACTTTTCCCCGCTGGCACCTTTGCTGTGGCAGCAAAAGCTGGACGTTTGTCTTTTTTGCTCCTGAGGTTGCCGAAAGCGAAAACAGGTGCTTTTGAGGATGGAGTCCGCAGGAAAGCAGAGAGGGCCAAATTGTCTGTGGCATTTGAAGAGGTTCCAGGAGGCAATGAGGACCAGCATTACTTTTCCCCGCTGGCACCTTTGCTGTGGCAGCAAAAGCTGGACGTTTGTCTTTTTTGCTCCGGAGGCTGCCGAAAGCGAAAACAGGTGCTTTTGAGGATGGAGTCCGCAAGAAAGCAGAGAGGGCCAAATAGTCTGGGGCATTTGAAAGGGTTCCAGTACGCAGTGAGAACCAGCATTACTTTTCCCGGCTGGCACCTTTGCTGTGGCAGCAAAAGCTGGACGTTTGTCTTTTTTGCTCCGGAGGTTGCCGAAAGCGAAAACAGGTGCTTTTGAGGATGGAGTCCGCAGGAAAGCAGAGAGGGCCAAATTGTCTGGGGCATTTGAAAGAGTTCTAGGAGGTAGTGAGAACCAGCATTACTTTTCCCCGCTGGCACCTTTGCTGTGGCAGCAAAAGCTGGACGTTTGTCTTTTTTGCTCTGGAGGCTGCCGAAAGCGAAAACAGGTGCTTTTGAGGATGGAGTCCGCAGGAAAGCAGAGAGGGCCAAATTGTCTGGGGCATTTGAAAGGGTTCCAGGAGGCAGTGAGAACCAGCATTACTTTTCCCCGCTGGCACCTCTGCTGTGGCAGCAAAAGCTGGACGTTTGTCTTTTTTGCTCCTGAGGATGCCGAAAGCGAAAACAGGTGCTTTTGAGGATGGAGTCCGCAGGAAAGCAGAGAGGGCCAAATTGTCTGGGGCATTTGAAAGAGTTCCAGGAGGCAGTGAGAACCAGCATTACTTTTCCCCACTGGCACCTTTGCTGTGGCAGCAAAAGCTGGACATTTGTCTTTTTTGCTCCTGAGGTTGCCGAAAGCGAAAACAGGTGCTTTTGAGGATGGAGTCTGCAGGAAAGCAGAGAGGGCCAAATTGTCTGTGGCTTTTGAAGAGGTTCCAGGAGGCAATGAGGACCAGCATTACTTTTCCCCGCTGGCACCTTTGCTGTGGCAGCAAAAGCTGGACGTTTGTCTTTTTTGCTCCTGAGGATGCCGAAAGCGAAAACAGGTGCTTTTGAGGATGGAGTCCGCAGGAAAGCAGAGAGGGCCAAATTGTCTGGGGCATTTGAAAGAGTTCCAGGAGGCAGTGAGAACCAGCATTACTTTTCCCCGGTGGCACCTCTGCTGTGGCAGCAAAAGCTGGACGTTTGTCTTTTTTGCTCCTGAGGATGCCGAAAGCGAAAACAGGTGCTTTTGAGGATGGAGTCCGCAGGAAAGCAGAGAGGGCCAAATTGTCTGTGGCATTTGAAAGAGTTCCAGGAGGCAGTGAGAACCAGCATTACTTTTGCCCGCTGGCACCTTTGCTGCGGCAGCAAAAGCTGGACATTTGTCTTTTTTGCTCCTGAGGATGCCGAAAGCGAAAACAGGTGCTTTTGAGGATGGAGTCCGCAGGAAAGCAGAGAGGGCCAAATTGTCTGCGGCTTTTGAAGAGGTTCCAGGAGGCAATGAGGACCAGCATTACTTTTCCCCGCTGGCACCTTTGCTGTGGCAGCAAAAGCTGGACGTTTGTCTTTTTTGCTCTGGAGGCTGCCGAAAGCGAAAACAGGTACTTTTGAGGATTGAGTCCGCAGGAAAGCAGAGAGGGCCAAATTGTCTGGGGCATTTGAAAGGGTTCCAGGAGGCAGTGAGAACCAGCATTACTTTTGCCCGCTGGCACCTTTGCTGTGGCAGCAAAACCTGGACGTTTGTCTTTTTTGCTCCGGAGGCTGCCGAAAGCGAAAACAGGTGCTTTTGAGGATGGAGTCCACAGGAAAGCAGAGAGGGCCAAATTGTCTGTGGCATTTGAAAGGGTTCCAGGAGGCAGTGAGAACCAGCATTACTTTTCCCCGCTGGCACCTTTGCTGTGGCAGCAAAAGCTGGACGTTTGTCTTTTTTGCTCTGGAGGCTGCCGAAAGCGAAAACAGGTGCTTTTGAGGATGGAGTCCGCAGGAAAGCAGAGAGGGCCAAATTGTCTGTGGCATTTGAAAGAGTTCCAGGAGGTAGTGAGAACCAGCATTACTTTTCCCCGCTGGCACCTTTGCTGTGGCAGCAAAAGCTGGACGTTTGTCTTTTTTGCTCTGGAGGCTGCCGAAAGCGAAAACAGGTGCTTTTGAGGATGGAGTCCGCAGGAAAGCAGAGACGGCCAAATTGTCTGGGGCATTTGAAAGAGTTCCAGGAGGCAGTGAGAACCAGCATTACTTTTGCCCGCTGGCACCTTTGCTGTCCAGGAAAACCTGGACGTTTGTCTTTATTGTTCCTGATGTTGCCGAAAGCGAAAACAGGTGCTTTTGAGGATGGAGTCCGCAGGAAAGCAGAGAGGGCCAAATTGTCTGTGGCATTTGAAGAGGTTCCAGGAGGCAATGAGGACCAGCATTACTTTTCCCCGCTGGCACCTTTGCTGTGGCAGCAAAAGCTGGACGTTTGTCTTTTTTGCTCCTGAGGTTGCCGAAAGCGAAAACAGGTGCTTTTGAGGATGGAGTCCGCAGGAAAGCAGAGAGGGCCAAATTGTCTGTGGCATTTGAAGAGGTTCCAGGAGGCAATGAGGACCAGCATTACTTTTCCCCGCTGGCACCTTTGCTGTGGCAGCAAAAGCTGGACGTTTGTCTTTTTTGCTCCGGAGGCTGCCGAAAGCGAAAACAGGTGCTTTTGAGGATGGAGTCCGCAGGAAAGCAGAGAGAGCCAAATGGTATGTGGCATTTGAAAGAGTTCCAGGAGGCAGTGAGAACCAGCATTACTTTTCCCTGCTGGCACTTTTGCTGTGGCAGCAAAAGCTGGACGTTTGTCTTTTTTGCTCCTGAGGTTGCCGAAAGCGAAAACAGGTGCTTTTGAGGATGGAGTCCGCAGGAAAGCAGAGAGGGCCAAATTGTCTGTGGCATTTGAAAGAGTTCCAGGAGGCAGTGAGAACCAGCATTACTTTTCCCCGCTGGCACCTCTGCTGTGGCAGCAAAAGCTGGACGTTTGTCTTTTTTGCTCCTGAGGATGCCGAAAGCGAAAAGAGGTGCTTTTGAGGATGGAGTCCGCAGGAAAGCAGAGAGGGCCAAATTGACTGGGGCATTTGAAAGAGTTCCAGGAGGCAGTGAGAACCAGCATTACTTTTGCTCGCTGGCACCTTTGCTGTGGCAGCAAAACCTGGACGTTTGTCTTTTTTGCTCCTGAGGTTGCCGAAAGTGAAAACAGGTACTTTTGAGGATGGAGTCTGCAGGAAAGCAGAGAGGGCCAAATTGTCTGTGGCATTTGAAGAGGTTCCAGGACGCAGTGAGAACCAGCATTACTTTTCCTAGCTGGCACCTTTGCTGTGGCAGCAAAAGCTGGACGTTTGTCTTTTTTGCTCCGGAGGATGCCGAAAGCGAAAACAGGTGCTTTTGAGGATGGAGTCCGCAGGAAAGCAGAGAGGGCCAAATTGTCTGTGGCATTTGAAGAGGTTCCAGGAGGCAATGAGGACCAGCATCACTTTTCCCCGCTGGCACCTTTGCTGTGGCAGCAAAAGCTGGACGTTTGTCTTTTTTGCTCCGGAGGCTGCCGAAAGCGAAAACAGGTGCTTTTGAGGATGGAGTCCGCAGGAAAGCAGAGAGGGCCAAATTGTCTGTGGCATTTGAAGAGGTTCCAGGACGCAGTGAGAACCAGCATTACTTTTCCCCGCTGGCACCTTTGCTGTGGCAGCAAAAGCTGGACGTTTGTCGTTTTTGCTCCGGAGGCTGCCGAAAGCGAAAACAGGTGCTTTTGAGGATGGAGTCCGCAGGAAAGCAGAGAGGGCCAAATAGTCTGGGGCATTTGAAAGGGTTCCAGGACGCAGTGAGAACCAGCATTACTTTACCCGGCTGGCACCTTTGCTGTGGCAGCAAAAGCTGGACGTTTGTCTTTTTTGCTCCTGAGGTTGCCGAAAGCGAAAACAGGTGCTTTTGAGGATGGAGTCCGCAGGAAAGCAGAGAGGGCCAAATTGTCTGTGGCATTTGAAAGGGTTCTAGGAGGCAATGAGAACCAGCATTACTTTTGCCTATAGCACCTTTGCTGCGGCAGCAAAAGCTGGACATTTGTCTTTTTTGCTCCTGAGGTTGCCGAAAGCGAAAACAGGTGCTTTTGAGGATGGAATCCGCAGGAAAGCAGAGAGGGCCAAATTGTCTGTGGCTTTTGAAGAGGTTCCAGGAGGCAATGAGGACCAGCATTACTTTTCCCCGCTGGCACCTTTGCTGTTGCAGCAAAAGCTGGACGTTTGTCTTTTTTGCTCTGGAGGCTGCCGAAAGCGAAAAGAGGTACTTTTGAGGATGGAGTCCGCAGGAAAGCAGAGAGGGCCAAATTGTCTGGGGCATTTGAAAGGGTTCCAGGAGGCAGTGATAACCAGCATTACTTTTGCCTGCTGGCACCTTTGCTGTGGCAGCAAAACCTGGACGTTTGTCTTTTTTGCTCCGGAGGCTGCCGAAAGCGAAAACAGGTGCTTTTGAGGATGGAGTCCGCAGGAAAGTAGAGAGGGCCAAATTGTCTGTGGCATTTGAAAGAGTTCCAGGAGGCAGTGAGAACCAGCATTACTTTTCCCCGCTGGCACCTTTGCTGTGGCAGCAAAACCTGGACGTTTGTCTTTTTTGCTCCTGAGGCTGCCGAAAGTGAAAACAGGTGCTTTTGAGGATGGAGTCCGCAGGAAAGCAGAGAGGGCCAAATTGTCTGGGGCATTTGAAAGAGTTCCAGGAGGCAGTGAGAACCAGCATTACTTTTGCCCGCTGGCACCTCTGCTGTGGCAGCAAAAGCTGGACGTTTGTCTTTTTTGCTCCTGAGGATGCCGAAAGCGAAAACAGGTGCTTTTGAGGATGGAGTCCGCAGGAAAGCAGAGAGGGCCAAATTGTCTTGGGCATTTGAAAGAGTTCCAGGAGGCAGTGAGAACCAGCATTACTTTTCCCCGCTGTCACCTTTGCTGTGGCAGGAAAACCTGGACGTTTGTCTTTTTTGCTCCTGAGGTTGCCGAAAGCGAAAACAGGTGCTTTTGAGGATGGAGTCCGCAGGAAAGCAGAGAGGGCCAAATTGTCTGTGGCATTTGAAGAGGTTCCAGGAGGCAATGAGGACCAGCATAACTTTTCCCCGCTGGCACCTTTGCTGTGGCAGCAAAAGCTGGACGTTTGTCTTTTTTGCTCCTGAGGTTGCCGAAAGCGAAAACAGGTGCTTTTGAGGATGGAGTCCGCAGGAAAGCAGAGAGGGCCAAATTGTCTGTGGCATTTGAAGAGGTTCCAGGAGGCAATGAGGACCAGCATTACTTTTCCCCGCTGGCACCTTTGCTGTGGCAGCAAAAGCTGGACGTTTGTCTTTTTTGCTCTGGAGGCTGCCGAAAGCGAAAAGAGGTACTTTTGAGGATGGAGTCCGCAGGAAAGCAGAGAGGGCCAAATTGTCTGTGGCATTTGAAAGAGTTCCAGGAGGCAGTGAGAACCAGCATTACTTTTGCCCGCTGGCACCTTTGCTGTGGCAGCAAAACCTGGACGTTTGTCTTTTTTGCTCCGGAGGCTGCTGCAAGCGAAAACAGGTGCTTTTGAGGATGGAGTCCGCAGGAAAGTAGAGAGGGCCAAATTGTCTGTGGCATTTGAAAGAGTTCCAGGAGGCAGTGAGAACCAGCATTACTTTTCCCCGCTGGCACCTTTGCTGTGGCAGCAAAAGCTGGACGTTTGTCTTTTTTGCTCCTGAGGCTGCCGAAAGCGAAAACAGGTGCTTTTGAGGATGGAGTCCGCAGGAAAGCAGAGAGGGCCAAATTGTCTGGGGCATTTGAAAGAGTTCCAGGAGGCAGTGAGAACCAGCATTACTTTTCCCCGCTGGCACCTCTGCTGTGGCAGCAAAAGCTGGACGTTTGTCTTTTTTGCTCCTGAGGATGCCGAAAGCGAAAACAGGTGCTTTTGAGGATGGAGTCCGCAGGAAAGCAGAGAGGGCCAAATTGTCTGTGGCATTTGAAGAGGTTCCAGGACGCAGTGAGAACCAGCATTACTTTTCCTAGCTGGCACCTTTGCTGTGGCAGCAAAAGCTGGACGTTTGTCTTTTTTGCTCCGGAGGTTGCCGAAAGCGAAAACAGGTGCTTTTGAGGATGGAGTCCGCAGGAAAGCAGAGAGGGCCAAATTGTCTGTGGCATTTGAAGAGGTTCCAGGAGGCAGTGAGAACCAGCATTACTTTTCCCCGCTGGCACCTTTGCTGTGGCAGCAAAAGCTGGACGTTTGTCTTTTTTGCTCTGGAGGCTGCCGAAAGCGAAAACAGGTGCTTTTGAGGATGGAGTCCGCAGGAAAGCAGAGAGGGCCAAATTGTCTGGGGCATTTGAAAGGGTTCCAGGAGGCAGTGAGAACCAGCAATACTTTTCCCCGCTGGCACCTCTGCTGTGGCAGGAAAAGCTGGACGTTTGTCTTTTTTGCTCCGGAGGCTGCCGAAAGCGAAAACAGGTGCTTTTGAGGATGGAGTCCGCAGGAAAGCAGAGAGGGCCAAATTGTCTGGGGCATTTGAAAGAGTTCCAGGAGGCAGTGAGAACCAGCATTACTTTTGCCCGCTGGCACCTTTGCTGCGGCAGCAAAAGCTGGACATTTGTCTTTTTTGCTCCTGAGGATGCCGAAAGCGAAAACAGGTGCTTTTGAGGATGGAGTCCGCAGGAAAGCAGAGAGGGCCAAATTGTCTGCGGCTTTTGAAGAGGTTCCAGGAGGCAATGAGGACCAGCATTACTTTTCCCCGCTGGCACCTTTGCTGTGGCAGCAAAAGCTGGACGTTTGTCTTTTTTGCTCTGGAGGCTGCCGAAAGCGAAAACAGGTACTTTTGAGGATGGAGTCCGCAGGAAAGCAGAGAGGGCCAAATTGTCTGGGGCATTTGAAAGGGTTCCAGGAGGCAGTGAGAACCAGCATTACTTTTGCCCGCTGGCACCTTTGCTGTGGCAGCAAAAGCTGGACGTTTGTCTTTTTTGCTCCGGAGGCTGCCGAAAGCGAAAACAGGTGCTTTTGAGGATGGAGTCCGCAGGAAAGCAGAGAGGGCCAAATTGTCTGTGGCATTTGAAAGGGTTCCAGGAGGCAGTGAGAACCAGCATTACTTTTCCCCGCTGGCACCTTTGCTGTGGCAGCAAAAGCTGGACGTTTGTCTTTTTTGCTCCTGAGGCTGCCGAAAGCGAAAACAGGTGCTTTTGAGGATGGAGTCCGCAGGAAAGCAGAGAGGGCCAAATTGTCTGTGGCATTTGAAAGAGTTCCAGGAGGCAGTGATAACCAGCATTACTTTTCCCCGCTGGCACCTCTGCTGTGGCAGCAAAAGCTGGACGTTTGTCTTTTTTGCTCCGGAGGATGCCGAAAGCGAAAACAGGTGCTTTTGAGGATGGAGTCCGCAGGAAAGCAGAGAGGGCCAAATTGTCTGTGGCATTTGAAAGAGTTCCAGGAGGCAGTGAGAACCAGCATTACTTTTGCCCGCTGGCACCTTTGATGTGGCAGGAAAACCTGGACGTTTGTCTTTTTTGCTCCTGAGGTTGCCGAAAGCGAAAACAGGTGCTTTTGAGGATGGAGTCTGCAGGAAAGCAGAGAGGGCCAAATTGTCTGTGGCATTTGAAGAGGTTCCAGGAGGCAATGAGGACCAGCATAACTTTTCCCCGCTGGCACCTTTGCTGTGGCAGCAAAACCTGGACGTTTGTCTTTTTTGCTCTGGAGGCTGCCGAAAGCGAAAACAGGTACTTTTGAGGATGGAGTCCGCAGGAAAGCAGAGAGGGCCAAATTGTCTGTGGCATTTGAAGAGGTTCCAGGACGCAGTGAGAACCAGCATTACTTTTCCTAGCTGGCACCTTTGCTGTGGCAGCAAAAGCTGGACGTTTGTCTTTTTTGCTCTGGAGGCTGCCGAAAGCGAAAACAGGTGCTTTTGAGGATGGAGTCCGCAGGAAAGCAGAGAGGGCCAAATTGTCTGTGGCATTTGAAAGAGTTCCAGGAGGTAGTGAGAACCAGCATTACTTTTCCCCGCTGGCACCTTTGCTGTGGCAGCAAAAGCTGGACGTTTGTCTTTTTTGCTCTGGAGGCTGCCGAAAGCGAAAACAGGTGCTTTTGAGGATGGAGTCCGCAGGAAAGCAGAGAGGGCCAAATTGTCTGGGGCATTTGAAAGAGTTCCAGGAGGCAGTGAGAACCAGCATTACTTTTGCCCGCTGGCACCTTTGCTGTGGCAGGAAAACCTGGACGTTTGTCTTTATTGTTCCTGATGTTGCCGAAAGCGAAAACAGGTGCTTTTGAGGATGGAGTCCGCAGGAAAGCAGAGAGGGCCAAATTGTCTGTGGCATTTGAAGAGGTTCCAGGAGGCAATGAGGACCAGCATTACTTTTCCCCGCTGGCACCTTTGCTGTGGCAGCAAAAGCTGGACGTTTGTCTTTTTTGCTCCGGAGGCTGCCGAAAGCGAAAACAGGTGCTTTTGAGGATGGAGTCCGCAAGAAAGCAGAGAGGGCCAAATAGTCTGGGGCATTTGAAAGGGTTCCAGTACGCAGTGAGAACCAGCATTACTTTTCCCGGCTGGCACCTTTGCTGTGGCAGCAAAAGCTGGACGTTTGTCTTTTTTGCTCCGGAGGTTGCCGAAAGCGAAAACAGGTGCTTTTGAGGATGGAGTCCGCAGGAAAGCAGAGAGGGCCAAATAGTCTGGGGCATTTGAAAGAGTTCTAGGAGGTAGTGAGAACCAGCATTACTTTTCCCCGCTGGCACCTTTGCTGTGGCAGCAAAAGCTGGACGTTTGTCTTTTTTGCTCTGGAGGCTGCCGAAAGCGAAAACAGGTGCTTTTGAGGATGGAGTCCGCAGGAAAGCAGAGAGGGCCAAATTGTCTGGGGCATTTGAAAGGGTTCCAGGAGGCAGTGAGAACCAGCATTACTTTTCCCCGCTGGCACCTCTGCTGTGGCAGCAAAAGCTGGACGTTTGTCTTTTTTGCTCCTGAGGATGCCGAAAGCGAAAACAGGTGCTTTTGAGGATGGAGTCCGCAGGAAAGCAGAGAGGGCCAAATTGTCTGGGGCATTTGAAAGAGTTCCAGGAGGCAGTGAGAACCAGCATTACTTTTGCCCACTGGCACCTTTGCTGTGGCAGCAAAAGCTGGACATTTGTCTTTTTTGCTCCTGAGGTTGCCGAAAGCGAAAACAGGTGCTTTTGAGGATGGAGTCTGCAGGAAAGCAGAGAGGGCCAAATTGTCTGTGGCTTTTGAAGAGGTTCCAGGAGGCAATGAGGACCAGCATTACTTTTCCCCGCTGGCACCTTTGCTGTGGCAGCAAAAGCTGGACGTTTGTCTTTTTTGCTCCTGAGGATGCCGAAAGCGAAAACAGGTGCTTTTGAGGATGGAGTCCGCAGGAAAGCAGAGAGGGCCAAATTGTCTGGGGCATTTGAAAGAGTTCCAGGAGGCAGTGAGAACCAGCATTACTTTTCCCCGGTGGCACCTCTGCTGTGGCAGCAAAAGCTGGACGTTTGTCTTTTTTGCTCCTGAGGATGCCGAAAGCGAAAACAGGTGCTTTTGAGGATGGAGTCCGCAGGAAAGCAGAGAGGGCCAAATTGTCTGTGGCATTTGAAAGAGTTCCAGGAGGCAGTGAGAACCAGCATTACTTTTGCCCGCTGGCACCTTTGCTGCGGCAGCAAAAGCTGGACATTTGTCTTTTTTGCTCCTGAGGATGCCGAAAGCGAAAACAGGTGCTTTTGAGGATGGAGTCCGCAGGAAAGCAGAGAGGGCCAAATTGTCTGCGGCTTTTGAAGAGGTTCCAGGAGGCAATGAGGACCAGCATTACTTTTCCCCGCTGGCACCTTTGCTGTGGCAGCAAAAGCTGGACGTTTGTCTTTTTTGCTCTCTAGGCTGCCGAAAGCGAAAACAGGTACTTTTGAGGATGGAGTCCGCAGGAAAGCAGAGAGGGCCAAATTGTCTGGGGCATTTGAAAGGGTTCCAGGAGGCAGTGAGAACCAGCATTACTTTTGCCCGCTGGCACCTTTGCTGTGGCAGCAAAACCTGGACGTTTGTCTTTTTTGCTCCGGAGGCTGCCGAAAGCGAAAACAGGTGCTTTTGAGGATGGAGTCCACAGGAAAGTAGAGAGGGCCAAATTGTCTGTGGCATTTGAAAGGGTTCCAGGAGGCAGTGAGAACCAGCATTACTTTTCCCCGCTGGCACCTTTGCTGTGGCAGCAAAAGCTGGACGTTTGTCTTTTTTGCTCTGGAGGCTGCCGAAAGCGAAAACAGGTGCTTTTGAGGATGGAGTCCGCAGGAAAGCAGAGAGGGCCAAATTGTCTGTGGCATTTGAAAGAGTTCCAGGAGGTAGTGAGAACCAGCATTACTTTTCCCCGCTGGCACCTTTGCTGTGGCAGCAAAAGCTGGACGTTTGTCTTTTTTGCTCTGGAGGCTGCCGAAAGCGAAAACAGGTGCTTTTGAGGATGGAGTCCGCAGGAAAGCAGAGAGGGCCAAATTGTCTGGGGCATTTGAAAGAGTTCCAGGAGGCAGTGAGAACCAGCATTACTTTTGCCCGCTGGCACCTTTGCTGTGGCAGGAAAACCTGGACGTTTGTCTTTATTGTTCCTGATGTTGCCGAAAGCGAAAACAGGTGCTTTTGAGGATGGAGTCCGCAGGAAAGCAGAGAGGGCCAAATTGTCTGTGGCATTTGAAGAGGTTCCAGGAGGCAATGAGGACCAGCATTACTTTTCCCCGCTGGCACCTTTGCTGTGGCAGCAAAAGCTGGACGTTTGTCTTTTTTGCTCCTGAGGTTGCCGAAAGCGAAAACAGGTGCTTTTGAGGATGGAGTCCGCAGGAAAGCAGAGAGGGCCAAATTGTCTGTGGCATTTGAAGAGGTTCCAGGAGGCAATGAGGACCAGCATTACTTTTCCCCGCTGGCACCTTTGCTGTGGCAGCAAAAGCTGGACGTTTGTCTTTTTTGCTCCGGAGGCTGCCGAAAGCGAAAACAGGTGCTTTTGAGGATGGAGTCCGCAAGAAAGCAGAGAGGGCCAAATAGTCTGGGGCATTTGAAAGGGTTCCAGTACGCAGTGAGAACCAGCATTACTTTTCCCGGCTGGCACCTTTGCTGTGGCAGCAAAAGCTGGACGTTTGTCTTTTTTGCTCCGGAGGTTGCCGAAAGCGAAAACAGGTGCTTTTGAGGATGGAGTCCGCAGGAAAGCAGAGAGGGCCAAATTGTCTGGGGCATTTGAAAGAGTTCTAGGAGGTAGTGAGAACCAGCATTACTTTTCCCCGCTGGCACCTTTGCTGTGGCAGCAAAAGCTGGACGTTTGTCTTTTTTGCTCTGGAGGCTGCCGAAAGCGAAAACAGGTGCTTTTGAGGATGGAGTCCGCAGGAAAGCAGAGAGGGCCAAATTGTCTGGGGCATTTGAAAGGGTTCCAGGAGGCAGTGAGAACCAGCATTACTTTTCCCCGCTGGCACCTCTGCTGTGGCAGCAAAAGCTGGACGTTTGTCTTTTTTGCTCCTGAGGATGCCGAAAGCGAAAACAGGTGCTTTTGAGGATGGAGTCCGCAGGAAAGCAGAGAGGGCCAAATTGTCTGGGGCATTTGAAAGAGTTCCAGGAGGCAGTGAGAACCAGCATTACTTTTGCCCACTGGCACCTTTGCTGTGGCAGCAAAAGCTGGACATTTGTCTTTTTTGCTCCTGAGGTTGCCGAAAGCGAAAACAGGTGCTTTTGAGGATGGAGTCTGCAGGAAAGCAGAGAGGGCCAAATTGTCTGTGGCTTTTGAAGAGGTTCCAGGAGGCAATGAGGACCAGCATTACTTTTCCCCGCTGGCACCTTTGCTGTGGCAGCAAAAGCTGGACGTTTGTCTTTTTTGCTCCTGAGGATGCCGAAAGCGAAAACAGGTGCTTTTGAGGATGGAGTCCGCAGGAAAGCAGAGAGGGCCAAATTGTCTGGGGCATTTGAAAGAGTTCCAGGAGGCAGTGAGAACCAGCATTACTTTTCCCCGGTGGCACCTCTGCTGTGGCAGCAAAAGCTGGACGTTTGTCTTTTTTGCTCCTGAGGATGCCGAAAGCGAAAACAGGTGCTTTTGAGGATGGAGTCCGCAGGAAAGCAGAGAGGGCCAAATTGTCTGGGGCATTTGAAAGAGTTCCAGGAGGCAGTGAGAACCAGCATTACTTTTGCCCGCTGGCACCTTTGCTGCGGCAGCAAAAGCTGGACATTTGTCTTTTTTGCTCCTGAGGATGCCGAAAGCGAAAACAGGTGCTTTTGAGGATGGAGTCCGCAGGAAAGCAGAGAGGGCCAAATTGTCTGCGGCTTTTGAAGAGGTTCCAGGAGGCAATGAGGACCAGCATTACTTTTCCCCGCTGGCACCTTTGCTGTGGCAGCAAAAGCTGGACGTTTGTCTTTTTTGCTCTGGAGGCTGCCGAAAGCGAAAACAGGTACTTTTGAGGATGGAGTCCGCAGGAAAGCAGAGAGGGCCAAATTGTCTGGGGCATTTGAAAGGGTTCCAGGAGGCAGTGAGAACCAGCATTACTTTTGCCCGCTGGCACCTTTGCTGTGGCAGCAAAACCTGGACGTTTGTCTTTTTTGCTCCGGAGGCTGCCGAAAGCGAAAACAGGTGCTTTTGAGGATGGAGTCCACAGGAAAGCAGAGAGGGCCAAATTGTCTGTGGCATTTGAAAGGGTTCCAGGAGGCAGTGAGAACCAGCATTACTTTTCCCCGCTGGCACCTTTGCTGTGGCAGCAAAAGCTGGACGTTTGTCTTTTTTGCTCCTGAGGCTGCCGAAAGCGAAAACAGGTGCTTTTGAGGATGGAGTCCGCAGGAAAGCAGAGAGGGCCAAATTGTCTGTGGCATTTGAAAGAGTTCCAGGAGGCAGTGAGAACCAGCATTACTTTTCCCCGCTGGCACCTCTGCTGTGGCAGCAAAAGCTGGACGTTTGTCTTTTTTGCTCCTGAGGATGCCGAAAGCGAAAACAGGTGCTTTTGAGGATGGAGTCCGCAGGAAAGTAGAGAGGGCCAAATTGTCTGTGGCATTTGAAAGAGTTCGAGGAGGCAGTGAGAACCAGCATTACTTTTGCCCGCTGGCACCTTTGATGTGGCAGGAAAACCTGGACGTTTGTCTTTTTTGCTCCTGAGGCTGCCGAAAGCGAAAACAGGTGCTTTTGAGGATGGAGTCCGCAGGAAAACAGAGAGGGCCAAATTGTCTGTGGCATTTGAAGAGGTTCCAGGAGGCAATGAGGACCAGCATAACTTTTCCCCGCTGGCACCTTTGCTGTGGCAGCAAAACCTGGACGTTTGTCTTTTTTGCTCCTGAGGTTGCCGAAAGCGAAAACAGGTACTTTTGAGGATGGAGTCCGCAGGAAAGCAGAGAGGGCCAAATTGTCTGTGGCATTTGAAGAGGTTCCAGGACGCAGTGAGAACCAGCATTACTTTTCCTAGCTGGCACCTTTGCTGTGGCAGCAAAAGCTGGACGTTTGTCTTTTTTGCTCTGGAGGCTGCCGAAAGAGAAAACAGGTGCTTTTGAGGATGGAGTCCGCAGGAAAGCAGAGAGGGCCAAATTGTCTGTGGCATTTGAAAGAGTTCCAGGAGGTAGTGAGAACCAGCATTACTTTTCCCCGCTGGCACCTTTGCTGTGGCAGCAAAAGCTGGACGTTTGTCTTTTTTGCTCTGGAGGCTGCCGAAAGCGAAAACAGGTGCTTTTGAGGATGGAGTCCGCAGGAAAGCAGAGAGGGCCAAATTGTCTGGGGCATTTGAAAGAGTTCCAGGAGGCAGTGAGAACCAGCATTACTTTTGCCCGCTGGCACCTTTGCTGATGCAGGAAAACCTGGACGTTTGTCTTTATTGTTCCTGATGTTGCCGAAAGCGAAAACAGGTGCTTTTGAGGATGGAGTCCGCAGGAAAGCAGAGAGGGCCAAATTGTCTGTGGCATTTGAAGAGGTTCCAGGAGGCAATGAGGACCAGCATTACTTTTCCCCGCTGGCACCTTTGCTGTGGCAGCAAAAGGTGGACGTTTGTCTTTTTTGCTCCTGAGGTTGGCGAAAGCGAAAACAGGTGCTTTTGAGGATGGAGTCCGCAGGAAAGCAGAGAGGGCCAAATTGTCTGTGGCATTTGAAGAGGTTCCAGGAGGCAATGAGGACCAGCATTACTTTTCCCCGCTGGCACCTTTGCTGTGGCAGCAAAAGCTGGACGTTTGTCTTTTTTGCTCCGGAGGCTGCCGAAAGCGAAAACAGGTGCTTTTGAGGATGGAGTCTGCAAGAAAGCAGAGAGGGCCAAATAGTCTGGGGCATTTGAAAGGGTTCCAGGACGCAGTGAGAACCAGCATTACTTTTCCCGGCTGGCACCTTTGCTGTGGCAGCAAAAGCTGGACGTTTGTCTTTTTTGCTCCGGAGGTTGCCGAAAGCGAAAACAGGTGCTTTTGAGGATGGAGTCCGCAGGAAAGCAGAGAGGGCCAAATTGTCTGGGGCATTTGAAAGAGTTCTAGGAGGTAGTGAGAACCAGCATTACTTTTCCCCGCTGGCACCTTTGCTGTGGCAGCAAAAGCTGGACGTTTGTCTTTTTTGCTCTGGAGGCTGCCGAAAGCGAAAACAGGTGCTTTTGAGGATGGAGTCCGCAGGAAAGCAGAGAGGGCCAAATTGTCTGGGGCATTTGAAAGGGTTCCAGGAGGCAGTGAGAACCAGCATTACTTTTCCCCGCTGGCACCTCTGCTGTGGCAGCAAAAGCTGGACGTTTGTCTTTTTTGCTCCTGAGGATGCCGAAAGCGAAAACAGGTGCTTTTGAGGATGGAGTCCGCAGGAAAGCAGAGAGGGCCAAATTGTCTGGGGCATTTGAAAGAGTTCCAGGAGGCAGTGAGAACCAGCATTACTTTTGCCCACTGGCACCTTTGCTGTGGCAGCAAAAGCTGGACATTTGTCTTTTTTGCTCCTGAGGTTGCCGAAAGCGAAAACAGGTGCTTTTGAGGATGGAGTCTGCAGGAAAGCAGAGAGGGCCAAATTGTCTGTGGCTTTTGAAGAGGTTCCAGGAGGCAATGAGGACCAGCATTACTTTTCCCCGCTGGCACCTTTGCTGTGGCAGCAAAAGCTGGACGTTTGTCTTTTTTGCTCCTGAGGATGCCGAAAGCGAAAACAGGTGCTTTTGAGGATGGAGTCCGCAGGAAAGCAGAGAGGGCCAAATTGTCTGGGGCATTTGAAAGAGTTCCAGGAGGCAGTGAGAACCAGCATTACTTTTCCCCGGTGGCACCTCTGCTGTGGCAGCAAAAGCTGGACGTTTGTCTTTTTTGCTCCTGAGGATGCCGAAAGCGAAAACAGGTGCTTTTGAGGATGGAGTCCGCAGGAAAGCAGAGAGGGCCAAATTGTCTGGGGCATTTGAAAGAGTTCCAGGAGGCAGTGAGAACCAGCATTACTTTTGCCCGCTGGCACCTTTGCTGTGGCAGCAAAAGCTGGACGTTTGTCTTTTTTGCTCCTGAGGATGCCGAAAGCGAAAACAGGTGCTTTTGAGGATGGAGTCCGCAGGAAAGCAGAGAGGGCCAAATTGTCTGGGGCATTTGAAAGAGTTCTAGGAGGTAGTGAGAACCAGCATTACTTTTCCCCGCTGGCACCTTTGCTGTGGCAGCAAAAGCTGGACGTTTGTCTTTTTTGCTCCTGAGGATGCCGAAAGCGAAAACAGGTGCTTTTGAGGATGGAGTCCGCAGGAAAGCAGAGAGGGCCAAATTGTCTGGGGCATTTGAAAGGGTTCCAGGAGGCAGTGAGAACCAGCATTACTTTTCCCCGCTGGCACCTCTGCTGTGGCAGCAAAAGCTGGACGTTTGTCTTTTTTGCTCCTGAGGATGCCGAAAGCGAAAACAGGTGCTTTTGAGGATGGAGTCCGCAGGAAAGCAGAGAGGGCCAAATTGTCTGGGGCATTTGAAAGAGTTCCAGGAGGCAGTGAGAACCAGCATTACTTTTGCCCACTGGCACCTTTGCTGTGGCAGCAAAAGCTGGACATTTGTCTTTTTTGCTCCTGAGGTTGCCGAAAGCGAAAACAGGTGCTTTTGAGGATGGAGTCTGCAGGAAAGCAGAGAGGGCCAAATTGTCTGTGGCTTTTGAAGAGGTTCCAGGAGGCAATGAGGACCAGCATTACTTTTCCCCGCTGGCACCTTTGCTGTGGCAGCAAAAGCTGGACGTTTGTCTTTTTTGCTCCTGAGGATGCCGAAAGCGAAAACAGGTGCTTTTGAGGATGGAGTCCGCAGGAAAGCAGAGAGGGCCAAATTGTCTGGGGCATTTGAAAGAGTTCCAGGAGGCAGTGAGAACCAGCATTACTTTTCCCCGGTGGCACCTCTGCTGTGGCAGCAAAAGCTGGACGTTTGTCTTTTTTGCTCCTGAGGATGCCGAAAGCGAAAACAGGTGCTTTTGAGGATGGAGTCCGCAGGAAAGCAGAGAGGGCCAAATTGTCTGGGGCATTTGAAAGAGTTCCAGGAGGCAGTGAGAACCAGCATTACTTTTCCCCGCTGGCACCTTTGCTGTGGCAGCAAAAGCTGGACGTTTGTCTTTTTTGCTCTGGAGGCTGCCGAAAGCGAAAACAGGTGCTTTTGAGGATGGAGTCCGCAGGAAAGCAGAGAGGGCCAAATTGTCTGGGGCATTTGAAAGGGTTCCAGGAGGCAGTGAGAACCAGCATTACTTTTCCCCGCTGGCACCTCTGCTGTGGCAGCAAAAGCTGGACGTTTGTCTTTTTTGCTCCTGAGGATGCCGAAAGCGAAAACAGGTGCTTTTGAGGATGGAGTCCGCAGGAAAGCAGAGAGGGCCAAATTGTCTGGGGCATTTGAAAGAGTTCCAGGAGGCAGTGAGAACCAGCATTACTTTTGCCCACTGGCACCTTTGCTGTGGCAGCAAAAGCTGGACATTTGTCTTTTTTGCTCCTGAGGTTGCCGAAAGCGAAAACAGGTGCTTTTGAGGATGGAGTCTGCAGGAAAGCAGAGAGGGCCAAATTGTCTGTGGCTTTTGAAGAGGTTCCAGGAGGCAATGAGGACCAGCATTACTTTTCCCCGCTGGCACCTTTGCTGTGGCAGCAAAAGCTGGACGTTTGTCTTTTTTGCTCCTGAGGATGCCGAAAGCGAAAACAGGTGCTTTTGAGGATGGAGTCCGCAGGAAAGCAGAGAGGGCCAAATTGTCTGGGGCATTTGAAAGAGTTCCAGGAGGCAGTGAGAACCAGCATTACTTTTCCCCGCTGGCACCTCTGCTGTGGCAGCAAAAGCTGGACGTTTGTCTTTTTTGCTCCTGAGGATGCCGAAAGCGAAAACAGGTGCTTTTGAGGATGGAGTCCGCAGGAAAGCAGAGAGGGCCAAATTGTCTGGGGCATTTGAAAGAGTTCCAGGAGGCAGTGAGAACCAGCATTACTTTTGCCCGCTGGCACCTTTGCTGTGGCAGGAAAACCTGGACGTTTGTCTTTTTTGCTCCTGAGGTTGCCGAAAGCGAAAACAGGTGCTTTTGAGGATGGAGTCCGCAGGAAAGCAGAGAGGGCCAAATTGTCTGTGGCATTTGAAGAGGTTCCAGGAGGCAATGAGGACCAGTATAACTTTTCCCCGCTGGCATCTTTGCTGTGGCAGCAAAACCTGGACGTTTGTCTTTTTTGCTCCTGAGGTTGCCGAAAGCGAAAACAGGTACTTTTGAGGATGGAGTCCGCAGGAAAGCAGAGAGGGCCAAATTGTCTGTGGCATTTGAAGAGGTTCCAGGACGCAGTGAGAACCAGCATTACTTTTCCTAGCTGGCACCTTTGCTGTGGCAGCAAAACCTGGACGTTTGTCTTTTTTGCTCTGGAGGCTGCCGAAAGCGGAAAAAGGTGCTTTTGAGGATGGAGTCCGCAGGAAAGCAGAGAGGGCCAAATTGTCTGGGGCATTTGAAAGAGTTCCAGGAGGTAGTGAGAACCAGCATTACTTTTCCCTGCTGGCACCTTTGCTGTGGCAGCAAAAGCTGGACGTTTGTCTTTTTTGCTCTGGAGGCTGCCGAAAGCGAAAACAGGTGCTTTTGAGGATGGAGTACGCAGGAAAGCAGAGAGGGCCAAATTGTCTGTGGCATTTGAAAGGGTTCAAGGAGGCAGTGAGAACCAGCATTACTTTTCCCGGCTGGCACCTTTGCTGTGGCAGCAAAAGCTGGACGTTTGTCTTTTTTGCTCCTGAGGCTGCCGAAAGCGAAAACAGGTGCTTTTGAGGATGGAGTCCGCAGGAAAGCAGAGAGGGCCAAATTGTCTGGGGCATTTGAAAGAGTTCCAGGAGGCAGTGAGAACCAGCATTACTTTTCTCCGCTGGCACCTTTGCTGTGGCAGCAAAAGCTGGACGTTTGTCTTTTTTGCTCCGGAGGCTGCCGAAAGCGAAAAGAGGTGCTTTTGAGGATGGAGTCCGCAGGAAAGCAGAGAGGGCCAAATTGACTGGGGCATTTGAAAGAGTTCCAGGAGGCAGTGAGAACCAGCATTACTTTTCCCCGGTGGCACCTCTGCTGTGGCAGCAAAAGCTGGACGTTTGTCTTTTTTGCTCCTGAGGATGCCGAAAGCGAAAACAGGTGCTTTTGAGGATGCAGTCCGCAGGAAAGCAGAGAGGGCCAAATTGTCTGGGGCATTTGAAAGAGTTCCAGGAGGCAGTGAGAACCAGCATTACTTTTGCCCGCTGGCACCTTTGCTGTGGCAGGAAAACCTGGACGTTTGTCTTTTTTGCTCCTGAGGTTGCCGAAAGCGAAAACAGGTGCTTTTGAGGATGGAGTCCGCAGGAAAGCAGAGAGGGCCAAATTGTCTGTGGCATTTGAAGAGGTTCCAGGAGGCAATGAGGACCAGTATAACTTTTCCCCGCTGGCATCTTTGCTGTGGCAGCAAAACCTGGACGTTTGTCTTTTTTGCTCCTGAGGTTGCCGAAAGCGAAAACAGGTACTTTTGAGGATGGAGTCCGCAGGAAAGCAGAGAGGGCCAAATTGTCTGTGGCATTTGAAGAGGTTCCAGGACGCAGTGAGAACCAGCATTACTTTTCCTAGCTGGCACCTTTGCTGTGGCAGCAAAACCTGGACGTTTGTCTTTTTTGCTCTGGAGGCTGCCGAAAGCGGAAAAAGGTGCTTTTGAGGATGGAGTCCGCAGGAAAGCAGAGAGGGCCAAATTGTCTGGGGCATTAGAAAGAGTTCCAGGAGGTAGTGAGAACCAGCATTACTTTTCCCCGCTGGCACCTTTGCTGTGGCAGCAAAAGCTGGACGTTTGTCTTTTTTGCTCTGGAGGCTGCCGAAAGCGAAAACAGGTGCTTTTGAGGATGGAGTCCGCAGGAAAGCAGAGAGGGCCAAATTGTCTGTGGCATTTGAAAGGGTTCAAGGAGGCAGTGAGAACCAGCATTACTTTTCCCGGCTGGCACCTTTGCTGTGGCAGCAAAAGCTGGACGTTTGTCTTTTTTGCTCCTGAGGCTGCCGAAAGCGAAAACAGGTGCTTTTGAGGATGGAGTCCGCAGGAAAGCAGAGAGGGCCAAATTGTCTGGGGCATTTGAAAGAGTTCCAGGAGGCAGTGAGAACCAGCATTACTTTTCTCCGCTGGCACCTTTGCTGTGGCAGCAAAAGCTGGACGTTTGTCTTTTTTGCTCCGGAGGCTGCCGAAAGCGAAAACAGGTGCTTTTGAGGATGCAGTCCGCAGGAAAGCAGAGAGGGCCAAATTGTCTGTGACATTTGAAAGAGTTCCAGGAGGCAGTGAGAACCAGCATTACTTTTCCCCGCTGGCACCTTTGCTGTGGCAGCAAAAGGTCGACGTTTGTCTTTTTTGCTCCGGAGGCTGCCGAAAGCGAAAACAGGTGCTTTTGAGGATGGAGTCCGCAGGAAAGCAGAGAGGGCCCAATAGTCTGGGGCATTTGAAAGCGTTCCAGGACGCAGTGAGAACCAGCATTACTTTTCCCGGCTGGCACCTTTGCTGTGGCAGCAAAAGCTGGACGTTTGTCTTTTTTGCTCCGGAGGCTGCCGAAAGCGAAAACAGGTGCTTTTGAGGATGGAGTCCGCAGGAAAGCAGAGAGGGCCAAATTGTCTGGGGCATTTGAAAGAGTTCCAGGAGGCAGTGAGAACCAGCATTACTTTTCTCCGCTGGCACCTTTGCTGTGGCAGCAAAAGCTGGACGTTTGTCTTTTTTGCTCCGGAGGCTGCCGAAAGCGAAAACAGGTGCTTTTGAGGATGGAGTCCGCAGGAAAGCAGAGAGGGCCAAATTGTCTGGGGCATTTGAAAGAGTTCCAGGAGGCAGTGAGAACCAGCATTACTTTTGCCCGCTGGCACCTTTGCTGTGGCAGCAAAACCTGGACGTTTGTCTTTTTTGCTCCGGAGGCTGCCGAAAGCGAAAACAGGTGCTTTTGAGGATGCAGTCCGCAGGAAAGCAGAGAGGGCCAAATTGTCTGGGGCATTTGAAAGAGTTCCAGGAGGCAGTGAGAACCAGCATTACTTTTGCCCGCTGGCACCTTTGCTGTGGCAGGAAAACCTGGACGTTTGTCTTTATTGTTCCTGAGGTTGCCGAAAGCGAAAACAGGTGCTTTTGAGGATGGAGTCCGCAGGAAAGCAGAGAGGGCCAAATTGTCTGTGGCATTTGAAGAGGTTCCAGGAGGCAATGAGGACCAGCATCACTTTTCCCCGCTGGCACCTTTGCTGTGGCAGCAAAAGGTGGACGTTTGTCTTTTTTGCTCCTGAGGTTGCCGAAAGCGAAAACAGGTGCTTTTGAGGATGGAGTCCGCAGGAAAGCAGAGAGGGCCAAATTGTCTGTGGCATTTGAAGAGGTTCCAGGAGGCAATGAGGACCAGCATTACTTTTGCCCGCTGGCACCTTTGCTGTGGCAGCAAAAGCTGGACGTTTGTCTTTTTTGCTCCGGAGGCTGCCGAAAGCGAAAACAGGTGCTTTTCAGGATGGAGTCCGCAGGAAAGTAGAGAGGGCCAAATTGGCTGTGGCATTTGAAAGGGTTCCAGGAGGCCGGGAGAACCAGCATTACTTTTGCCCGCTGGCACCTTTGCTGTGGCAGCAAAAGCTGGACGTTTGTCTTTTTTGCTCCGGAGGTTGCCGAAAGCGAAAACAGGTGCTTTTGAGGATGGAGTCCGCAGGAAAGCAGAGAGGGCCAAATTGTCTGGGGCATTTGAAAGAGTTCTAGGAGGTAGTGAGAACCAGCATTACTTTTCTTTGCTGGCACCTTTGCTGTGGCAGCAAAAGCTGGACGTTTGTCTTTTTTGCTCTGGAGGATGCCGAAAGCGAAAACAGGTGCTTTTGAGGATGGAGTCCGCAGGAAAGCAGAGAGGGCCAAATTGTCTGGGGCATTTGAAAGGGTTCCAGGAGGCAGTGAGAACCAGCATTACTTTTCCCCGCTGGCACCTTTGCTGTGGCAGCAAAAGCTGGACATTTGTCTTTTTTGCTCCTGAGGTTGCCGAAAGCGAAAACAGGTGCTTTTGAGGATGGAGTCCGCAGGAAAGCAGAGAGGGCCAAATTGTCTGGGGCATTTGAAAGGGTTCCAGGAGGCAATGAGGACCAGCATTACTTTTCCCCGCTGGCACCTTTGCTGTGGCAGCAAAAGCTGGACGTTTGTCTTCTTTGCTCTGGAGGCTGCCGAAAGCGAAAAAAGGTGCTTTTGAGGATGGAGTCCGCAGGAAAGCAGAGAGGGCCAAATAGTCTGGGGCATTTGAAAGGGTTCCAGGACGCAGTGAGAACCAGCATTACTTTTCCCGGCTGGCACCTTTGCTGTGGCAGCAAAAGCTGGACGTTTGTCTTTTTTGCTCCGGAGGCTGCCGAAAGCGAAAACAGGTGCTTTTGAGGATGGAGTCCGCAGGAAAGCAGAGAGGGCCAAATTGTCTGGGGCATTTGAAAGGGTTCCAGGAGGCAGTGAGAACCAGCATTACTTTTCCCCGCTGGCACCTTTGCTGTGGCAGCAAAAGGTGGACATTTGTCTTTTTTGCTCCTGAGGTTGCCGAAAGCGAAAACAGGTGCTTTTGAGGATGGAGTCCGCAGGAAAGCAGAGAGGGCCAAATTGTCTGGGGCATTTGAAAGGGTTCCAGGAGGCAATGAGGACCAGCATTACTTTTCCCCGCTGGCACCTTTGCTGTGGCAGCAAAAGCTGGACGTTTGTCTTTTTTGCTCCTGAGGATGCCGAAAGCGAAAACAGGTGCTTTTGAGGATGGAGTCCGCAGGAAAGTAGAGAGGGCCAAATTGGCTGTGGCATTTGAAAGGGTTCCAGGAGGCCGGGAGAACCAGCATTACTTTTGCCCGCTGGCACCTTTGCTGTGGCAGCAAAACCTGGACGTTTGTCTTTTTTGCTCCGGAGGCTGCCGAAAGCGAAAACGGGTGCTTTTGAGGATGCAGTCCGCAGGAAAGCAGAGAGGGCCAAATAGTCTGGGGCATTTGAAAGAGTTCCAGGACGCAGTGAGAACCAGCATTACTTTTCCCGGCTGGCACCTTTGCTGTGGCAGCAAAAGCTGGACGTTTGTCTTTTTTGCTCCGGAGGTTGCCGAAAGCGAAAACAGGTGCTTTTGAGGATGGAGTCCGCAGGAAAGCAGAGAGGGCCAAATTGTCTAGGGCATTTGAAAGAGTTCTAGGAGGTAGTGAGAACCAGCATTACTTTTCCCCGCTGGCACCTTTGCTGTGGCAGCAAAAACTGGACGTTTGTCTTTTTTGCTCTGGAGGATGCCGAAAGCGAAAAAAGGTGCTTTTGAGGATGGAGTCCGCAGGAAAGCAGAGAGGGCCAAATTGTCTGGGGCATTTGAAAGGGTTCCAGGAGGCAGTGAGAACCAGCATTACTTTTCCCCGCTGGCACCTTTGCTGTGGCAGCAAAAGCTGGACATTTGTCTTTTTTGCTCCTGAGGTTGCCGAAAGCGAAAACAGGTGCTTTTGAGGATGGAGTCCGCAGGAAAGCAGTGAGTGCCAAATAGTCTGGGGCATTTGAAAGGGTTCCAGGACGCAGTGAGAACCAGCATTACTTTTCCCGGCTGGCACCTTTGCTGTGGCAGCAAAAGCTGGACGTTTGTCTTTTTTGCTCTGGAGGCTGCCGAAAGCGAAAACAGGTGCTTTTGAGGATGGAGTCCGCAGGAAAGCAGAGAGGGCCAAATTGTCTGGGGCATTTGAAAGGGTTCCAGGAGGCAGTGAGAACCAGCATTACTTTTCCCGGCTGGCACCTTTGCTGTGGCAGCAAAAGCTGGACGTTTGTCTTTTTTTGCTCCGGAGGCTGCCGAAAGCGAAAACAGGTGCTTTTGAGGATGGAGTCCGCAGGAAAGCAGAGGGCCAAATTGTCTGGGGCATTTGAAAGAGTTCCAGGAGGCAGTGAGAACCAGCATTACTTTTCTCCGCTGGCACCTTTGCTGTGGCAGCAAAAGCTGGACGTTTGTCTTTTTTGCTCCGGAGGCTGCCGAAAGCGAAAACAGGTGCTTTTGAGGATGGAGTCCGCAGGAAAGCAGAGAGGGCCAAATTGTCTGGGGCATTTGAAAGAGTTCCAGGAGGCAGTGAGAACCAGCATTACTTTTGCCCGCTGGCACCTTTGCTGTGGCAGCAAAACCTGGACGTTTGTCTTTTTTGCTCCGGAGGCTGCCGAAAGCGAAAACAGGTGCTTTTGAGGATGCAGTCCGCAGGAAAGCAGAGAGGGCCAAATTGTCTGGGGCATTTGAAAGAGTTCTAGGAGGCAGTGAGAACCAGCATTACTTTTGCCCGCTGGCACCTTTGATGTGGCAGGAAAACCTGGACGTTTGTCTTTATTGTTCCTGAGGTTGCCGAAAGCGAAAACAGGTGCTTTTGAGGATGGAGTCCGCAGGAAAGCAGAGAGGGCCAAATTGTCTGTGGCATTTGAAGAGGTTCCAGGAGGCAATGAGGACCAGCATCACTTTTCCCCGCTGGCACCTTTGCTGTGGCAGCAAAAGGTGGACGTTTGTCTTTTTTGCTCCTGAGGTTGCCGAAAGCGAAAACAGGTGCTTTTGAGGATAGAGTCCGCAGGAAAGCAGAGAGGGCCAAATTGTCTGGGGCATTTGAAAGAGTTCTAGGAGGCAGTGAGAACCAGCATCACTTTTCCCCGCTGGCACCTTTGCTGTGGCAGCAAAAGCTGGACGTTTGTCTTTTTTGCTCCTGAGGTTGCCGAAAGCGAAAACAGGTGCTTTTGAGGATGGAGTCCGCAGGAAAGCAGAGAGGGCCAAATTGTCTGTGGCATTTGAAGAGGTTCCAGGAGGCAATGAGGACCAGCATCACTTTTACCCGCTGGCACCTTTGCTGTTGCAGCAAAAGCTGGACGTTTGTCTTTTTTGCTCCGGAGGCTGCCGAAAGCGAAAACAGGTGCTTTTGAGGATGGAGTCCGCAGGAAAGCAGAGAGGGCCAAATAGTCTGGGGCATTTGAAAAGGTTCCAGGACGCAGTGAGAACCAGCATTACTTTTCCCGGCTGGCACCTTTGCTGTGGCAGCAAAAGCTGGACGTTTGTCTTTTTTGCTCCGGAGGTTGCCGAAAGCGAAAACAGGTGCTTTTGAGGATGGAGTCCGCAGGAAAGCAGAGAGGGCCAAATTGTCTGGGGCATTTGAAAGAGTTCTAGGAGGTAGTGAGAACCAGCATTACTTTTCCCCGCTGGCACCTTTGCTGTGGCAGCAAAAGCTGGACGTTTGTCTTTTTTGCTCTGGAGGCTGCCGAAAGCGAAAACAGGTGCTTTTGAGGATGGAGTCCGCAGGAAAGCAGAGAGGGCCAAATTGTCTGGGGCATTTGAAAGGGTTCCAGGAGGCAGTGAGAACCAGCATTACTTTTCCCCGCTGGCACCTTTGCTGTGGCAGCAAAAGCTGGACATTTGTCTTTTTTGCTCCTGAGGTTGCCGAAAGCGAAAACAGGTGCTTTTGAGGATGGAGTCCGCAGGAAAGCAGAGAGGGCCAAATTGTCTGGGGCATTTGAAAGGGTTCCAGGAGGCAATGAGGACCAGCATTACTTTTCCCCGCTGGCACCTTTGCTGTGGCAGCAAAAGCTGGACGTTTGTCTTCTTTGCTCTGGAGGCTGCCGAAAGCGAAAAAAGGTGCTTTTGAGGATGGAGTCCGCAGGAAAGCAGAGAGGGCCAAATAGTCTGGGGCATTTGAAAGGGTTCCAGGACGCAGTGAGAACCAGCATTACTTTTCCCGGCTGGCACCTTTGCTGTGGCAGCAAAAGCTGGACGTTTGTCTTTTTTGCTCCGGAGGCTGCCGAAAGCGAAAACAGGTGCTTTTGAGGATGGAGTCCGCAGGAAAGCAGAGAGGGCCAAATTGTCTGGGGCATTTGAAAGGGTTCCAGGAGGCAGTGAGAACCAGCATTACTTTTCCCCGCTGGCACCTTTGCTGTGGCAGCAAAAGCTGGACATTTGTCTTTTTTGCTCCTGAGGTTGCCGAAAGCGAAAACAGGTGCTTTTGAGGATGGAGTCCGCAGGAAAGCAGAGAGGGCCAAATTGTCTGTGGCATTTGAAAGGGTTCCAGGAGGCAATGAGGACCAGCATTACTTTTCCCCGCTGGCACCTTTGCTGTGGCAGCAAAAGCTGGACGTTTGTCTTTTTTGCTCCTGAGGATGCCGAAAGCGAAAACAGGTGCTTTTGAGGATGGAGTCCGCAGGAAAGTAGAGAGGGCCAAATTGGCTGTGGCATTTGAAAGGGTTCCAGGAGGCCGGGAGAACCAGCATTACTTTTGCCCGCTGGCACCTTTGCTGTGGCAGCAAAACCTGGACGTTTGTCTTTTTTGCTCCGGAGGCTGCCGAAAGCGAAAACGGGTGCTTTTGAGGATGCAGTCCGCAGGAAAGCAGAGAGGGCCAAATACTCTGGGGCATTTGAAAGAGTTCCAGGACGCAGTGAGAACCAGCATTACTTTTCCCGGCTGGCACCTTTGCTGTGGCAGCAAAAGCTGGACGTTTGTCTTTTTTGCTCCGGAGGTTGCCGAAAGCGAAAACAGGTGCTTTTGAGGATGGAGTCCGCAGGAAAGCAGAGAGGGCCAAATTGTCTAGGGCATTTGAAAGAGTTCTAGGAGCTAGTGAGAACCAGCATTACTTTTCCCTGCTGGCACCTTTGCTGTGGCAGCAAAAACTGGACGTTTGTCTTTTTTGCTCTGGAGGATGCCGAAAGCGAAAAAAGGTGCTTTTGAGGATGGAGTCCGCAGGAAAGCAGAGAGGGCCAAATTGTCTGGGGCATTTGAAAGGGTTCCAGGAGGCAGTGAGAACCAGCATTACTTTTCCCCGCTGGCACCTTTGCTGTGGCAGCAAAAGCTGGACATTTGTCTTTTTTGCTCCTGAGGTTGCCGAAAGCGAAAACAGGTGCTTTTGAGGATGGAGTCCGCAGGAAAGCAGAGAGGGCCAAATTGTCTGGGGCATTTGAAAGGGTTCCAGGAGGCAATGAGGACCAGCATTACTTTTCCCCGCTGGCACCTTTGCTGTGGCAGCAAAAGCTGGACGTTTGTCTTTTTTGCTCTGGAGGCTGCCGAAAGCGAAAAAAGGTGCTTTTGAGGATGGAGTCCGCAGGAAAGCAGAGAGGGCCAAATAGTCTGGGGCATTTGAAAGGGTTCCAGGACGCAGTGAGAACCAGCATTACTTTTCCCGGCTGGCACCTTTGCTGTGGCAGCAAAAGCTGGACGTTTGTCTTTTTTGCTCCGGAGGCTGCCGAAAGCGAAAACAGGTGCTTTTGAGGATGGAGTCCGCAGGAAAGCAGAGAGGGCCAAATTGTCTGGGGCATTTGAAAGGGTTCCAGGAGGCAGTGAGAACCAGCATTACTTTTCCCCGCTGGCACCTTTGCTGTGGCAGCAAAAGCTGGACATTTGTCTTTTTTGCTCCGGAGGCTGCCGAAAGCGAAAACAGGTGCTTTTGAGGATGGAGTCCGCAGGAAAGCAGAGAGGGCCAAATAGTCTGGGGCATTTGAAAGGGTTCCAGGAGGCAGTGAGAACCAGCATTACTTTTCCCGGCTGGCACCTTTGCTGTGGCAGCAAAAGCTGGACGTTTGTCTTTTTTGCTCCGGAGGCTGCCGAAAGCGAAAACAGGTGCTTTTGAGGATGGAGTCCGCAGGAAAGCAGAGAGGGCCAAATTGTCTGGGGCATTTGAAAGAGTTCTAGGAGGTAGTGAGAACCAGCATTACTTTTTCTTGCTGGCACCTTTGCTGTGGCAGCAAAAGCTGGACGTTTGTCTTTTTTGCTCTGGAGGCTGCCGAAAGCGAAAACAGGTGCTTTTGAGGATGGAGTCCGCAGGAAAGCAGAAAGGGCCAAATTGTCTGGGGCATTTGAAAGGGTTCCAGGAGGCAGTGAGAACCAGCATTACTTTTCCCCGCTGGCACCTTTGCTGTGGCAGCAAAAGCTGGACATTTGTCTTTTTTGCTCCTGAGGTTGCCGAAAGCGAAAACAGGTGCTTTTGAGGATGGAGTCCGCAGGAAAGCAGAGAGGGCCAAATTGTCTGGGGCATTTGAAAGGGTTCCAGGAGGCAATGAGGACCAGCATTACTTTTCCCCGCTGGCACCTTTGCTGTGGCAGCAAAAGATGGACGTTTGTCTTTTTTGCTCTGGAGGCTGCCGAAAGCGAAAATAGGTGCTTTTGAGGATGCAGTCCGCAGGAAAGCAGAGAGGGCCAAATTGTCTGGGGCATTTGAAAGGGTTCCAGGAGGCAGTGAGAACCAGCATTACTTTTGCCCGCTGGCACCTTTGCTGTGGCAGCAAAACCTGGACGTTTGTCTTTTTTGCTCCGGAGGCTGCCGAAAGCGAAAACAGGTGCTTTTGAGGATGGAGTCCGCAGGAAAGCAGAGAGGGCCAAATTGTCTGGGGCATTTGAAAGAGTTCTAGGAGGTAGTGAGAACCAGCATTACTTTTTCTTGCTGGCACCTTTGCTGTGGCAGCAAAAGCTGGACGTTTGTCTTTTTTGCTCTGGAGGCTGCCGAAAGCGAAAACAGGTGCTTTTGAAGATGGAGTCCGCAGGAAAGCAGAAAGGGCCAAATTGTCTGGGGCATTTGAAAGGGTTCCAGGAGGCAGTGAGAACCAGCATTACTTTTCCCCGCTGGCACCTTTGCTGTGGCAGCAAAAGCTGGACATTTGTCTTTTTTGCTCCTGAGGTTGCCGAAAGCGAAAACAGGTGCTTTTGAGGATGGAGTCCGCAGGAAAGCAGAGAGGGCCAAATTGTCTGGGGCATTTGAAAGGGTTCCAGGAGGCAATGAGGACCAGCATTACTTTTCCCCGCTGGCACCTTTGCTGTGGCAGCAAAAGCTGGACGTTTGTCTTTTTTGCTCTGGAGGCTGCCGAAAGCGAAAATAGGTGCTTTTGAGGATGGAGTCCGCAGGAAAGCAGAGAGGGCCAAATTGTCTGGGGCATTTGAAAGGGTTCCAGGAGGCAGTGAGAACCAGCATTACTTTTGCCCGCTGGCACCTTTGCTGTGGCAGCAAAACCTGGACGTTTGTCTTTTTTGCTCCGGAGGCTGCCGAAAGCGAAAACAGGTGCTTTTGAGGATGGAGTCCGCAGGAAAGTAGAGAGGGCCAAATTGTCTGTGGCATTTGAAAGGGTTCCAGGAGGCAGTGAGAACCAGCATTACTTTTGCCCGCTGGCACCTTTGCTGTGGCAGCAAAAGCTGGACGTTTGTCTTTTTTGCTCCGGAGGCTGCCGAAAGCGAAAACAAATGCTTTTGAGGATGGAGTCCGCAGGAAAGCAGAGAGGGCCAAATTGTCTGGGGCATTTGAAAGAGTTCTAGGAGGCAGTGAGAACCAGCATCACTTTTCCCCGCTGGCACCTTTGCTGTGGCAGCAAAAGCTGGACGTTTGCCTTTTTTGCTCCTGAGGTTGCCGAAAGCGAAAACAGGTGCTTTTGAGGATGGAGTCCGCAGGAAAGCAGAGAGGGCCAAATTGTCTGTGGCATTTGAAGAGGTTCCAGGAGGCAATGAGGACCAGCATTACTTTTCCCCGCTGGCACCTTTGCTGTGGCAGCAAAAGCTGGACGTTTGTCTTTTTTGCTCCGGAGGCTGCCGAAAGCGAAAACAAATGCTTTTGAGGATGGAGTCCGCAGGAAAGCAGAGAGGGCCAAATTGTCTGGGGCATTTGAAAGAGTTCCAGGAGGCAGTGAGAACCAGCATCACTTTTCCCCGCTGGCACCTTTGCTGTGGCAGCAAAAGCTGGATGTTTGTCTTTTTTGCTCCTGAGGTTGCCGAAAGCGAAAACAGGTGCTTTTGAGGATGGAGTCCGCAGGAAAGCAGAGAGGGCCAAATTGTCTGTGGCATTTGAAGAGGTTCCAGGAGGCAATGAGGACCAGCATTACTTTTCCCCGCTGGCACCTTTGCTGTGGCAGCAAAAGCTGGACGTTTGTCTTTTTTGCTCCGGAGGTTGCCGAAAGCGAAAACAGGTGCTTTTGAGGATGGAGTCCGCAGGAAAGCAGAGAGGGCCAAATTGTCTGTGGCTTTTGAAGAGGTTCCAGGAGGCAATGAAGACCAGCATTACTTTTCCCCGCTGGCACCTTTGCTGTGGCAGCAAAAGCTGGACGTTTGTCTTTTTTGCTCTGGAGGCTGCCGAAAGCGAAAATAGGTGCTTTTGAGGATGGAGTCCGCAGGAAAGCAGAGAGGGCCAAATTGTCTGGGGCATTTGAAAGGGTTCCAGGAGGCAGTGAGAACCAGCATTACTTTTGCCCGCTGGCACCTTTGCTGTGGCAGCAAAAGCTGGACGTTTGTCTTTTTTGCTCCGGAGGCTGCCGAAAGCGAAAACAGGTGCTTTTGAGGATGGAGTCCGCAGGAAAGCAGAGAGGGCCAAATTGTCTGTGGCATTTGAAGAGGTTCCAGGAGGCAATGAGGACCAGCTTAACTTTTCCCCGCTGGCACCTTTGCTGTGGCAGCAAAACCTGGACGTTTGTCTTTTTTGCTCCTGAGGTTGCCGAAAGCGAAAACAGGTACTTTTGAGGATGGAGTCCGCAGGAAAGCAGAGAGGGCCAAATTGTGGCATTTGAAGAGGTTCCAGGACGCAGTGAGAACCAGCGTTACTTTTCCTAGCTGGCACCTTTGCTGTGGCAGCAAAACCTGGACGTTTGTCTTTTTTGCTCCTGAGGTTGCCGAAAGCGAAAACAGGTGCTTTTGAGGATGGAGTCCGCAGGAAAGCAGAGAGGGCCAAATTGTCTGTGGCATTTGAAGAGGTTCCAGGAGGCAATGAGGACCAGCATTACTTTTCCCCGCTGGCACCTTTGCTGTGGCAGCAAAAGCTGGACGTTTGTCTTTTTTGCTCCGGAGGCTGCCGAAAGCGAAAACAAATGCTTTTGAGGATGGAGTCCGCAGGAAAGCAGAGAGGGCCAAATTGTCTGGGGCATTTGAAAGAGTTCCAGGAGGCAGTGAGAACCAGCATCACTTTTCCCCGCTGGCACCTTTGCTGTGGCAGCAAAAGCTGGATGTTTGTCTTTTTTGCTCCTGAGGTTGCCGAAAGCGAAAACAGGTGCTTTTGAGGATGGAGTCCGCAGGAAAGCAGAGAGGGCCAAATTGTCTGTGGCATTTGAAGAGGTTCCAGGAGGCAATGAGGACCAGCATTACTTTTCCCCGCTGGCACCTTTGCTGTGGCAGCAAAAGCTGGACGTTTGTCTTTTTTGCTCCGGAGGCTGCCGAAAGCGAAAACAGGTGCTTTTGAGGATGGAGTCCGCAGGAAAGCAGAGAGGGCCAAATTGACTGGGGCATTTGAAAGAGTTCCAGGAGGCAGTGAGAACCAGCATTACTTTTGCCCGCTGGCACCTTTGCTGTGGCAGCAAAAGCTGGACGTTTGTCTTTTTTGCTCCGGAGGCTGCCGAAAGCGAAAACAGGTGCTTTTGAGGATGCAGTCCGCAGGAAAGCAGAGAGGGCCAAATTGTCTGGGGCCTTTGAAAGAGTTCCAGGAGGCAGTGAGAACCAGCATTACTTTTGCCCGCTGGCACCTTTGCTGTGGCAGCAAAAGCTGGACGTTTGTCTTTTTTGCTCCGGAGGCTGCCGAAAGCGAAAACAGGTGCTTTTGAGGATGGAGTCCGCAGGAAAGCAGAGAGGGCCAAATTGTCTGTGGCATTTGAAGAGGTTCCAGGAGGCAATGAGGACCAGCATTACTTTTGCCCGCTGGCACCTTTGCTGTGGCAGCAAAAGGTGGACGTTTGTCTTTTTTGCTCCTGAGGTTGCCGAAAGCGAAAACAGGTGCTTTTGAGGATGGAGTCCGCAGGAAAGCAGAGAGGGCCAAATTGTCCGTGGCATTTGAAGAGGTTCCAGGAGGCAATGAGGACCAGCATTACTTTTCCCCGCTGGCACCTTTGCTGTGGCAGCAAAAGCTGGACGTTTGTCTTTTTTGCTCCGGAGGCTGCCGAAAGCGAAAACAGGTGCTTTTGAGGATGGAGTCCGCAGGAAAGCAGAGAGGGCCAAATTGTCTGGGGCATTTGAAAGGGTTCCAGGAGGCAGTGAGAACCAGCATTACTTTTCCCGGCTGGCACCTTTGCTGTGGCAGCAAAAGCTGGACGTTTGTCTTTTTTGCTCCGGAGGTTGCCGAAAGCGAAAACAGGTGCTTTTGAGGATGGAGTCCGCAGGAAAGCAGAGAGGGCCAAATTGTCTGGGGCATTTGAAAGAGTTCTAGGAGGTAGTGAGAACCAGCATTACTTTTCCCCGCTGGCACCTTTGCTGTGGCAGCAAAAGCTGGACGTTTGTCTTTTTTGCTCTGGAGGCTGCCGAAAGCGAAAACAGGTGCTTTTGAGGATGGAGTCCGCAGGAAAGCAGAGAGGGCCAAATTGTCTGGGGCATTTGAAAGGGTTCCAGGAGGCAGTGAGAGCCAGCATTACTTTTCCCCGCTGGCACCTCTGCTGTGGCAGCAAAAGCTGGACGTTTGTCTTTTTTGCTCCTGAGGATGCCGAAAGCGAAAACAGGTGCTTTTGAGGATGGAGTCCGCAGGAAAGCAGAGAGGGCCAAATTGTCTGGGGCATTTGAAAGAGTTCCAGGAGGCAGTGAGAACCAGCATTACTTTTGCCCGCTGGCACCTTTGCTGTGGCAGCAAAAGCTGGACATTTGTCTTTTTTGCTCCTGAGGTTGCCGAAAGCGAAAAAAGGTGCTTTTGAGGATGGAGTCTGCAGGAAAGCAGAGAGGGCCAAATTGTCTGTGGCTTTTGAAGAGGTTCCAGGAGGCAATGAGGACCAGCATTACTTTTCCCCGCTGGCACCTTTGCTGTGGCAGCAAAAGCTGGACGTTTGTCTTTTTTGCTCCTGAGGATGCCGAAAGCGAAAACAGGTGCTTTTGAGGATGGAGTCCGCAGGAAAGCAGAGAGGGCCAAATTGTCTGGGGCATTTGAAAGAGTTCCAGGAGGCAGTGAGAACCAGCATTACTTTTCCCCGGTGGCACCTCTGCTGTGGCAGCAAAAGCTGGACGTTTGTCTTTTTTGCTCCTGAGGATGCCGAAAGCGAAAACAGGTGCTTTTGAGGATGGAGTCCGCAGGAAAGCAGAGAGGGCCAAATTGTCTGGGGCATTTGAAGAGGTTCCAGGAGGCAATGAGGACCAGCATAACTTTTCCCCGCTGGCACCTTTGCTGTGGCAGCAAAACCTGGACGTTTGTCTTTTTTGCTCCTGAGGTTGCCGAAAGCGAAAACAGGTACTTTTGAGGATGGAGTCCGCAGGAAAGCAGAGAGGGCCAAATTGTCTGTGGCATTTGAAGAGGTTCCAGGACGCAGTGAGAACCAGCATTACTTTTCCTAGCTGGCACCTTTGCTGTGGCAGCAAAAGCTGGACGTTTGTCTTTTTTGCTCCGGAGGCTGCCGAAAGCGAAAAAAGGTGCTTTTGAGCATGGAGTCCGCAGGAAAGCAGAGAGGGCCAAATTGTCTGTGGCATTTGAAAGAGTTCCAGGAGGTAGTGAGAACCAGCATTACTTTTCTACGCTGGCACCTTTGCTGTGGCAGCAAAAGCTGGACGTTTGTCTTTTTTTGCTCTGGAGGCTGCCGAAAGCGAAAACAGGTGCTTTTGAGGATGGAGTCCGCAGGAAAGCAGAGAGGGCCAAATTGTCTGTGGCATTTGAAAGGGTTCCAGGAGGCAGTGAGAACCAGCATTACTTTTCCCCGCTGGCACCTTTGCTGTGGCAGCAAAAGCTGGACATTTGTCTTTTTTGCTCCTGAGGTTGCCGAAAGCGAAAACAGGTGCTTTTGAGGATGGAGTCCGCAGGAAAGCAGAGAGGGCCAAATTGTCTGGGGCATTTGAAAGAGTTCTAGGAGGTAGTGAGAACCAGCATTACTTTTCCCCGCTGGCACCTTTGCTGTGGCAGCAAAAGCTGGACGTTTGTCTTTTTTGCTCTGGAGGCTGCCGAAAGCGAAAACAGGACCTTTTGAGGATGGAGTCCGCAGGAAAGCAGAGAGGGCCAAATTGTCTGGGGCATTTGAAAGGGTTCCAGGAGGCAGTGAGAACCAGCATTACTTTTCCCCGCTGGCACCTCTGCTGTTGCAGCAAAAGCTGGACGTTTGTCTTTTTTGCTCCGGAGGATGCCGAAAGCGAAAACAGGTGCTTTTGAGGATGGAGTCCGCAGGAAAGCAGAGAGGGCCAAATTGTCTGTGGCATTTGAAGGGGTTCCAGGAGGCAGTGAGGACCAGCATCACTTTTCCCCGCTGGCACCTTTGCTGTGGCAGCAAAAGCTGGACGTTTGTCTTTTTTGCTCCTGAGGATGCCGAAAGCGAAAACAGGTGCTTTTGAGGATGGAGTCCGCAGGAAAGCAGAGAGGGCCAAATGGTCTGTGGCTTTTGAAGAGGTTCCAGGAGGCAATGAAGACCAGCATTACTTTTCCCCGCTGGCACCTTTGCTGTGGCAGCAAAAGCTGGACGTTTGTCTTTTTTGCTCTGGAGGCTGCCGAAAGCGAAAAGAGGTGCTTTTGAGGATGGAGTCCGCAGGAAAGCAGAGAGGGCCAAATTGTCTGGGGCATTTGAAAGGGTTCCAGGAGGCAGTGAGAACCAGCATTACTTTTCCTTGCTGGCACCTTTGCTGTGGCAGCAAAAGCTGGACGTTTGTCTTTTTTGCTCCGGAGGCTGCCGAAAGCGAAAACAGGTGCTTTTGAGGATGGAGTCCGCAGGAAAGCAGAGAGGGCCAAATTGTCTGTGGCATTTGAAGAGGTTCCAGGAGGCAATGAGGACCAGCTTAACTTTTCCCCTCTGGCACCTTTGCTGTGGCAGCAAAACCTGGACGTTTGTCTTTTTTGCTCCTGAGGTTGCCGAAAGCGAAAACAGGTACTTTTGAGGATGGAGTCCGCAGGAAAGCAGAGAGGGCCAAATTGTGGCATTTGAAGAGGTTCCAGGACGCAGTGAGAACCAGCATTACTTTTCCTAGCTGGCACCTTTGCTGTGGCAGCAAAACCTGGACGTTTGTCTTTTTTGCTCCTGAGGTTGCCGAAAGCGAAAACAGGTGCTTTTGAGGATGGAGTCCGCAGGAAAGCAGAGAGGGCCAAATTGTCTGTGGCATTTGAAGAGGTTCCAGGAGGCAATGAGGACCAGCATAACTTTTCCCCGCTGGCACCTTTGCTGTGGCAGCAAAACCTGGACGTTTGTCTTTTTTGCTCCTGAGGTTGCCGAAAGCGAAAACAGGTACTTTTGAGGATGGAGTCCGCAGGAAAGCAGAGAGGGCCAAATTGTCTGTGGCATTTGAAGAGGTTCCAGGACGCAGTGAGAACCAGCATTACTTTTCCTAGCTGGCACCTTTGCTGTGGCAGCAAAAGCTGGACGTTTGTCTTTTTTGCTCCGGAGGCTGCCGAAAGCGAAAAAAGGTGCTTTTGAGCATGGAGTCCGCAGGAAAGCAGAGAGGGCCAAATTGTCTGTGGCATTTGAAAGAGTTCCAGGAGGTAGTGAGAACCAGCATTACTTTTCTACGCTGGCACCTTTGCTGTGGCAGCAAAAGCTGGACGTTTGTCTTTTTTGCTCTGGAGGCTGCCGAAAGCGAAAACAGGTGCTTTTGAGGATGGAGTCCGCAGGAAAGCAGAGAGGGCCAAATTGTCTGTGGCATTTGAAAGGGTTCCAGGAGGCAGTGAGAACCAGCATTACTTTTCCCCGCTGGCACCTTTGCTGTGGCAGCAAAAGCTGGACATTTGTCTTTTTTGCTCCTGAGGTTGCCGAAAGCGAAAACAGGTGCTTTTGAGGATGGAGTCCGCAGGAAAGCAGAGAGGGCCAAATTGTCTGGGGCATTTGAAAGAGTTCTAGGAGGTAGTGAGAACCAGCATTACTTTTCCCCGCTGGCACCTTTGCTGTGGCAGCAAAAGCTGGACGTTTGTCTTTTTTGCTCTGGAGGCTGCCGAAAGCGAAAACAGGACCTTTTGAGGATGGAGTCCGCAGGAAAGCAGAGAGGGCCAAATTGTCTGGGGCATTTGAAAGGGTTCCAGGAGGCAGTGAGAACCAGCATTACTTTTCCCCGCTGGCACCTCTGCTGTTGCAGCAAAAGCTGGACGTTTGTCTTTTTTGCTCCGGAGGATGCCGAAAGCGAAAACAGGTGCTTTTGAGGATGGAGTCCGCAGGAAAGCAGAGAGGGCCAAATTGTCTGTGGCATTTGAAGGGGTTCCAGGAGGCAGTGAGGACCAGCATCACTTTTCCCCGCTGGCACCTTTGCTGTGGCAGCAAAAGCTGGACGTTTGTCTTTTTTGCTCCTGAGGATGCCGAAAGCGAAAACAGGTGCTTTTGAGGATGGAGTCCGCAGGAAAGCAGAGAGGGCCAAATGGTCTGTGGCTTTTGAAGAGGTTCCAGGAGGCAATGAAGACCAGCATTACTTTTCCCCGCTGGCACCTTTGCTGTGGCAGCAAAAGCTGGACGTTTGTCTTTTTTGCTCTGGAGGCTGCCGAAAGCGAAAAGAGGTGCTTTTGAGGATGGAGTCCGCAGGAAAGCAGAGAGGGCCAAATTGTCTGGGGCATTTGAAAGGGTTCCAGGAGGCAGTGAGAACCAGCATTACTTTTCCTTGCTGGCACCTTTGCTGTGGCAGCAAAAGCTGGACGTTTGTCTTTTTTGCTCCGGAGGCTGCCGAAAGCGAAAACAGGTGCTTTTGAGGATGGAGTCCGCAGGAAAGCAGAGAGGGCCAAATTGTCTGTGGCATTTGAAGAGGTTCCAGGAGGCAATGAGGACCAGCTTAACTTTTCCCCTCTGGCACCTTTGCTGTGGCAGCAAAACCTGGACGTTTGTCTTTTTTGCTCCTGAGGTTGCCGAAAGCGAAAACAGGTACTTTTGAGGATGGAGTCCGCAGGAAAGCAGAGAGGGCCAAATTGTGGCATTTGAAGAGGTTCCAGGACGCAGTGAGAACCAGCATTACTTTTCCTAGCTGGCACCTTTGCTGTGGCAGCAAAACCTGGACGTTTGTCTTTTTTGCTCCTGAGGTTGCCGAAAGCGAAAACAGGTGCTTTTGAGGATGGAGTCCGCAGGAAAGCAGAGAGGGCCAAATTGTCTGTGGCATTTGAAAGAGTTCCAGGAGGTAGTGAGAACCAGCATTACTTTTCCCGGCTGGCACCTTTGCTGTGGCAGCAAAACCTGGACGTTTGTCTTTTTTGCTCCGGAGGCTGCCGAAAGCGAAAACAGGTGCTTTTGAGGATGGAGTCCGCAGGAAAGCAGAGAGGGCCAAATTGTCTGTGGCATTTGAAAGAGTTCCAGGAGGCAGTGAGAACCAGCATTACTTTTCCCCGGTGGCACCTCTGCTGTGGCAGCAAAAGCTGGACGTTTGTCTTTTTTGCTCCTGAGGTTGCCGAAAGCGAAAACAGGTACTTTTGACGATGGAGTCCGCAGGAAAGCAGAGAGGGCCAAATTGTTTGTGGCATTTGAAGAGGTTCCAGGACGCAGTGAGAACCAGCATTACTTTTCCTAGCTCGCACCTTTGCTGTGGCAGCAAAACCTGGATGTTTGTCTTTTTTGCTCCGGAGGCTGCCGAAAGCGAAAACAGGTGCTTTTGAGGATGGAGTCCGCAGGAAAGCAGAGAGGGCCAAATAGTCTGGGGCATTTGAAAGGGTTCCAGGACGCAGTGAGAACCAGCATTACTTTTCCCGGCTGGCACCTTTGCTGTGGCAGCAAAAGCTGGACGTTTGTCTTTTTTGCTCCGGAGGTTGCCGAAAGCGAAAACAGGTGCTTTTGAGGATGGAGTCCGCAGGAAAGCAGAGAGGGCCAAATTGTCTGGGGCATTTGAAAGAGTTCTAGGAGGTAGTGAGAACCAGCATTACTTTTCCCCGCTGGCACCTTTGCTGTGGCAGCAAAAGCTGGACGTTTGTCTTTTTTGCTCTGGAGGCTGCCGAAAGCGAAAACAGGTGCTTTTGAGGATGGAGTCCGCAGGAAAGCAGAGAGGGCCAAATTGTCTGGGGCATTTGAAAGGGTTCCAGGAGGCAGTGAGAACCAGCATTACTTTTGCCCGCTGGCACCTCTGCTGTTGCAGCAAAAGCTGGACGTTTGTCTTTTTTGCTCCGGAGGATGCCGAAAGCGAAAACAGGTGCTTTTGAGGATGGAGTCCGCAGGAAAGCAGAGAGGGCCAAATTGTCTGTGGCATTTGAAGGGGTTCCAGGAGGCAGTGAGGACCAGCATCACTTTTCCCCGCTGGCACCTTTGCTGTGGCAGCAAAAGCTGGACGTTTGTCTTTTTTGCTCCTGAGGATGCCGAAAGCGAAAACAGGTGCTTTTGAGGATGGAGTCCGCAGGAAAGCAGAGAGGGCCAAATGGTCTGTGGCTTTTGAAGAGGTTCCAGGAGGCAATGAAGACCAGCATTACTTTTCCCCGCTGGCACCTTTGCTGTGGCAGCAAAAGCTGGACGTTTGTCTTTTTTGCTCTGGAGGCTGCCGAAAGCGAAAAGAGGTGCTTTTGAGGATGGAGTCCGCAGGAAAGCAGAGAGGGCCAAATTGTCTGGGGCATTTGAAAGGGTTCCAGGAGGCAGTGAGAACCAGCATTACTTTTCCCCGCTGGCACCTTTGCTGTGGCAGCAAAAGCTGGACGTTTGTCTTTTTTGCTCCGGAGGCTGCCGAAAGCGAAAACAGGTGCTTTTGAGGATGGAGTCCGCAGGAAAGCAGAGAGGGCCAAATTGTCTGTGGCATTTGAAGAGGTTCCAGGAGGCAATGAGGACCAGCTTAACTTTTCCCCGCTGGCACCTTTGCTGTGGCAGCAAAACCTGGACGTTTGTCTTTTTTGCTCCTGAGGTTGCCGAAAGCGAAAACAGGTACTTTTGAGGATGGAGTCCGCAGGAAAGCAGAGAGGGCCAAATTGTGGCATTTGAAGAGGTTCCAGGACGCAGTGAGAACCAGCATTACTTTTCCTAGCTGGCACCTTTGCTGTGGCAGCAAAACCTGGACGTTTGTCTTTTTTGCTCCTGAGGTTGCCGAAAGCGAAAACAGGTGCTTTTGAGGATGGAGTCCGCAGGAAAGCAGAGAGGGCCAAATTGTCTGTGGCATTTGAAAGAGTTCCAGGAGGTAGTGAGAACCAGCATTACTTTTCCCCGCTGGCACCTTTGCTGTGGCAGCAAAAGCTGGACGTTTGTCTTTTTTGCTCTGGAGGCTGCCGACAGCGAAAACGGGTGCTTTTGAGGATGGAGTCCGCAGGAAAGCAGAGAGGGCCAAATTGTCTGGGGCATTTGAAAGGGTTCCAGGAGGCAGTGAGAACCAGCATTACTTTTCCCGGCTGGCACCTTTGCTGTGGCAGCAAAAGCTGGACGTTTGTCTTTTTTGCTCCGGAGGCTGCCGAAAGCGAAAACAGGTGCTTTTGAGGATGGAGTCCGCAGGAAAGCAGAGAGGGCCAAATTGTCTGGGGCATTTGAAAGAGTTCCAGGAGGCAGTGAGAACCAGCATTACTTTTCCCCGCTGGCACCTTTGCTGTGGCAGCAAAAGCTGGACGTTTGTCTTTTTTGCTCCGGAGGCTGCCGAAAGCGAAAACAGGTGCTTTTGAGGATGGAGTCCGCAGGAAAGCAGAGAGGGCCAAATTGTCTGTGGCATTTGAAAGAGTTCCAGGAGGCAGTGAGAACCAGCATTACTTTTCCCCGGTGGCACCTCTGCTGTGGCAGCAAAAGCTGGACGTTTGTCTTTTTTGCTCCGGAGGCTGCCGAAAGCGAAAACAGGTGCTTTTGAGGATGCAGTCCGCAGGAAAGCAGAGAGGGCCAAATTGTCTGTGGCATTTGAAAGAGTTCCAGGAGGCAGTGAGAACCAGCATTACTTTACCCCGCTGGCACCTTTGCTGTGGCAGGAAAACCTGGACGTTTGTCTTTTTTGCTCCGGAGGCTGCCGAAAGAGAAAACAGGTGCTTTTGAGGATGGAGTCCGCAGGAAAGCAGAGAGGGCCAAATTGTCTGTGGCATTTGAAGAGGTTCCAGGAGGCAATGAGGACCAGCATAACTTTTCCCCGCTGGCACCTTTGCTGTGGCAGCAAAACCTGGACGTTTGTCTTTTTTGCTCCTGAGGTTGCCGAAAGCGAAAACAGGTACTTTTGACGATGGAGTCCGCAGGAAAGCAGAGAGGGCCAAATTGTTTGTGGCATTTGAAGAGGTTCCAGGAGGCAGTGAGAACCAGCATTACTTTTCCTAGCTCGCACCTTTGCTGTGGCAGCAAAACCTGGATGTTTGTCTTTTTTGCTCTGGAGGCTGCCGAAAGCGAAAACAGGTGCTTTTGAGGATGGAGTCCGCAGGAAAGCAGAGAGGGCCAAATTGTCTGTGGCATTTGAAAGAGTTCCAGGAGGTAGTGAGAACCAGCATTACTTTTCCCCGCTGGCACCTTTGCTGTGGCAGCAAAAGCTGGACATTTGTCTTTTTTGCTCTGGAGGCTGCCGAAAGCGAAAACAGGTGCTTTTGAGGATGGAGTCTGCAGGAAAGCAGAGAGGGCCAAATTGTCTGGGGCATTTGAAAGAGTTCCAGGAGGCAGTGAGAACCAGCATTACTTTTGCCCGCTGGCACCTTTGCTGTGGCAGGAAAACCTGGACGTTTGTCTTTATTGTTACTGAGGTTGCCGAAAGCGAAAACAGGTGCTTTTGAGGATGGAGTCCGCAGGAAAGCAGAGAGGGCCAAATTGTCTGTGGCATTTGAAGAGGTTCCAGGAGGCAATGAGGACCAGCATTACTTTTCCCCGCTGGCACCTTTGCTATGGCAGCAAAAGCTGGACGTTTGTCTTTTTTGCTCTGGAGGCTGCCGAAAGCGAAAACAGGTGCTTTTGAGGATGGAGTCCGCAGGAAAGCAGAGAGGGCCAAATTGTCTGGGGCATTTGAAAGGGTTCCAGGAGGCAGTGAGAACCAGCATTACTTTTGCCCGCTGGCACCTTTGCTGTGGCAGCAAAAGCGGGACGTTTGTCTTTTTTTCTCCTGAGGCTGCCGAAAGCGAAAACAGGTGCTTTTGAGGATGGAGTCCGCAGGAAAGCAGAGAGGGCCAAATCGTCTGGGGCATTTGAAGAGGTTCCAGGAGGCAATGAGGACCAGCATAACTTTTCCCCGCTGGCACCTTTGCTGTGGCAGCAAAACCTGGACGTTTGTCTTTTTTGCTCCGGAGGCTGCCGAAAGCGAAAACAGGTGCTTTTGAGGATGCAGTCCGCAGGAAAGCAGAGAGGGCCAAATTGTCTGGGGCATTTGAAAGAGTTCCAGGAGGCAGTGAGAACCAGCATTACTTTTCCCCGCTGGCACCTTTGCTGTGGCAGCAAAAGCTGGACGTTTGTCTTTTTTGCTCTGGAGACTGCCGAAAGCGAAAACAGGTGCTTTTGAGGATGGAGTCCGCAGGAAAGCAGAGAGGGCCAAATTGTCTGGGGCATTTGAAAGGGTTCCAGGAGGCAGTGAGAACCAGCATTACTTTTGCCCGCTGGCACTTTTGCTGTGGCAGGAAAACCTGGACGTTTGTCTTTATTGTTACTGAGGTTGCCGAAAGCGAAAACAGGTGCTTTTGAGGATGGAGTCCGCAGGAAAGAAGAGAGGGCCAAATTGTCTGTGGCATTTGAAGAGGTTCCAGGAGGCAATGAGGACCAGCATTACTTTTCCCCGCTGGCACCTTTGCTGTGGCAGCAAAAGCTGGACGTTTGTCTTTTTTGCTCCGGAGGATACCGAAAGCGAAAACAGGTGCTTTTGAGGATGGAGTCCGCAGGAAAGCAGAGAGGGCCAAATTGTCTGGGGCATTTGAAGAGGTTCCAGGACGCAGTGAGAACCAGCATTACTTTTCCCCGCTGGCACCTTTGCTGTGGCAGCAAAAGCTGGACGTTTGTCGGTTTTGCTCCGAAGGCTGCCGAAAGCGAAAACAGGTGCTTTTGAGGATGGAGTCCGCAGGAAAGTAGAGAGGGCCAAATTGTCTGTGGCATTTGAAAGGGTTCCAGGAGGCAGTGAGAACCAGCATTACTTTTGCCGGCTGGCACCTTTCCTGTGGCAGCAAAAGCTGGACATTTGTCTTTTTTGCTCCGGAGGCTGCCGAAAGCGAAAACAGGTGCTTTTGAGGATGCAGTCCGCAGGAAAGCAGAGAGGGCCAAATTGTCTGGGGCATTTGAAAGAGTTCCAGGAGGCAGTGAGAACCAGCATCACTTTTCCCCGCTGGCACCTTTGCTGTGGCAGCAAAAGCTGGACGTTTGTCTTTTTTGCTCCTGAGGTTGCCGAAAGCGAAAACAGGTGCTTTTGAGGATGGAGTCCGCAGGAAAGCAGAGAGGGCCAAATTGTCTGGGGCATTTGAAGAGGTTCCAGGAGGCAATGAGGACCAGCATTACTTTTCCCCGCTGGCACCTTTGCTGTGGCAGCAAAAGCTGGACGTTTGTCTTTTTTGCTCCGGATGCTGCCGAAAGCGAAAACAGGTGCTTTTGAGGATGGAGTCCGCAGGAAAGCAGAGAGGGCCAAATAGTCTGGGGCATTTGAAAGGGTTCCAGGACGCAGTGAGAACCAGCATTACTTTTCCCGGCTGGCACCTTTGCTGTGGCAGCAAAAGCTGGACGTTTGTCTTTTTTGCTCCGGAGTTTGCCGAAAGCGAAAACAGGTGCTTTTGAGGATGGAGTCCGCAGGAAAGCAGAGAGGGCCAAATTGTCTGGGGCATTTGAAAGAGTTCTAGGAGGTAGTGAGAACCAGCATTACTTTTCCCCGCTGGCACCTCTGCTGTTGCAGCAAAAGCTGGACGTTTGTCTTTTTTGCTGCGGAGGATGCCGAAAGCGAAAACAGGTGCTTTTGAGGATGGAGTCCGCAGGAAAGCAGAGAGGGCCAAATTGTCTGGGGCAGTTGAAAGGGTTCCAGGAGGCAGTGAGAACCAGCATTACTTTTCCCCGCTGGCACCTTTGCTGTGGCAGCAAAAGCTGGACATTTGTCTTTTTTGCTCCTGAGGTTGCCGAAAGCGAAAACAGGTGCTTTTGAGGATGGAGTCCGCAGGAAAGCAGAGAGGGCCAAATTGTCTGTGGCTTTTGAAGATGTTCCAGGAGGCAATGAAGACCAGCATTACTTTTCTCCGCTGGCACCTTTGCTGTGGCAGCAAAAGCTGGACGTTTGTCTTTTTTGCTCTGGAGGCTGCCGAAAGCGAAAAAAGGTGCTTTTGAGCATGGAGTCCGCAGGAAAGCAGAGAGGGCCAAATTGTCTGGGGCATTTGAAAGGGTTCCAGGAGGCAGTGAGAACCAGCATTACTTTTGCCCGCTGGCACCTTTGCTGTGGCAGCAAAAGCTGGACGTTTGTCTTTTTTGCTCCGGAGGCTGCCGAAAGCGAAAACAGGTGCTTTTGAGGATGGAGTCCGCAGGAAAGCAGAGAGGGCCAAATTGTCTGTGGCATTTGAAGAGGTTCCAGGAGGCAATGAGGACCAGCTTAACTTTTCCCCGCTGGCACCTTTGCTGTGGCAGCAAAACCTGGCCGTTTGTCTTTTTTGCTCCGGAGGCTGCCGAAAGCGAAAACAGGTGCTTTTGAGGATGGAGTCCGCAGGAAAGCAGAGAGGGCCAAATTGTTTGTGGCATTTGAAGAGGTTCCAGGACGCAGTGAGAACCAGCATTACTTTTCCTAGCTCGCACTATTGCTGTGGCAGCAAAACCTGGATGTATGTCTTTTTTGCTCTGGAGGCTGCCGAAAGCGAAAACAGGTGCTTTTGAGGATGGAGTCCGCAGGAAAGCAGAGAGGGCCAAATTGTCTGTGGCATTTGAAAGAGTTCCAGGAGGCAGTGAGAACCAGCATTACTTTTCCCCGCTGGCACGTTTGCTGTGGCAGCAAAAGCTGGACGTTTGTCTTTTTTGCTCCGGAGGCTGCCGAAAGCGAAAACAGGTGCTTTTGAGGATGGAGTCCGCAGGAAAGCAGAGAGGGCCAAATTGACTGGGGCATTTGAAAGAGTTCCAGTAGGTAGTGAGAACCAGCATTACTTTTCCCCGCTGGCACCTTTGCTGTGGCAGGAAAACCTGGACGTTTGTCTTTTTTGCTCCTGAGGTTGCCGAAAGCGAAAACAGGTGCTTTTGAGGATGGAGTCCGCAGGAAAGCAGAGAGGGCCAAATTGTCAGTGGCATTTGAAAGAGTTCTAGGAGGTAGTGAGAACCAGCATTACTTTTCCCCGCTGGCACCTTTGCTGTGGCAGCAAAAGCTGGACGTTTGTCTTTTTTTCTCTGGAGGCTGCCGAAAGCGAAAACAGGTACTTTTGACGATGGAGTCCGCAGGAAAGCAGAGAGGGCCAAATTGTTTGTGGCATTTGAAGAGGTTCCAGGACGCAGTGAGAACCAGCATTACTTTTCCTAGCTCGCACTATTGCTGTGGCAGCAAAACCTGGATGTTTTTCTTTTTTGCTCTGGAGGCTGCCGAAAGCGAAAACAGGTGCTTTTGAGGATGGAGTCCGCAGGAAAGCAGAGAGGGCCAAATTGTCTGTGGCATTTGAAAGAGTTCCAGGAGGTAGTGAGAACCAGCATTACTTTTCCCCGCTGGCACCTTTGCTGTGGCAGCAAAAGCTGGACATTTGTCTTTTTTGCTCTGGAGGCTGCCGAAAGCGAAAACAGGTGCTTTTGAGGATGGAGTCCGCAGGAAAGCAGAGAGGGCCAAATTGTCTGGGGCATTTGAAAGGGTTCCAGGAGGCAGTGAGAACCAGCATTACTTTTGCCGGCTGGCACCTTTCCTGTGGCAGCAAAAGCTGGACGTTTGTCTTTTTTGCTCCGGAGGCTGCCGAAAGCGAAAACAGGTGCTTTTGAGGATGGAGTCCGCAGGAAAGCAGAGAGGGCCAAATTGTCTGGGGCATTTGAAAGAGTTCCAGGAGGCAGTGAGAACCAGCATTACTTTTCCCCGCTGGCACCTTTGCTGTGGCAGCAAAAGCTGGACGTTTGTCTTTTTTGCTCCGGAGGCTGCCGAAAGCGAAAACAGGTGCTTTTGAGGATGGAGTCCGCAGGAAAGCAGAGAGGGCCAAATTGACTGGGGCATTTGAAAGAGTTCCAGGAGGCAGTGAGAACCAGCATTACTTTTGCCTGCTGGCACCTTTGCTGTGGCAGAAAAACCTGGACGTTTGTCTTTTTTGCTCCGGAGGCTGCCGAAAGCGAAAACAGGTGCTTTTGAGGATGCAGTCCGCAGGAAAGCAGAGAGGGCCAAATTGTCTGGGGCATTTGAAAGAGTTCCAGGAGGCAGTGAGAACCAGCATTACTTTTCCCCGCTGGCACCTTTGCTGTGGCAGGAAAACCTGGACGTTTGTCTTTTTTGCTCCTGAGGTTGCCGAAAGCGAAAACAGGTGCTTTTGAGGATGGAGTCCGCAGGAAAGCAGAGAGGGCCAAATTGCTGTGGCATTTGAAGAGGTTCCAGGAGGCAATGAGGACCAGCATAACTTTTCCCCGCTGGCACCTTTGCTGTGGCAGCAAAACCTGGACGTTTGTCTTTTTTGCTCCTGAGGTTGCCGAAAGCGAAAACAGGTACTTTTTACGATGGAGTCCGCAGGAAAGCAGAGAGGGCCAAATTGTTTGTGGCATTTGAAGAGGTTCCAGGACGCAGTGAGAACCAGCATTACTTTTCCTAGCTCGCACTATTGCTGTGGCAGCAAAACCTGGATGTTTGTCTTTTTTGCTCTGGAGGCTGCCGAAAGCGAAAACAGGTGCTTTTGAGGATGGAGTCCGCAGGAAAGCAGAGAGGGCCAAATTGTCTGTGGCATTTGAAAGAGTTCCAGGAGGTAGTGAGAACCAGCATTACTTTTGCCCGCTGGCACCTTTGCTGTGGCAGCAAAAGCTGGACGTTTGTCTTTTTTACTCTGGAGGCTGCCGAAAGCGAAAACAGGTGCTTTTGAGGATGGAGTCCGCAGGAAAGCAGAGAGGGCCTAATTGTCTGGGGCATTTGAAGAGGTTCCAGGACGCAGTGAGAACCAGCATTACTTTTCCCGGCTGGCACCTTTGCTGTGGCAGCAAAAGCTGGACGTTTGTCGGTTTTGCTCTGAAGGCTGCCGAAAGCGAAAACAGGTGCTTTTGAGGATGGAGTCCGCAGGAAAGCAGAGAGGGCCAAATTGTCTGGGGCATTTGAAAGAGTTCTAGGAGGTAGTGAGAACCAGCATTACTTTTGCCTGATGGCACCTTTGCTATGGCAGCAAAAGCTGGACGTTTGTCTTTTTTGCTCTGGAGGCTGCCGAAAGCGAAAACAGGTGCTTTTGAGGATGGAGTCCGCAGGAAAGCAGAGAGGGCCAAATTGTCTGGGGCATTTGAAAGGGTTCCAGGAGGCAGTGAGAACCAGCATTACTTTTGCCCGCTGGCACCTTTGCTGTGGCAGCAAAAGCTGGACATTTGTCTTTTTTGCTCCTGAGGATGCCGAAAGCGAAAAGAGGTGCTTTTGAGGATGGAGTCCGCAGGAAAGCAGAGAGGGCCAAATTGTCTGTGGCATTTGAAGAGGTTCCAGGAGGCAATGAGGACCAGCATTACTTTTCCCCGCTGGCACCTTTGCTGTGGCAGCAAAAGCTGGACGTTTGTCTTTTTTGCTCCTGAGGCTGCCGAAAGCGAAAAGAGGTGCTTTTGAGGATGGAGTCCGCAGGAAAGCAGAGAGGGCCAAATTGTCTGTGGCATTTGAAAGGGTTCCAGGAGGCAGTGAGAACCAGCATTACTTTTGCCCGCTGGCACCTTTGCTGTGGCAGCAAAAGCTGGACGTTTGTCTTTTTTGCTCCGGAGGCTGCCGAAAGCGAAAACAGGTGCTTTTGAGGATGGAGTCCGCAGGAAAGCAGAGAGGGCCAAATTGTCTGGGGCATTTGAAAGGGTTCCAGGAGGCAGTGAGAACCAGCATTATTTTTCCCCGCTGGCACCTTTGCTGTGGCAGCAAAAGATGGACGTTTGTCTTTTTTGCTCCGGAGGCTGCCGAAAGCGAAAACAGGTGCTTTTGAGGATGCAGTCCGCAGGAAAGCAGAGAGGGCCAAATTGTCTGGGGCATTTGAAAGAGTTCCAGGAGGCAGTGAGAACCAGCATTACTTTTCCCCGCTGGCACCTTTGCTGTGGCAGCAAAAGCTGGACGTTTGTCTTTTTTGCTCCGGAGGCTGCCGAAAGCGAAAACAGGTTCTTTTGAGGATGGAGTCCGCAGGAAAGCAGAGAGGGCCAAATTGTCTGGGGCATTTGAAAGGGTTCCAGGAGGCAGTGAGAACCAGCAGTACTTTTGCCCGCTGGCACCTTTGCTGTGGCAGGAAAACCTGGACGTTTGTCTTTATTGTTACTGAGGTTGCCGAAAGCGAAAACAGGTGCTTTTGAGGATGGAGTCCGCAGGAAAGCAGAGAGGGCCAAATTGTCTGTGGCATTTGAAGAGGTTCCAGGAGGCAGTGAGAACCAGCATTACTTTTCCCCGCTGGCACCTTTGCTGTGGCAGCAAAAGCTGGACGTTTGTCTTTTTTGCTCCGGAGGCTGCCGAAAGCGAAAATAGGTGCTTTTGAGGATGGAGTCCGCAGGAAAGCAGAGAGGGCCAAATTGTCTGTGGCATTTGAAGAGGTTCCAGGACGCAGTGAGAACCAGCATTACTTTTCCTAGCTCACACTATTGCTGTGGCAGCAAATCCTGGATGTTTGTCTTTTTTGCTCTGGAGGCTGCCGAAAGCGAAAACAGGTGCTTTTGAGGATGGAGTCCGCAGGAAAGCAGAGAGGGCCAAATTGTCTGGGGCATTTGAAAGAGTTCTAGGAGGTAGTGAGAACCAGCATTACTTTTGCCTGATGGCACCTTTGCTATGGCAGCAAAAGCTGGACGTTTGTCTTTTTTGCTCTGGAGGCTGCCGAAAGCGAAAACAGGTGCTTTTGAGGATGGAGTCCGCAGGAAAGCAGAGAGGGCCAAATTGTCTGGGGCATTTGAAAGGGTTCCAGGAGGCAGTGAGAACCAGCATTACTTTTGCCCGCTGGCACCTTTGCTGTGGCAGCAAAAGCTGGACATTTGTCTTTTTTGCTCCTGAGGATGCCGAAAGCGAAAAGAGGTGCTTTTGAGGATGGAGTCCGCAGGAAAGCAGAGAGGGCCAAATTGTCTGTGGCTTTTGAAGAGGTTCCAGGAGGCAATGAGGACCAGCATTACTTTTCCCCGCTGGCACCTTTGCTGTGGCAGCAAAAGCTGGACGTTTGTCTTTTTTGCTCCTGAGGCTGCCGAAAGCGAAAAGAGGTGCTTTTGAGGATGGAGTCCGCAGGAAAGCAGAGAGGGCCAAATTGTCTGTGGCATTTGAAAGGGTTCCAGGAGGCAGTGAGAACCAGCATTACTTTTGCCCGCTGGCACCTTTGCTGTGGCAGCAAAAGCTGGACGTTTGTCTTTTTTGCTCCGGAGGCTGCCGAAAGCGAAAACAGGTGCTTTTGAGGATGGAGTCCGCAGGAAAGCAGAGAGGGCCAAATTGTCTGGGGCATTTGAAAGGGTTCCAGGAGGCAGTGAGAACCAGCATTATTTTTCCCCGCTGGCACCTTTGCTGTGGCAGCAAAAGATGGACGTTTGTCTTTTTTGCTCCGGAGGCTGCCGAAAGCGAAAACAGGTGCTTTTGAGGATGCAGTCCGCAGGAAAGCAGAGAGGGCCAAATTGTCTGGGGCATTTGAAAGAGTTCCAGGAGGCAGTGAGAACCAGCATTACTTTTCCCCGCTGGCACCTTTGCTGTGGCAGCAAAAGCTGGACGTTTGTCTTTTTTGCTCCGGAGGCTGCCGAAAGCGAAAACAGGTTCTTTTGAGGATGGAGTCCGCAGGAAAGCAGAGAGGGCCAAATTGTCTGGGGCATTTGAAAGGGTTCCAGGAGGCAGTGAGAACCAGCAGTACTTTTGCCCGCTGGCACCTTTGCTGTGGCAGGAAAACCTGGACGTTTGTCTTTATAGTTACTGAGGTTGCCGAAAGCGAAAACAGGTGCTTTTGAGGATGGAGTCCGCAGGAAAGCAGAGAGGGCCAAATTGTCTGTGGCATTTGAAGAGGTTCCAGGAGGCAGTGAGAACCAGCATTACTTTTCCCCGCTGGCACCTTTGCTGTGGCAGCAAAAGCTGGACGTTTGTCTTTTTTGCTCCGGAGGCTGCCGAAAGCGAAAATAGGTGCTTTTGAGGATGGAGTCCGCAGGAAAGCAGAGAGGGCCAAATTGTCTGTGGCATTTGAAGAGGTTCCAGGACGCAGTGAGAACCAGCATTACTTTTCCTAGCTCACACTATTGCTGTGGCAGCAAATCCTGGATGTTTGTCTTTTTTGCTCTGGAGGCTGCCGAAAGCGAAAACAGGTGCTTTTGAGGATGGAGTCTGCAGGAAAGCAGAGAGGGCCAAATTGTCTGGGGCATTTGAAAGGGTTCCAGGAGGCAGTGAGAACCAGCATTACTTTTCCCCGCTGGCACCTTTGCTGTGGCAGCAAAAGCTGGACGTTTGTCTTTTTTGCTCCGGAGGCTGCCGAAAGCGAAAACAGGTGTTTTGAGGATGGAGTCCGCAGGAAAGCAGAGAGGGCCTAATTGTCTGGGGCATTTGAAGAGGTTCCAGGACGCAGTGAGAACCAGCATTACTTTTCCCGGCTGGCACCTTTGCTGTGGCAGCAAAAGCTGGACGTTTGTCGGTTTTGCTCCGAAGGCTGCCGAAAGCGAAAACAGGTGCTTTTGAGGATGGAGTCCGCAGGAAAGCAGAGAGGGCCAAATTGTCTGGGGCATTTGAAAGGGTTCCAGGAGGCAGTGAGAACCAGCATTACTTTTGCCCGCTGGCACCTTTGCTGTGGCAGCAAAAGCTGGACATTTGTCTTTTTTGCTCCTGAGGATGCCGAAAGCGAAAAGAGGTGCTTTTGAGGATGGAGTCCGCAGGAAAGCAGAGAGGGCCAAATTGTCTGTGGCATTTGAAGAGGTTCCAGGAGGCAATGAGGACCAGGATTACTTTTTCCCGCTGGCACCTTTGCTATGGCAGCAAAAGCTGGACGTTTGTCTTTTTTGCTCCGGAGGTTGCCGAAAGCGAAAAGAGGTGCTTTTGAGGATGGAGTCCGCAGGAAAGCAGAGAGGGCCAAATTGTCTGGGGCATTTGAAAGGGTTCCAGGAGGCAGTGAGAACCAGCATTACTTTTGCCCGCTGGCACCTTTGCTGTGGCAGCAAAAGCTGGACGTTTGTCTTTTTTGCTCCGGAGGCTGCCGAAAGCGAAAACAGGTGCTTTTGAGGATGGAGTCCGCAGGAAAGCAGAGAGGGCCAAATTGTCTGGGGCATTTGAAAGGGTTCCAGGAGGCAGTGAGAACCAGCATTATTTTTCCCCGCTGGCACCTTTGCTGTGGCAGCAAAAGATGGACGTTTGTCTTTTTTGCTCCGGAGGCTGCCGAAAGCGAAAACAGGTGCTTTTGAGGATGCAGTCCGCAGGAAAGCAGAGAGGGCCAAATTGTCTGGGGCATTTGAAAGAGTTCCAGGAGGCAGTGAGAACCAGCATTACTTTTCCCCGCTGGCACCTTTGCTGTGGCAGCAAAAGCTGGACGTTTGTCTTTTTTGCTCCGGAGGCTGCCGAAAGCGAAAACAGGTGCTTTTGAGGATGGAGTCCGCAGGAAAGCAGAGAGGGCCAAATTGTCTGGGGCATTTGAAAGGGTTCCAGGAGGCAGTGAGAACCAGCATTACTTTTGCCCGCTGGCACCATTGCTGTGGCAGGAAAACCTGGACGTTTGTCTTTATTGTTACTGAGGTTGCCGAAAGCGAAAACAGGTGCTTTTGAGGATGGAGTCCGCAGGAAAGCAGAGAGGGCCAAATTGTCTGTGGCATTTGAAGAGGTTCCAGGAGGCAGTGAGAACCAGCATTACTTTTCCTGGCTGGCACCTTTGCTGTGGCAGCAAAAGCTGGACGTTTGTCTTTTTTGCTCCGGAGGCTGCCGAAAGCGAAAACAGGTGCTTTTGAGGATGGAGTCCGCAGGAAAGCAGAGAGGGCCAAATTGACTGGGGCATTTGAAAGAGTTCCAGGAGGCAGTGAGAACCAGCATTACTTTTCCCCGCTGGCACCTCTGCTGTGGCAGCAAAAGCTGGACGTTTGTCTTTTTTGCTCCTGAGGATGCCGAAAGCGAAAACAGGTGCTTTTGAGGATGGAGTCCGCAGGAAAGCAGAGAGGGCCAAATTGTCTGGGGCATTTGAAAGAGTTCCAGGAGGCAGTGAGAACCAGCATTACTTTTCCCCGCTGGCACCTTTGCTGTGGCAGGAAAACCTGGACGTTTGTCTTTTTTGCTCCTGAGGTTGCCGAAAGCGAAAACAGGTGCTTTTGAGGATGGAGTCCGCAGGAAAGCAGAGAGGGCCAAATTGTCTGTGGCATTTGAAGAGGTTCCAGGAGGCAATGAGGACCAGCATCACTTTTCCCCGCTGGCACCTTTGCTGTGGCAGCAAAACCTGGACGTTTGTCTTTTTTGCTCCTGAGGTTGCCGAAAGCGAAAACAGGTACTTTTGACGATGGAGTCCGCAGGAAAGCAGAGAGGGCCAAATTGTTTGTGGCATTTGAAGAGGTTCCAGGACGCAGTTAGAACCAGCATTACTTTTCCTAGCTCGCACTATTGCTGTGGCAGCAAAACCTGGATGTTTGTCTTTTTTGCTCTGGAGGCTGCCGAAAGCGAAAACAGGTGCTTTTGAGGATGGAGTCCGCAGGAAAGCAGAGAGGGCCAAATTGTCTGTGGCATTTGAAAGAGTTCCAGGAGGTAGTGAGAACCAGCATTACTTTTCCCAGCTGGCACCTTTGCTGTGGCAGCAAAAGCTGGACATTTGTCTTTTTTGCTCCTGAGGCTGCCGAAAGCGAAAACAGGTGCTTTTGAGGATGGAGTCCGCAGGAAAGCAGAGAGGGCCAAATTGTCTGGGGCATTTGAAAGGGTTCCAGGAGGCAGTGAGAACCAGCATTACTTTTCCCGGCTGGCACCTTTGCTGTGGCAGCAAAAGCTGGACGTTTGTCTTTTTTGCTCCGGAGGCTGCCGAAAGCGAAAACAGGTGCTTTTGAGGATGGAGTCCGCAGGAAAGCAGAGAGGGCCAAATTGTCTGGGGCATTTGAAAGAGTTCCAGGAGGCAGTGAGAACCAGCATTACTTTTGCCCGCTGGCACCTTTGCTGTGGCAGGAAAACCTGGACGTTTGTCTTTATTGTTACTGAGGTTGCCGAAAGCGAAAACAGGTGCTTTTGAGGATGGAGTCCGCAGGAAAGCAGAGAGGGCCAAATTGTCTGGGGCATTTGAAGAGGTTCCAGGACGCAGTGAGAACCAGCATTACTTTTCCCGGCTGGCACCTTTGCTGTGGCAGCAAAAGCTGGACGTTTGTCGGTTTTGCTCCGAAGGCTGCCGAAAGCGAAAACAGGTGCTTTTGATGGAGGTCCCGCAGGAAAGCAGAGAGGGGCCAAATTGTCTGGGGCATTTGAAAGAGTTCTAGGAGGTAGTGAGAACCAGCATTACTTTTCCCCGCTGGCACCTTTGCTGTGGCAGCAAAAGGCTGGACGTTTGTCTTTTTTGCTCTGGAGGCTGCCGAAAGCGAAAATAGGTGCTTTTGAGGATGGAGTCCGCAGGAAAGCAGAGAGGGCCAAATTGTCTGTGGCATTTGAAAGGGTTCCAGGAGGCAGTGAGAACCAGCATTACTTTTGCCCGCTGGCACCTTTGCTGTGGCAGCAAAAGCTGGACGTTTGTCTTTTTGCTCCGGAGGCTGCCGAAAGCGAAAACAGGTGCTTTTGAGGATGGAGTCCGCAGGAAAGCAGAGAGGGCCAAATTGTCTGGGGCATTTGAAAGGGTTCCAGGAGGCAGTGAGAACCAGCATTATTTTTCCCCGCTGGCACCTTTGCTGTGGCAGCAAAAGATGGACGTTTGTCTTTTTTGCTCCGGAGGCTGCCGAAAGCGAAAACAGGTGCTTTTGAGGATGCAGTCCGCAGGAAAGCAGAGAGGGCCAAATTGTCTGGGGCATTTGAAAGAGTTCCAGGAGGCAGTGAGAACCAGCATTACTTTTCCCCGCTGGCACCTTTGCTGTGGCAGCAAAAGCTGGACGTTTGTCTTTTTTGCTCCGGAGGCTGCCGAAAGCGAAAACAGGTTCTTTTGAGGATGGAGTCCGCAGGAAAGCAGAGAGGGCCAAATTGTCTGGGGCATTTGAAAGGGTTCCAGGAGGCAGTGAGAACCAGCAGTACTTTTGCCCGCTGGCACCTTTGCTGTGGCAGGAAAACCTGGACGTTTGTCTTTATAGTTACTGAGGTTGCCGAAAGCGAAAACAGGTGCTTTTGAGGATGGAGTCCGCAGGAAAGCAGAGAGGGCCAAATTGTCTGTGGCATTTGAAGAGGTTCCAGGAGGCAGTGAGAACCAGCATTACTTTTCCCCGCTGGCACCTTTGCTGTGGCAGCAAAAGCTGGACGTTTGTCTTTTTTGCTCCGGAGGCTGCCGAAAGCGAAAATAGGTGCTTTTGAGGATGGAGTCCGCAGGAAAGCAGAGAGGGCCAAATTGTCTGTGGCATTTGAAGAGGTTCCAGGACGCAGTGAGAACCAGCATTACTTTTCCTAGCTCACACTATTGCTGTGGCAGCAAATCCTGGATGTTTGTCTTTTTTGCTCTGGAGGCTGCCGAAAGCGAAAACAGGTGCTTTTGAGGATGGAGTCTGCAGGAAAGCAGAGAGGGCCAAATTGTCTGGGGCATTTGAAAGGGTTCCAGGAGGCAGTGAGAACCAGCATTACTTTTCCCCGCTGGCACCTTTGCTGTGGCAGCAAAAGCTGGACGTTTGTCTTTTTTGCTCCGGAGGCTGCCGAAAGCGAAAACAGGTGTTTTGAGGATGGAGTCCGCAGGAAAGCAGAGAGGGCCTAATTGTCTGGGGCATTTGAAGAGGTTCCAGGACGCAGTGAGAACCAGCATTACTTTTCCCGGCTGGCACCTTTGCTGTGGCAGCAAAAGCTGGACGTTTGTCGGTTTTGCTCCGAAGGCTGCCGAAAGCGAAAACAGGTGCTTTTGAGGATGGAGTCCGCAGGAAAGCAGAGAGGGCCAAATTGTCTGGGGCATTTGAAAGGGTTCCAGGAGGCAGTGAGAACCAGCATTACTTTTGCCCGCTGGCACCTTTGCTGTGGCAGCAAAAGCTGGACATTTGTCTTTTTTGCTCCTGAGGATGCCGAAAGCGAAAAGAGGTGCTTTTGAGGATGGAGTCCGCAGGAAAGCAGAGAGGGCCAAATTGTCTGTGGCATTTGAAGAGGTTCCAGGAGGCAATGAGGACCAGGATTACTTTTTCCCGCTGGCACCTTTGCTATGGCAGCAAAAGCTGGACGTTTGTCTTTTTGCTCCGGAGGTTGCCGAAAGCGAAAAGAGGTGCTTTTGAGGATGGAGTCCGCAGGAAAGCAGAGAGGGCCAAATTGTCTGGGGCATTTGAAAGGGTTCCAGGAGGCAGTGAGAACCAGCATTACTTTTGCCCGCTGGCACCTTTGCTGTGGCAGCAAAAGCTGGACGTTTGTCTTTTTTGCTCCTGAGGCTGCCGAAAGCGAAAACAGGTGCTTTTGAGGATGGAGTCCGCAGGAAAGCAGAGAGGGCCAAATTGTCTGGGGCATTTGAAAGGGTTCCAGGAGGCAGTGAGAACCAGCATTATTTTTCCCCGCTGGCACCTTTGCTGTGGCAGCAAAAGATGGACGTTTGTCTTTTTTGCTCCGGAGGCTGCCGAAAGCGAAAACAGGTGCTTTTGAGGATGCAGTCCGCAGGAAAGCAGAGAGGGCCAAATTGTCTGGGGCATTTGAAAGAGTTCCAGGAGGCAGTGAGAACCAGCATTACTTTTCCCCGCTGGCACCTTTGCTGTGGCAGCAAAAGCTGGACGTTTGTCTTTTTTGCTCCGGAGGCTGCCGAAAGCGAAAACAGGTGCTTTTGAGGATGGAGTCCGCAGGAAAGCAGAGAGGGCCAAATTGTCTGGGGCATTTGAAAGGGTTCCAGGAGGCAGTGAGAACCAGCATTACTTTTGCCCGCTGGCACCATTGCTGTGGCAGGAAAACCTGGACGTTTGTCTTTATTGTTACTGAGGTTGCCGAAAGCGAAAACAGGTGCTTTTGTGGATGGAGTCCGCAGGAAAGCAGAGAGGGCCAAATTGTCTGTGGCATTTGAAGAGGTTCCAGGAGGCAGTGAGAACCAGCATTACTTTTCCTGGCTGGCACCTTTGCTGTGGCAGCAAAAGCTGGACGTTTGTCTTTTTTGCTCCGGAGGCTGCCGAAAGCGAAAACAGGTGCTTTTGAGGATGGAGTCCGCAGGAAAGCAGAGAGGGCCAAATTGACTGGGGCATTTGAAAGAGTTCCAGGAGGCAGTGAGAACCAGCATTACTTTTCCCCGCTGGCACCTCTGCTGTGGCAGCAAAAGCTGGACGTTTGTCTTTTTTGCTCCTGAGGATGCCGAAAGCGAAAACAGGTGCTTTTGAGGATGGAGTCCGCAGGAAAGCAGAGAGGGCCAAATTGTCTGGGGCATTTGAAAGAGTTCCAGGAGGCAGTGAGAACCAGCATTACTTTTCCCCGCTGGCACCTTTGCTGTGGCAGGAAAACCTGGACGTTTGTCTTTTTTGCTCCTGAGGTTGCCGAAAGCGAAAACAGGTGCTTTTGAGGATGGAGTCCGCAGGAAAGCAGAGAGGGCCAAATTGTCTGTGGCATTTGAAGAGGTTCCAGGAGGCAATGAGGACCAGCATCACTTTTCCCCGCTGGCACCTTTGCTGTGGCAGCAAAACCTGGACGTTTGTCTTTTTTGCTCCTGAGGTTGCCGAAAGCGAAAACAGGTACTTTTGACGATGGAGTCCGCAGGAAAGCAGAGAGGGCCAAATTGTTTGTGGCATTTGAAGAGGTTCCAGGACGCAGTTAGAACCAGCATTACTTTTCCTAGCTCGCACTATTGCTGTGGCAGCAAAACCTGGATGTTTGTCTTTTTTGCTCTGGAGGCTGCCGAAAGCGAAAACAGGTGCTTTTGAGGATGGAGTCCGCAGGAAAGCAGAGAGGGCCAAATTGTCTGTGGCATTTGAAAGAGTTCCAGGAGGTAGTGAGAACCAGCATTACTTTTCCCAGCTGGCACCTTTGCTGTGGCAGCAAAAGCTGGACATTTGTCTTTTTTGCTCCTGAGGCTGCCGAAAGCGAAAACAGGTGCTTTTGAGGATGGAGTCCGCAGGAAAGCAGAGAGGGCCAAATTGTCTGGGGCATTTGAAAGGGTTCCAGGAGGCAGTGAGAACCAGCATTACTTTTCCCGGCTGGCACCTTTGCTGTGGCAGCAAAAGCTGGACGTTTGTCTTTTTTGCTCCGGAGGCTGCCGAAAGCGAAAACAGGTGCTTTTGAGGATGGAGTCCGCAGGAAAGCAGAGAGGGCCAAATTGTCTGGGGCATTTGAAAGAGTTCCAGGAGGCAGTGAGAACCAGCATTACTTTTGCCCGCTGGCACCTTTGCTGTGGCAGGAAAACCTGGACGTTTGTCTTTATTGTTACTGAGGTTGCCGAAAGCGAAAACAGGTGCTTTTGAGGATGGAGTCCGCAGGAAAGCAGAGAGGGCCAAATTGTCTGGGGCATTTGAAGAGGTTCCAGGACGCAGTGAGAACCAGCATTACTTTTCCCGGCTGGCACCTTTGCTGTGGCAGCAAAAGCTGGACGTTTGTCGGTTTTGCTCCGAAGGCTGCCGAAAGCGAAAACAGGTGCTTTTGAGGATGGAGTCCGCAGGAAAGCAGAGAGGGCCAAATTATCTGGGGCATTTGAGAGGTTTCCAGGAGGCTGTGAGAACCAGCATTACTTTTGCCCGCTGGCACCTTTGCTGTGGCAGCAAAAGCTGGACATTTGTCTTTTTTGCTCCTGAGGGTTGCCGAAAGCGAAAAAAGGTGCTTTTGAGGATGGAGTCCGCAGGAAAGCAGAGAGGGCCAAATTGTCTGTGGCTTTGAAGAGGTTCCAGGAGGCAATGAGGACCAGCATTACTTTTCCCGCTGGCACCTTTGCTATGGCAGCAAAAGCTGGACGTTTGTCTTTTTTGCTCTGGAGGCTGCCGAAAGCGAAAAGAGGTGCTTTTGAGGATGGAGTCCGCAGGAAAGCAGAGAGGGCCAAATTGTCTGGGGCATTTGAAAGGGTTCCAGGAGGCAGTGAGAACCAGCATTACTTTTGCCCGCTGGCACCTTTGCTGTGGCAGCAAAAGCGGGACGTTTGTCTTTTTTGCTCCTGAGGCTGCCGAAAAGCGAAAACAGGTGCTTTTGAGGATGGAGTCCGCAGGAAAGCAGAGAGGGCCAAATTGTCTGGGGCATTTGAAAGGGTTCCAGGAGGCAGTGAGAACCAGCATTATTTTTCCCCGCTGGCACCTTTGCTGTGGCAGCAAAAGCTGGACGTTTGTCTTTTTTTGCTCCGGAGGCTGCCGAAAGCGAAAACTGGTGCTTTTGAGGATGCAGTCCGCAGGAAAGCAGAGAGGGCCAAATTGTCTGGGGCATTTGAAAGGTTCCAGGAGGCAGTGAGAACCAGCATTACTTTTGCCCGCTGGCACCTTTGCTGTGGCAGGAAAACCTGGACGTTTGTCTTTATTGTTACTGAGGTTGGCGAAAGCGAAAACAGGTGCTTTTGAGGATGGAGTCCGCAGGAAAGAAGAGAGGGCCCAAATTGTCTGTGGCATTTGAAGAGGTTCCAGGACGCAGTGAGAACCAGCATTACTTTTCCTAGCTCACACTATTGCTGTGCAGCAAAACCTGGATGTTTGTCTTTTTTGCTCTGGAGGCTGCCGAAAGCGAAAACAGGTGCTTTTGAGGATGGAGTCTGCAGGAAAGCAGAGAGGGCCAAATTGTCTGGGGCATTTGAAAGGGTTCCAGGAGGCAGTGAGAACCAGCATTACTTTTCCCCGCTGGCACCTTTGCTGTGGCAGCAAAAGCTGGACGTTTGTCTTTTTGCTCCGGAGGCTGCCGAAAGCGAAAACAGGTGCTTTTGAGGATGGAGTCCGCAGGAAAGCAGAGAGGGCCTAATTGTCTGGGGCATTTGAAGAGGTTCCAGGACCGCAGTGAGAACCAGCATTACTTTTCCCGGCTGGCACCTTTGCTGTGGCAGCAAAAGCTGGACGTTTGTCGCGGTTTTGCTCCGAAGGCTGCCGAAAGCGAAAAACAGGTGCTTTTGAGGATGGAGTCCGCAGGAAAGCAGAGAGGGCCAAATTGTCTGGGGCATTTGAAAGGGTTCCAGGAGGCAGTGAGAACCAGCATTACTTTTGCCCGCTGGCGCCTTTGCTGTGGCAGCAAAAGCTGGACATTTGTCTTTTTTGCTCCTGAGGATGCCGAAAGCGAAAAGAGGTGCTTTTGAGGATGGAGTCCGCAGGAAAGCAGAGAGGGCCAAATTGTCTGTGGCATTTGAAGAGGTTCCAGGAGGCAATGAGGACCAGGATTACTTTTCCCCGCTGGCACCTTTGCTATGGCAGCAAAAGCTGGACGTTTGTCTTTTTTGCTCCGGAGGTTGCCGAAAGCGAAAAGAGGTGCTTTTGAGGATGGAGTCCGCAGGAAAGCAGAGAGGGCCAAATTGTCTGGGGCATTTGAAAGGGTTCCAGGAGGCAGTGAGAACCAGCATTACTTTTGCCCGCTGGCACCTTTGCTGTGGCAGCAAAAGCTGGACGTTTGTCTTTTTTGCTCCTGAGGCTGCCGAAAGCGAAACAGGTGCTTTTGAGGATGGAGTCCGCAGGAAAGCAGAGAGGGCCAAATTGTCTGGGGCATTTGAAAGGGTTCCAGGAGGCAGTGAGAACCAGCATTATTTTTCCCCGCTGGCACCTTTGCTGTGGCAGCAAAAGATGGACGTTTGTCTTTTTTGCTCCGGAGGCTGCCGAAAGCGAAAACAGGTGCTTTTGAGGATGCAGTCCGCAGGAAAGCAGAGAGGGCCAAATTGTCTGGGGCATTTGAAAGAGTTCCAGGAGGCAGTGAGAACCAGCATTACTTTTCCCCGCTGGCACCTTTGCTGTGGCAGCAAAAGCTGGACGTTTGTCTTTTTTGCTCCGGAGGCTGCCGAAAGCGAAAACAGGTGCTTTTGAGGATGGAGTCCGCAGGAAAGCAGAGAGGGCCAAATTGTCTGGGGCATTTGAAAGGGTTCCAGGAGGCAGTGAGAACCAGCATTACTTTTGCCCGCTGGCACCATTGCTGTGGCAGGAAAACCTGGACGTTTGTCTTTATTGTTACTGAGGTTGCCGAAAGCGAAAACAGGTGCTTTTGAGGATGGAGTCCGCAGGAAAGCAGAGAGGGCCAAATTGTCTGTGGCATTTGAAGAGGTTCCAGGAGGCAGTGAGAACCAGCATTACTTTTCCCCGCTGGCACCTTTGCTGTGGCAGCAAAAGCTGGACGTTTGTCTTTTTTGCTCCGGAGGCTGCCGAAAGCGAAAACAGGTGCTTTTGAGGATGGAGTCCGCAGGAAAGCAGAGAGGGCCAAATTGACTGGGGCATTTGAAAGAGTTCCAGGAGGCAGTGAGAACCAGCATTACTTTTCCCCGCTGGCACCTTTGCTGTGGCAGGAAAACCTGGACGTTTGTCTTTTTTGCTCCTGAGGTTGCCGAAAGCGAAAACAGGTGCTTTTGAGGATGGAGTCCGCAGGAAAGCAGAGAGGGCCAAATTGTCTGTGGCATTTGAAGAGGTTCCAGGAGGCAATGAGGACCAGCATCACTTTTCCCTGCTGGCACCTTTGCTGTGGCAGCAAAACCTGGACGTTTGTCTTTTTTGCTCCTGAGGTTGCCGAAAGCGAAAAGAGGTACTTTTGAGGATGGAGTCCGCAGGAAAGCAGAGAGGGCCAAATTGTTTGTGGCATTTGAAGAGGTTCCAGGACGCAGTTAGAACCAGCAGTACTTTTCCTAGCTCGCACTATTGCTGTGGCAGCAAAACCTGGATGTTTGTCTTTTTTGCTCTGGAGGCTGCCGAAAGCGAAAACAGGTGCTTTTGAGGATGGAGTCCGCAGGAAAGCAGAGAGGGCCAAATTGTCTGTGGCATTTGAAAGAGTTCCAGGAGGTAGTGAGAACCAGCATTACTTTTCCCAGCTGGCACCTTTGCTGTGGCAGCAAAAGCTGGACATTTGTCTTTTTTGCTCTGGAGGCTGCCGAAAGCGAAAACAGGTGCTTTTGAGGATGGAGTCCGCAGGAAAGCAGAGAGGGCCAAATTGTCTGGGGCATTTGAAAGGGTTCCAGGAGGCAGTGAGAACCAGCATTACTTTTCCCGGCTGGCACCTTTGCTGTGGCAGCAAAAGCTGGACGTTTGTCTTTTTTGCTCCGGAGGCTGCCGAAAGCGAAAACAGGTGCTTTTGAGGATGGAGTCCGCAGGAAAGCAGAGAGGGCCAAATTGTCTGGGGCATTTGAAAGAGTTCCAGGAGGCAGTGAGAACCAGCATTACTTTTGCCCGCTGGCACCATTGCTGTGGCAGGAAAACCTGGACGTTTGTCTTTATTGTTACTGAGGTTGCCGAAAGCGAAAACAGGTGCTTTTGAGGATGGAGTCCGCAGGAAAGCAGAGAGGGCCAAATTGTCTGTGGCATTTGAAGAGGTTCCAGGAGGCAGTGAGAACCAGCATTACTTTTCCCCGCTGGCACCTTTGCTGTGGCAGCAAAAGCTGGACGTTTGTCATTTTTGCTCCGGAGGCTGCCGAAAGCGAAAACAGGTGCTTTTGAGGATGGAGTCCGCAGGAAAGCAGAGAGGGCCAAATTGACTGGGGCATTTGAAAGAGTTCCAGGAGGCAGTGAGAACCAGCATTACTTTTCCCCGCTGGCACCTCTGCTGTGGCAGCAAAAGCTGGACGTTTGTCTTTTTTGCTCCTGAGGATGCCGAAAGCGAAAACAGGTGCTTTTGAGGATGGAGTCCGCAGGAAAGCAGAGAGGGCCAAATTGTCTGGGGCATTTGAAAGAGTTCCAGGAGGCAGTGAGAACCAGCATTACTTTTCCCCGCTGGCACCTTTGCTGTGGCAGGAAAACCTGGACGTTTGTCTTTTTTGCTCCTGAGGTTGCCGAAAGCGAAAACAGGTGCTTTTGAGGATGGAGTCCGCAGGAAAGCAGAGAGGGCCAAATTGTCTGTGGCATTTGAAGAGGTTCCAGGAGGCAATGAGGACCAGCATCACTTTTCCCCGCTGGCACCTTTGCTGTGGCAGCAAAACCTGGACGTTTGTCTTTTTTGCTCCTGAGGTTGCCGAAAGCGAAAACAGGTACTTTTGACGATGGAGTCCGCAGGAAAGCAGAGAGGGCCAAATTGTTTGTGGCATTTGAAGAGGTTCCAGGACGCAGTTAGAACCAGCATTACTTTTCTTAGCTCGCACTATTGCTGTGGCAGCAAAACCTGGATGTTTGTCTTTTTTGCTCTGGAGGCTGCCGAAAGCGAAAAGAGGTGCTTTTGAGGATGGAGTCCGCAGGAAAGCAGAGAGGGCCAAATTGTCTGGGGCATTTGAAAGGGTTCCAGGAGGCAGTGAGAACCAGCATTACTTTTCCCGGCTGGCACCTTTGCTGTGGCAGCAAAAGCTGGACGTTTGTCTTTTTTGCTCCGGAGGCTGCCGAAAGCGAAAACAGGTGCTTTTGAGGATGGAGTCCGCAGGAAAGCAGAGAGGGCCAAATTGTCTGGGGCATTTGAAAGAGTTCCAGGAGGCAGTGAGAACCAGCATTACTTTTGCCCGCTGGCACCTTTGCTGTGGCAGGAAAACCTGGACGTTTGTCTTTATTGTTACTGAGGTTGCCGAAAGCGAAAACAGGTGCTTTTGAGGATGGAGTCCGCAGGAAAGCAGAGAGGGCCAAATTGTCTGGGGCATTTGAAGAGGTTCCAGGACGCAGTGAGAACCAGCATTACTTTTCCCGGCTGGCACCTTTGCTGTGGCAGCAAAAGCTGGACGTTTGTCGGTTTTGCTCCGAAGGCTGCCGAAAGCGAAAACAGGTGCTTTTGAGGATGGAGTCCGCAGGAAAGCAGAGAGGGCCAAATTGTCTGTGGCATTTGAAAGAGTTCTAGGAGGTAGTGAGAACCAGCATTACTTTTCCCCGCTGGCACCTTTGCTGTGGCAGCAAAAGCTGGACGTTTGTCTTTTTTGCTCTGGAGGCTGCCGAAAGCGAAAACAGGTGCTTTTGAGGATGGAGTCCGCAGGAAAGCAGAGAGGGCCAAATTGTCTGTGGCATTTGAGAGGTTTCCAGGAGGCTGTGAGAACCAGCATTACTTTTGCCCGCTGGCACCTTTGCTGTGGCAGCAAAAGCTGGACATTTGTCTTTTTTGCTCCTGAGGTTGCCGAAAGCGAAAAAAGGTGCTTTTGAGGATGGAGTCCGCAGGAAAGCAGAGAGGGCCAAATTGTCTGTGGCTTTTGAAGAGGTTCCAGGAGGCAATGAGGACCAGCATTACTTTTCCCCGCTGGCACCTTTGCTATGGCAGCAAAAGCTGGACGTTTGTCTTTTTTGCTCTGGAGGCTGCCGAAAGCGAAAAGAGGTGCTTTTGAGGATGGAGTCCGCAGGAAAGCAGAGAGGGCCAAATTGTCTGGGGCATTTGAAAGGGTTCCAGGAGGCAGTGAGAACCAGCATTACTTTTGCCCGCTGGCACCTTTGCTGTGGCAGCAAAAGCTGGACGTTTGTCTTTTTTGCTCCGGAGGCTGCCGAAAGCGAAAACAGGTGCTTTTGAGGATGGAGTCCGCAGGAAAGCAGAGAGGGCCAAATTGTCTGGGGCATTTGAAAGGGTTCCAGGAGGCAGTGAGAACCAGCATTATTTTTCCCCGCTGGCACCTTTGCTGTGGCAGCAAAAGCTGGACGTTTGTCTTTTTTGCTCCGGAGGCTGCCGAAAGCGAAAACTGGTGCTTTTGAGGATGCAGTCCGCAGGAAAGCAGAGAGGGCCAAATTGTCTGGGGCATTTGAAAGGGTTCCAGGAGGCAGTGAGAACCAGCATTACTTTTGCCCGCTGGCACCTTTGCTGTTGCAGGAAAACCTGGACGTTTGTCTTTATTGTTACTGAGGTTGCCGAAAGCGAAAACAGGTGCTTTTGAGGATGGAGTCCGCAGGAAAGAAGAGAGGGCCAAATTGTCTGTGGCATTTGAAGAGGTTCCAGGAGGCAATGAGGACCAGCATTACTTTTCCCCGCTGGCACCTTTGCTGTGGCAGCAAAAGCTGGACGTTTGTCGGTTTTGCTCCGAAGTCTGCCGAAAGCGAAAACAGGTGCTTTTGAGGATGGAGTCCGCAGGAAAGCAGAGAGGGCCAAATTGTCTGTGGCATTTGAAAGAGTTCCAGGAGGTAGTGAGAACCAGCATTACTTTTCCCCGCTGGCACCTTTGCTGTGGCAGCAAAAGCTGGACGTTTGTCTTTTTTGCTCCTGAGGTTGCCGAAAGCGAAAACAGGTACTTTTGAGGATGGAGTCCGCAGGAAAGCAGAGAGGGCCAAATTGTCTGTGGCTTTTGAAGAGGTTCCAGGAGTCAATGAGGACCAGCATTACTTTTCCCCGCTGGCACCTTTGCTGTGGCAGCAAAAGCTGGACGTTTGTCTTTTTTGCTCCTGAGGTTGCCGAAAGCGAAAACAGGTGCTTTTGAGGATGGAGTCCGCAGGAAAGCAGAGAGGGCCAAATTGTCTGTGGCATTTGAAGAGGTTCCAGGAGGCAATGAGGACCAGCATTACTTTTCCCCGCTGGCACCTTTGCTGTGGCAGCAAAAGCTGGACGTTTGTCTTTTTTGCTCCGGAGGCTGCCGAAAGCGAAAACAGGTACTTTTGAGGATGGAGTCCGCAGGAAAGCAGAGAGGGCCAAATTGTCTGGGGCATTTGAAAGGGTTCCAGGACGCAGTGAGAACCAGCATTACTTTTCCCCGCTGGCACCTTTGCTGTGGCAGCAAAAGCTGGACGTTTGTCTTTTTTGCTCTGGAGGCTGCCGAAAGCGAAAACAGGTGCTTTTGAGGATGGAGTCCGCAGGAAAGCAGAGAGGGCCAAATTGTCTGTGGCATTTGAAAGAGTTCCAGGAGGCAGTGAGAACCAGCATTACTTTTCCCCGCTGGCACCTCTGCTGTGGCAGCAAAAGCTGGACGTTTGTCTTTTTTGCTCCTGAGGATGCCGAAAGCGAAAACAGGTGCTTTTGAGGATGGAGTCCGCAGGAAAGCAGAGAGGGCCAAATTGTCTGGGGCATTTGAAAGGGTTCCAGGAGGCAGTGAGAACCAGCATTACTTTTGCCCGCTGGCACCTTTGCTGTGGCAGCAAAACCTGGACATTTGTCTTTTTTGCTCCTGAGGATGCCGAAAGCGAAAACAGGTGCTTCTGAGGATGCAGTCCGCAGGAAAGCAGAGAGGGCCAAATTGTCTGGGGCATTTGAAAGAGTTCCAGGAGGCAGTGAGAACCAGCATTACTTTTGCCCGCTGGCACCTTTGCTGTGGCAGGAAAACCTGGACGTTTGTCTTTATTGTTCCTGAGGCTGCCGAAAGCGAAAACAGGTGCTTTTGAGGATGGAGTCCGCAGGAAAGCAGAGAGGGCCAAATTGTCTGTGGCATTTGAAGAGGTTCCAGGAGGCAATGAGAACCAGCATCACTTTTCCCCCCTGGCACCTTTGCTGTGGCAGCAAAAGGTGGACGTTTGTCTTTTTTGCTCCTGAGGTTGCCGAAAGCGAAAAGAGGTGCTTTTGAGGATGGAGTCCGCAGGAAAGCAGAGAGGGCCAAATTGTCTGTGGCATTTGAAGAGGTTCCAGGAGGCAATGAGGACCAGCATTACTTTTCCCCGCTGGCACCTTTGCTGTGGCAGCAAAAGCTGGACGTTTGTCTTTTTTGCTCCGGAGGCTGCCGAAAGCGAAAACAGGTGCTTTTGAGGATGGAGTCCGCAGGAAAGCAGAGAGGGCCAAATTGTCTGTGGCATTTGAAAGAGTTCCAGGAGGTAGTGAGAACCAGCATTACTTTTCCCCGCTGGCACCTTTGCTGTGGCAGCAAAAGCTGGACGTTTGTCTTTTTTGCTCTGGAGGCTGCCGAAAGCGAAAACAGGTGCTTTTGAGGATGGAGTCCGCAGGAAAGCAGAGAGGGCCAAATTGTCTGGGGCATTTGAAAGGGTTCCAGGAGGCAGTGAGAACCAGCATTACTTTTCCCCGCTGGCACCTCTGCTGTGGCAGCAAAAGCTGGACGTTTGTCTTTTTTGCTCCTGAGGATGCCGAAAGCGAAAACAGGTGCTTTTGAGGATGGAGTCCGCAGGAAAGCAGAGAGGGCCAAATTGTCTGGGGCATTTGAAAGGGTTCCAGGAGGCAGTGAGAACCAGCATTACTTTTCCCCGCTGGCACCTTTGCTGTAGCAGCAAAACCTGGACGTTTGTCTTTTTTGCTCCTGAGGTTGCCGAAAGCGAAAACAGGTACTTTTGAGGATGGAGTCCGCAGTAAAGCAGAGAGGGCCAAATTGTCTGGGGCATTTGAAGAGGTTACAGGACGCAGTGAGAACCAGCATTACTTTTCCTAGCTGGCACCTTTGCTGTGGCAGCAAAAGCTGGACGTTTGTCTTTTTTGCTCTGGAAACTGCCGAAAGCGAAAACAGGTGCTTTTGAGGATGGAGTCCGCAGGAAAGCAGAGAGGGCCAAATTGTCTGTGGCATTTGAAAGAGTTCCAGGAGGTAGTGAGAACCAGCATTACTTTTCCCCGCTGGCACCTTTGCTGTGGCAGCAAAAGCTGGACGTTTGTCTTTTTTGCTCTGGAGGCTGCCGAAAGCGAAAAGAGGTGCTTTTGAGGATGGAGTCCGCAGGAAAGCAGAGAGGGCCAAATTGTCTGGGGCATTTGAAGAGGTTCCAGGAGGCAATGAGGACCAGCATTACTTTTCCCCGCTGGCACCTTTGCTGTGGCAGCAAAAGCTGGACGTTTGTCTTTTTTGCTCCGGAGGCTGCCGAAAGCGAAAACAGGTGCTTTTGAGGATGGAGTCCGCAGGAAAGCAGAGAGGGCCAAATAGTCTGGGGCATTTGAAAGGGTTCCAGGAGGCAGTGAGAACCAGCATTACTTTTCCCCGCTGGCACCTTTGCTGTGGCAGCAAAAGCTGGACGTTTGTCTTTTTTGCTCCGGAGGTTGCCGAAAGCGAAAACAGGTGCTTTTGAGGATGGAGTCCGCAGGAAGGCAGAGAGGGCCAAATTGTCTGGGGCATTTGAAAGAGTTCTAGGAGGTAGTGAGAACCAGCATTACTTTTCCCCGCTGGCACCTTTGCTGTGGCAGCAAAAGCTGGACGTTTGTCTTTTTTGCTCTGGAGGCTGCCGAAAGCGAAAACAGGTGCTTTTGAGGATGGAGTCCGCAGGAAAGCAGAGAGGGCCAAATTGTCTGGGGCATTTGAAAGAGTTCCAGGAGGCAGTGAGAACCAGCATTACTTTTGCCCGCTGGCACGTTTGCTGTGGCAGCAAAAGCTGGACATTTGTCTTTTTTGCTCCGGAGGTTGCCGAAAGCGAAAACAGGTGCTTTTGAGGATGGAGTCCGCAGGAAAGCAGAGAGGGCCAAATTGTCTGTGGCTTTTGAAGAGGTTCCAGGAGGCAATGAGGACCAGCATTACTTTTGCCCGCTGGCACCTTTGCTGTGGCAGCAAAAGCTGGACGTTTGTCTTTTTTGCTCCGGAGGCTGCCGAAAGCGAAAACAGGTGCTTTTGAGGATGGAGTCCGCAGGAAAGCAGAGAGGGCCAAATTGTCTGTGGCATTTGAAAGAGTTCCAGGAGGCAGTGAGAACCAGCATTACTTTTGCCCGCTGGCACCTTTGCTGTGGCAGGAAAACCTGGACGTTTGTCTTTTTTGCTCCGGAGGCTGCCGAAAGCGAAAACAGGTGCTTTTGAGGATGGAGTCCGCAGGAAAGCAGAGAGGGCCAAATTGTCTGTGGCATTTGAAGAGGTTCCAGGACGCAGTGAGAACCAGCATTACTTTTCCTAGCTGGCACCTTTGCTGTGGCAGCAAAACCGGGACGTTTGTCTTTTTTGCTCTGGAGGCTGCCAAAAGCGAAAACAGCTGCTTTTGAGGATGGAGTCCGCAGGAAAGCAGAGAGGGCCAAATTGTCTGTGCCATTTGAAAGAGTTCCAGGAGGTAGTGAGAACCAGCATTACTTTTCCCCGCTGGCACCTTTGCTGTGGCAGCAAAAGCTGGACGTTTGTCTTTTTTGCTCTGGAGGCTGCCGAAAGCGAAAACAGGTGCTTTTGAGGATGGAGTCCGCAGGAAAGCAGAGAGGGCCAAATTGTCTGGGGCATTTGAAAGGGTTCCAGGAGGCAGTGAGAACCAGCATTACTTTTCCCGGCTGGCACCTTTGCTGTGGCAGCAAAAGCTGGACGTTTGTCTTTTTTGCTCCGGAGGTTGCCGAAAGCGAAAACAGGTGCTTTTGAGGATGGAGTCCGCAGGAAAGCAGAGAGGGCCAAATTGTCTGTGGCATTTGAAGAGGTTCCAGGAGGCAATGAGGACCAGCATCACTTTTCCCCGCTGGCACCTTTGCTGTGGCAGCAAAAGCTGGACGTTTGTCTTTTTTGCTCCTGAGGTTACCGAAAGCGAAAACAGGTGCTTTTGAGGATGGAGTCCGCAGGAAAGCAGAGAGGGCCAAATTGTCTGTGGCATTTGAAGAGGTTCCAGGAGGCAATGAGGACCAGCATTACTTTTCCCCGCTGGCACCTTTGCTGTGGCAGCAAAAGCTGGACGTTTGTCTTTTTTGCTCCTGAGGCTGCCGAAAGCGAAAACAGGTGCTTTTGAGGATGCAGTCCGCAGGAAAGCAGAGAGGGCCAAATTGTCTGGGGCATTTGAAGAGGTTCCAGGACGCAGTGAGAACCAGCATTACTTTTGCCCGCTGGCACCTTTGCTGTGGCAGCAAAACCTGGACGTTTGTCTTTTTTGCTCCGGAGGATGCCGAAAGCGAAAACAGGTGCTTTTGAGGATGGAGTCCGCAGGAAAGCAGAGAGGGCCAAATTGTCTGTGGCTTTTGAAGAGGTTCCAGGAGGCAATGAGGACCAGCATTACTTTTGCCCGCTGGCACCTTTGCTGTGGCAGCAAAACCGGGACGTTTGTCTTTTTTGCTCCGGAGGCTGCCGAAAGCGAAAACAAGTGCTTTTGAGGATGGAGTCCGCAGGAAAGCAGAGAGGGCCAAATTGTCTGTGGCATTTGAAGAGGTTCCAGGAGGCAATGAGGACCAGCATTACTTTTGCCCGCTGGCACCTTTGCTGTGGCAGCAAAAGCTGGACGTTTGTCTTTTTTGCTCCGGAGGTTGCCGAAAGCGAAAAGAGGTGCTTTTGAGGATGGAGTCCGCAGGAAAGCAGAGAGGGCCAAATTGTCTGGGGCATTTGAAAGGGTTCCAGGAGGCAGTGAGAACCAGCATTACTTTTCCCCGCTGGCACCTCTGCTGTGGCAGCAAAAGCTGGACGTTTGTCTTTTTTGCTCCTGAGGATGCCGAAAGCGAAAACAGGTGCTTTTGAGGATGGAGTCCGCAGGAAAGCAGAGAGGGCCAAATTGTCTGTGGCTTTTGAAGAGGTTCCAGGAGGCAATGAGGACCAGCATTACTTTTCCCCGCTGGCACCTTTGCTGTGGCAGCAAAAGCTGGACGTTTGTCTTTTTTGCTCTGGAGGCTGCCGAAAGCGAAAAGAGGTGCTTTTGAGGATGGAGTCCGCAGGAAAGCAGAGAGGGCCAAATTGTCTGGGGCATTTGAAAGAGTTCCAGGAGGCAGTGAGAACCAGCATTACTTTTCACCGCTGGCACCTTTGCTGTGGCAGGAAAAGCTGGACGTTTGTCTTTTTTGCTCCTGAGGCTGCCGAAAGCGAAAACAGGTGCTTTTGAGGATGGAGTCCGCAGGAAAGCAGAGAGGGCCAAATTGTCTGGGGCATTTGAAGAGGTTCCAGGACGCAGTGAGAACCAGCATTACTTTTCCTAGCTGGCACCTTTGCTGTTGCAGCAAAACCTGGACGTTTGTCTTTTTTGCTCTGGAGGCTGCCGAAAGCGAAAACAGGTGCTTTTGAGGATGGAGTCTGCAGGAAAGAAGAGAGGGCCAAATTGTCTGTGGCATTTGAAAGAGTTCCAGGAGGTAGTGAGAACCAGCATTACTTTTCCCCGCTGGCACCTTTGCTGTGGCAGCAAAAGCTGGACGTTTGTCTTTTTTGCTCCGGAGGCTGCCGAAAGCGAAAACAGGTGCTTTTGAGGATGGAGTCCGCAGGAAAGCAGAGAGGGCCAAATTGTCTGGGGCATTTGAAAGGGTTCCAGGAGGCAGTGAGAACCAGCATTACTTTTGCCCGCTGGCACCTTTGCTGTGGCAGCAAAAGCTGGACGTTTGTCTTTTTTGCTCCGGAGGCTGCCGAAAGCGAAAACAGGTGCTTTTGAGGATGGAGTCCACAGGAAAGCAGAGAGGGCCAAATTGTCTGGGGCATTTGAAGAGGTTCCAGGAGGCAGTGAGAACCAGCATTACTTTTCCCTGCTGGCACCTTTGCTGTGGCAGCAAAAGCTGGACGTTTGTCTTTTTTGCTCTGGAAACTGCCGAAAGCGAAAAGAGGTGCTTTTGAGGATGGAGTCCGCAGGAAAGCAGAGAGGGCCAAATTGTCTGGGGCATTTGAAAGGGTTCCAGGAGGCAGTGAGAACCAGCATTACTTTTCCCCGCTGGCACCTCTGCTGTGGCAGCAAAAGCTGGACGTTTGTCTTTTTTGCTCCTGAGGATGCCGAAAGCGAAAACAGGTGCTTTTGAGGATGGAGTCCGCAGGAAAGCAGAGAGGGCCAAATTGTCTGTGGCTTTTGAAGAGGTTCCAGGAGGCAATGAGGACCAGCATTACTTTTCCCCGCTGGCACCTTTGCTGTGGCAGCAAAAGCTGGACGTTTGTCTTTTTTGCTCTGGAGGCTGCCGAAAGCGAAAAGAGGTGCTTTTGAGGATGGAGTCCGCAGGAAAGCAGAGAGGGCCAAATTGTCTGTGGCATTTGAAAGGGTTCCAGGAGGCAGTGAGAACCAGCATTACTTTTCCCCGCTGGCACCTTTGCTGTGGCAGGAAAACCTGGACGTTTGTCTTTTTTGCTCCTGAGGCTGCCGAAAGCGAAAACAGGTGCTTTTGAGGATGGAGTCCGCAGGAAAGCAGAGAGGGCCAAATTGTCTGGGGCATTTGAAGAGGTTCCAGGACACAGTGAGAACCAGCATTACTTTTCCTAGCTGGCACCTTTGCTGTGGCAGCAAAACCTGGACGTTTGTCTTTTTTGCTCTGGAGGCTGCCGAAAGCGAAAACAGGTGCTTTTGAGGATGGAGTCTGCAGGAAAGAAGAGAGGGCCAAATTGTCTGTGGCATTTGAAAGAGTTCCAGGAGGTAGTGAGAACCAGCATTACTTTTCCCCGCTGGCACCTTTGCTGTGGCAGCAAAAGCTGGACGTTTGTCTTTTTTGCTCCGGAGGCTGCCGAAAGCGAAAACAGGTGCTTTTGAGGATGGAGTCCGCAGGAAAGCAGAGAGGGCCAAATTGTCTGGGGCATTTGAAAGGGTTCCAGGAGGCAGTGAGAACCAGCATTACTTTTGCCCGCTGGCACCTTTGCTGTGGCAGCAAAAGCTGGACGTTTGTCTTTTTTGCTCCGGAGGCTGCCGAAAGCGAAAACAGGTGCTTTTGAGGATGGAGTCCACAGGAAAGCAGAGAGGGCCAAATTGTCTGTGGCATTTGAAAGGGTTCCAGGAGGCAGTGAGAACCAGCATTACTTTTCCCCGCTGGCACCTTTGCTGTAGCAGCAAAACCTGGACGTTTGTCTTTTTTGCTCCTGAGGTTGCCGAAAGCGAAAACAGGTACTTTTGAGGATGGAGTCCGCAGGAAAGCAGAGAGGGCCAAATTGTCTGGGGCATTTGAAGAGGTTACAGGACGCAGTGAGAACCAGCATTACTTTTCCTAGCTGGCACCTTTGCTGTGGCAGCAAAAGCTGGACGTTTGTCTTTTTTGCTCTGGAAACTGCCGAAAGCGAAAACAGGTGCTTTTGAGGATGGAGTCCGCAGGAAAGCAGAGAGGGCCAGATTGTCTGTGGCATTTGAAAGAGTTCCAGGAGGTAGTGAGAACCAGCATTACTTTTCCCCGCTGGCACCTTTGCTGTGGCAGCAAAAGCTGGACGTTTGTCTTTTTTGCTCTGGAGGCTGCCGAAAGCGAAAACAGGTGCTTTTGAGGATGGAGTCGGCAGGAAAGCAGAGAGGGCCAAATTGTCTGGGGCATTTGAAAGGGTTCCAGGAGGCAGTGAGAACCAGCATTACTTTTCCCGGCTGGCACCTTTGCTGTGGTAGCAAAAGCTGGACGTTTGTCTTTTTTGCTCCGGAGGCTGCCGAAAGCGAAAACAGGTGCTTTTGAGGATGGAGTCCGCAGGAAAGCAGAGAGGGCCAAATTGTCTGTGGCATTTGAAGAGGTTCCAGGACGCAGTGAGAACCAGCATAACTTTTCCCCGCTGGCACCTTTGCTGTGGCAGCAAAAGCTGGACGTTTGTCTTTTTTGCTCCGGAGGCTGCCGAAAGCGAAAACAAGTGCTTTTGAGGATGGAGTCCGCAGGAAAGCAGAGAGGGCCAAATTGCCTGTGGCATTTGAAGAGGTTCCAGGAGGCAATGAGGACCAGCATTACTTTTGCCCGCTGGCACCTTTGCTGTGGCAGCAAAAGCTGGACGTTTGTCTTTTTTGCTCCGGAGGTTGCCGAAAGCGAAAAGAGGTGCTTTTGAGGATGGAGTCCGCAGGAAAGCAGAGAGGGCCAAATTGTCTGGGGCATTTGAAAGGGTTCCAGGAGGCAGTGAGAACCAGCATTACTTTTCCACGCTGGCACCTCTGCTGTGGCAGCAAAAGCTGGACGTTTGTCTTTTTTGCTCCTGAGGATGCCGAAAGCGAAAACAGGTGCTTTTGAGGATGGAGTCCGCAGGAAAGCAGAGAGGGCCAAATTGTCTGTGGCTTTTGAAGAGGTTCCAGGAGGCAATGAGGACCAGCATTACTTTTCCCCGCTGGCACCTTTGCTGTGGCAGCAAAAGCTGGACGTTTGTCTTTTTTGCTCTGGAGGCTGCCGAAATCGAAAAGAGGTGCTTTTGAGGATGGAGTCCGCAGGAAAGCAGAGAGGGCCAAATTGTCTGTGGCATTTGAAAGGGTTCCAGGAGGCAGTGAGAACCAGCATTACTTTTCCCCGCTGGCACCTTTGCTGTGGCAGCAAAACCTGGACGTTTGTCTTTTTTGCTCTGGAGGCTGCCGAAAGCGAAAACAGGTGCTTTTGAGGATGGAGTCTGCAGGAAAGAAGAGAGGGCCAAATTGTCTGTGGCATTTGAAAGAGTTCCAGGAGGTAGTGAGAACCAGCATTACTTTTCCCCGCTGGCACCTTTGCTGTGGCAGCAAAAGCTGGACGTTTGTCTTTTTTGCTCCGGAGGCTGCCGAAAGCGAAAACAGGTGCTTTTGAGGATGGAGTCCGCAGGAAAGCAGAGAGGGCCAAATTGTCTGGGGCATTTGAAAGGGTTCCAGGAGGCAGTGAGAACCAGCATTACTTTTGCCCGCTGGCACCTTTGCTGTGGCAGCAAAAGCTGGACGTTTGTCTTTTTTGCTCCGGAGGCTGCCGAAAGCGAAAACAGGTGCTTTTGAGGATGGAGTCCACAGGAAAGCAGAGAGGGCCAAATTGTCTGGGGCATTTGAAGAGGTTCCAGGAGGCAGTGAGAACCAGCATTACTTTTCCTAGCTGGCACCTTTGCTGTGGCAGCAAAAGCTGGACGTTTGTCTTTTTTGCTCTGGAAACTGCCGAAAGCGAAAACAGGTGCTTTTGAGGATGGAGTCCGCAGGAAAGCAGAGAGGGCCAAATTGTCTGGGGCATTTGAAAGGGTTCCAGGAGGCAGTGAGAACCAGCATTACTTTTCCCCGCTGGCACCTTTGCTGTGGCAGCAAAAGCTGGACGTTTGTCTTTTTTGCTCCTGAGGATGCCGAAAGCGAAAACAGGTGCTTTTGAGGATGGAGTCCGCAGGAAAGCAGAGAGGGCCAAATTGTCTGTGGCTTTTGAAGAGGTTCCAGGAGGCAATGAGGACCAGCATTACTTTTCCCCGCTGGCACCTTTGCTGTGGCAGCAAAAGCTGGACGTTTGTCTTTTTTGCTCTGGAGGCTGCCGAAAGCGAAAAGAGGTGCTTTTGAGGATGGAGTCCGCAGGAAAGCAGAGAGGGCCAAATTGTCTGTGGCATTTGAAAGGGTTCCAGGAGGCAGTGAGAACCAGCATTACTTTTCCCCGCTGGCACCTTTGCTGTGGCAGGAAAACCTGGACGTTTGTCTTTTTTGCTCCTGAGGCTGCCGAAAGCGAAAACAGGTGCTTTTGAGGATGGAGTCCGCAGGAAAGCAGAGAGGGCCAAATTGTCTGGGGCATTTGAAGAGGTTACAGGACGCAGTGAGAACCAGCATTACTTTTCCTAGCTGGCACCTTTGCTGTGGCAGCAAAACCTGGACGTTTGTCTTTTTTGCTCTGGAGGCTGCCGAAAGCGAAAACAGGTGCTTTTGAGGATGGAGTCTGCAGGAAAGAAGAGAGGGCCAAATTGTCTGTGGCATTTGAAAGAGTTCCAGGAGGTAGTGAGAACCAGCATTACTTTTCCCCGCTGGCACCTTTGCTGTGGCAGCAAAAGCTGGACGTTTGTCTTTTTTGCTCCGGAGGCTGCCGAAAGCGAAAACAGGTGCTTTTGAGGATGGAGTCCGCAGGAAAGCAGAGAGGGCCAAATTGTCTGGGGCATTTGAAAGGGTTCCAGGAGGCAGTGAGAACCAGCATTACTTTTGCCCGCTGGCACCTTTGCTGTGGCAGCAAAAGCTGGACGTTTGTCTTTTTTGCTCCGGAGGCTGCCCAAAGCGAAAACAGGTGCTTTTGAGGATGGAGTCCACAGGAAAGCAGAGAGGGCCAAATTGTCTGTGGCATTTGAAAGGGTTCCAGGAGGCAGTGAGAACCAGCATTACTTTTCCCCGCTGGCACCTTTGCTGTAGCAGCAAAACCTGGACGTTTGTCTTTTTTGCTCCTGAGGTTGCCGAAAGCGAAAACAGGTACTTTTGAGGATGGAGTCCGCAGGAAAGCAGAGAGGGCCAAATTGTCTGGGGCATTTGAAGAGGTTACAGGACGCAGTGAGAACCAGCATTACTTTTCCTAGCTGGCACCTTTGCTGTGGCAGCAAAAGCTGGACGTTTGTCTTTTTTGCTCTGGAAACTGCCGAAAGCGAAAACAGGTGCTTTTGAGGATGGAGTCCGCAGGAAAGCAGAGAGGGCCAGATTGTCTGTGGCATTTGAAAGAGTTCCAGGAGGTAGTGAGAACCAGCATTACTTTTGCCCGCTGGCACCTTTGCTGTGGCAGCAAAAGCTGGACGTTTGTCTTTTTTGCTCTGGAGGCTGCCGAAAGCGAAAACAGGTGCTTTTGAGGATGGAGTCCGCAGGAAAGCAGAGAGGGCCAAATAGTCTGGGGCATTTGCAAGGGTTCCAGGAGGCAGTGAGAACCAGCATTACTTTTCCCCGCTGGCACCTTTGCTGTGGCAGCAAAAGCTGGACGTTTGTCTTTTTTGCTCCGGAGGTTGCCGAAAGCGAAAACAGGTGCTTTTGAGGATGGAGTCCGCAGGAAGGCAGAGAGGGCCAAATTGTCTGGGGCATTTGAAAGAGTTCTAGGAGGTAGTGAGAACCAGCATTACTTTTCCCCGCTGGCACCTTTGCTGTGGCAGCAAAAGCTGGACGTTTGTCTTTTTTGCTCTGGAGGCTGCCGAAAGCGAAAACAGGTGCTTTTGAGGATGGAGTCCGCAGGAAAGCAGAGAGGGCCAAATTGTCTGGGGCATTTGAAAGAGTTCCAGGAGGCAGTGAGAACCAGCATTACTTTTGCCCGCTGGCACCTTTGCTGTGGCAGCAAAAGCTGGACATTTGTCTTTTTTGCTCCGGAGGTTGCCGAAAGCGAAAACAGGTGCTTTTGAGGATGGAGTCCGCAGGAAAGCAGAGAGGGCCAAATTGTCTGTGGCTTTTGAAGAGGTTCCAGGAGGCAATGAGGACCAGCATTACTTTTGCCCGCTGGCACCTTTGCTGTGGCAGCAAAAGCTGGACGTTTGTCTTTTTTGCTCCGGAGGCTGCCGAAAGCGAAAACAGGTGCTTTTGAGGATGGAGTCCGCAGGAAAGCAGAGAGGGCCAAATTGTCTGGGGCATTTGAAAGAGTTCCAGGAGGCAGTGAGAACCAGCATTACTTTTGCCCGCTGGCACCTTTGCTGTGGCAGGAAAACCTGGACGTTTGTCTTTTTTGCTCCGGAGGCTGCCGAAAGCGAAAACAGGTGCTTTTGAGGATGGAGTCCGCAGGAAAGCAGAGAGGGCCAAATTGTCTGTGGCATTTGAAGAGGTTCCAGGACGCAGTGAGAACCAGCATTACTTTTCCTAGCTGGCACCTTTGCTGTGGCAGCAAAACCGGGACGTTTGTCTTTTTTGCTCTGGAGGCTGCCAAAAGCGAAAACAGCTGCTTTTGAGGATGGAGTCCGCAGGAAAGCAGAGAGGGCCAAATTGTCTGTGCCATTTGAAAGAGTTCCAGGAGGTAGTGAGAACCAGCATTACTTTTCCCCGCTGGCACCTTTGCTGTGGCAGCAAAAGCTGGACGTTTGTCTTTTTTGCTCTGGAGGCTGCCGAAAGCGAAAACAGGTGCTTTTGAGGATGGAGTCCGCAGGAAAGCAGAGAGGGCCAAATTGTCTGGGGCATTTGAAAGGGTTCCAGGAGGCAGTGAGAACCAGCATTACTTTTCCCGGCTGGCACCTTTGCTGTGGCAGCAAAAGCTGGACGTTTGTCTTTTTTGCTCCGGAGGTTGCCGAAAGCGAAAACAGGTGCTTTTGAGGATGGAGTCCGCAGGAAAGCAGAGAGGGCCAAATTGTCTGTGGCATTTGAAGAGGTTCCAGGAGGCAATGAGGACCAGCATCACTTTTCCCCGCTGGCACCTTTGCTGTGGCAGCAAAAGCTGGACGTTTGTCTTTTTTGCTCCTGAGGTTACCGAAAGCGAAAACAGGTGCTTTTGAGGATGGAGTCCGCAGGAAAGCAGAGAGGGCCAAATTGTCTGTGGCATTTGAAGAGGTTCCAGGAGGCAATGAGGACCAGCATTACTTTTCCCCGCTGGCACCTTTGCTGTGGCAGCAAAAGCTGGACGTTTGTCTTTTTTGCTCCTGAGGCTGCCGAAAGCGAAAACAGGTGCTTTTGAGGATGCAGTCCGCAGGAAAGCAGAGAGGGCCAAATTGTCTGGGGCATTTGAAAGAGTTCCAGGAGGCAGTGAGAACCAGCATTACTTTTACCCGCTGGCACCTTTGCTGTGGCAGCAAAAGCTGGACGTTTGTCTTTTTTGCTCCGGAGGCTGCCGAAAGCGAAAACAGGTGCTTTTGAGGATGGAGTCCGCAGGAAAGCAGAGAGGGCCAAATTGTCTGTGGCATTTGAAAGGGTTCCAGGAGGCAATGAGGACCAGCATTACTTTTCCCCGCTGGCACCTTTGCTGTGGCAGCAAAAGCTGGACGTTTGTCTTTTTTGCTCTGGAGGCTGCCGAAAGCGAAAACAGGTGCTTTTGAGGATGGAGTCCGCAGGAAAGCAGAGAGGGCCAAATTGTCTGTGGCTTTTGAAGAGGTTCCAGGAGGCAATGAGGACCAGCATTACTTTTCCCCGCTGGCACCTTTGCTGTGGCAGCAAAAGCTGGACGTTTGTCTTTTTTGCTCTGGAGGCTGCCGAAAGCGAAAAGAGGTGCTTTTGAGGATGGAGTCCGCAGGAAAGCAGAGAGGGCCAAATTGTCTGTGGCATTTGAAAGGGTTCCAGGAGGCAGTGAGAACCAGCATTACTTTTCCCCGCTGGCACCTTTGCTGTGGCAGCAAAACCTGGACATTTGTCTTTTTTGCTCCTGAGGCTGCCGAAAGCGAAAACAGGTGCTTTTGAGGATGGAGTCCGCAGGAAAGCAGAGAGGGCCAAATTGTCTGGGGCATTTGAAGAGGTTCCAGGACGCAGTGAGAACCAGCATTACTTTTCCTAGCTGGCACCTTTGCTGTGGCAGCAAAACCTGGACGTTTGTCTTTTTTGCTCTGGAGGCTGCCGAAAGCGAAAACAGGTGCTTTTGAGGATGGAGTCTGCAGGAAAGAAGAGAGGGCCAAATTGTCTGTGGCATTTGAAAGAGTTCCAGGAGGTAGTGAGAACCAGCATTACTTTTCCCCGCTGGCACCTTTGCTGTGGCAGCAAAAGCTGGACGTTTGTCTTTTTTGCTCCGGAGGCTGCCGAAAGCGAAAACAGGTGCTTTTGAGGATGGAGTCCGCAGGAAAGCAGAGAGGGCCAAATTGTCTGGGGCATTTGAAAGGGTTCCAGGAGGCAGTGAGAACCAGCATTACTTTTGCCCGCTGGCACCTTTGCTGTGGCAGCAAAAGCTGGACGTTTGTCTTTTTTGCTCCGGAGGCTGCCGAAAGCGAAAACAGGTGCTTTTGAGGATGGAGTCCACAGGAAAGCAGAGAGGGCCAAATTGTCTGTGGCATTTGAAAGGGTTCCAGGAGGCAGTGAGAACCAGCATTACTTTTCCCCGCTGGCACCTTTGCTGTGGCAGCAAAAGCTGGACGTTTGTCTTTTTTGCTCCGGAGGCTGCCGAAAGCGAAAACAGGTACTTTTGAGGATGGAGTCCGCAGGAAAGCAGAGAGGGCCAAATTGTCTGGGGCATTTGAAGAGGTTACAGGACGCAGTGAGAACCAGCATTACTTTTCCTAGCTGGCACCTTTGCTGTGGCAGCAAAAGCTGGACGTTTGTCTTTTTTGCTCTGGAAACTGCCGAAAGCGAAAACAGGTGCTTTTGAGGATGGAGTCCGCAGGAAAGCAGAGAGGGCCAGATTGTCTGTGGCATTTGAAAGAGTTCCAGGAGGTAGTGAGAACCAGCATTACTTTTGCCCGCTGGCACCTTTGCTGTGGCAGCAAAAGCTGGACGTTTGTCTTTTTTGCTCTGGAGGCTGCCGAAAGCAAAAACAGGTGCTTTTGAGGATGGAGTCCGCAGGAAAGCAGAGAGGGCCAAATAGTCTGGGGCATTTGCAAGGGTTCCAGGAGGCAGTGAGAACCAGCATTACTTTTCCCCGCTGGCACCTTTGCTGTGGCAGCAAAAGCTGGACGTTTGTCTTTTTTGCTCCGGAGGTTGCCGAAAGCGAAAACAGGTGCTTTTGAGGATGGAGTCCGCAGGAAGGCAGAGAGGGCCAAATTGTCTGGGGCATTTGAAAGAGTTCTAGGAGGTAGTGAGAACCAGCATTACTTTTCCCCGCTGGCACCTTTGCTGTGGCAGCAAAAGCTGGACGTTTGTCTTTTTTGCTCTGGAGGCTGCCGAAAGCGAAAACAGGTGCTTTTGAGGATGGAGTCCGCAGGAAAGCAGAGAGGGCCAAATTGTCTGGGGCATTTGAAAGAGTTCCAGGAGGCAGTGAGAACCAGCATTACTTTTGCCCGCTGGCACCTTTGCTGTGGCAGCAAAAGCTGGACATTTGTCTTTTTTGCTCCGGAGGTTGCCGAAAGCGAAAACAGGTGCTTTTGAGGATGGAGTCCGCAGGAAAGCAGAGAGGGCCAAATTGTCTGTGGCTTTTGAAGAGGTTCCAGGAGGCAATGAGGACCAGCATTACTTTTGCCCGCTGGCACCTTTGCTGTGGCAGCAAAAGCTGGACGTTTGTCTTTTTTGCTCCGGAGGCTGCCGAAAGCGAAAACAGGTGCTTTTGAGGATGGAGTCCGCAGGAAAGCAGAGAGGGCCAAATTGTCTGGGGCATTTGAAAGAGTTCCAGGAGGCAGTGAGAACCAGCATTACTTTTGCCCGCTGGCACCTTTGCTGTGGCAGGAAAACCTGGACGTTTGTCTTTTTTGCTCCGGAGGCTGCCGAAAGCGAAAACAGGTGCTTTTGAGGATGGAGTCCGCAGGAAAGCAGAGAGGGCCAAATTGTCTGTGGCATTTGAAGAGGTTCCAGGACGCAGTGAGAACCAGCATTACTTTTCCTAGCTGGCACCTTTGCTGTGGCAGCAAAACCGGGACGTTTGTCTTTTTTGCTCTGGAGGCTGCCAAAAGCGAAAACAGCTGCTTTTGAGGATGGAGTCCGCAGGAAAGCAGAGAGGGCCAAATTGTCTGTGCCATTTGAAAGAGTTCCAGGAGGTAGTGAGAACCAGCATTACTTTTCCCCGCTGGCACCTTTGCTGTGGCAGCAAAAGCTGGACGTTTGTCTTTTTTGCTCTGGAGGCTGCCGAAAGCGAAAACAGGTGCTTTTGAGGATGGAGTCCGCAGGAAAGCAGAGAGGGCCAAATTGTCTGGGGCATTTGAAAGGGTTCCAGGAGGCAGTGAGAACCAGCATTACTTTTCCCGGCTGGCACCTTTGCTGTGGCAGCAAAAGCTGGACGTTTGTCTTTTTTGCTCCGGAGGTTGCCGAAAGCGAAAACAGGTGCTTTTGAGGATGGAGTCCGCAGGAAAGCAGAGAGGGCCAAATTGTCTGTGGCATTTGAAGAGGTTCCAGGAGGCAATGAGGACCAGCATCACTTTTCCCCGCTGGCACCTTTGCTGTGGCAGCAAAAGCTGGACGTTTGTCTTTTTTGCTCCTGAGGTTACCGAAAGCGAAAACAGGTGCTTTTGAGGATGGAGTCCGCAGGAAAGCAGAGAGGGCCAAATTGTCTGTGGCATTTGAAGAGGTTCCAGGAGGCAATGAGGACCAGCATTACTTTTCCCCGCTGGCACCTTTGCTGTGGCAGCAAAAGCTGGACGTTTGTCTTTTTTGCTCCTGAGGCTGCCGAAAGCGAAAACAGGTGCTTTTGAGGATGGAGTCCGCAGGAAAGCAGAGAGGGCCAAATTGTCTGGGGCATTTGAAAGAGTTCCAGGAGGCAGTGAGAACCAGCATTACTTTTACCCGCTGGCACCTTTGCTGTGGCAGCAAAAGCTGGACGTTTGTCTTTTTTGCTCCGGAGGCTGCCGAAAGCGAAAACAGGTGCTTTTGAGGATGGAGTCCGCAGGAAAGCAGAGAGGGCCAAATTGTCTGTGGCATTTGAAAGGGTTCCAGGAGGCAATGAGGACCAGCATTACTTTTCCCCGCTGGCACCTTTGCTGTGGCAGCAAAAGCTGGACGTTTGTCTTTTTTGCTCTGGAGGCTGCCGAAAGCGAAAACAGGTGCTTTTGAGGATGGAGTCGGCAGGAAAGCAGAGAGGGCCAAATTGTCTGGGGCATTTGAAAGGGTTCCAGGAGGCAGTGAGAACCAGCATTACTTTTCCCGGCTGGCACCTTTGCTGTGGCAGCAAAAGCTGGACGTTTGTCTTTTTTGCTCCGGAGGCTGCCGAAATCGAAAACAGGTGCTTTTGAGGATGGAGTCCGCAGGAAAGCAGAGAGGGCCAAATTGTCTGTGGCATTTGAAGAGGTTCCAGGACGCAGTGAGAACCAGCATTACTTTTGCCCGCTGGCACCTTTGCTGTGGCAGCAAAACCTGGACGTTTGTCTTTTTTGCTCCGGAGGATGCCGAAAGCGAAAACAGGTGCTTTTGAGGATGGAGTCCGCAGGAAAGCAGAGAGGGCCAAATTGTCTGTGGCTTTTGAAGAGGTTCCAGGAGGCAATGAGGACCAGCATTACTTTTGCCCGCTAGCACCTTTGCTGTGGCAGCAAAACCGGGACGTTTGTCTTTTTTGCTCCGGAGGCTGCCGAAAGCGAAAACAAGTGCTTTTGAGGATGGAGTCCGCAGGAAAGCAGAGAGGGCCAAATTGTCTGTGGCATTTGAAGAGGTTCCAGGAGGCAATGAGGACCAGCATTACTTTTGCCCGCTGGCACCTTTGCTGTGGCAGCAAAAGCTGGACGTTTGTCTTTTTTGCTCCGGAGGTTGCCGAAAGCGAAAAAAGGTGCTTTTGAGGATGGAGTCCGCAGGAAAGCAGAGAGGGCCAAATTGTCTGGGGCATTTGAAAGGGTTCCAGGAGGCAGTGAGAACCAGCATTACTTTTCCCCGCTGGCACCTCTGGTGTGGCAGCAAAAGCTGGACGTTTGTCTTTTTTGCTCCTGAGGATGCCGAAAGCGAAAACAGGTGCTTTTGAGGATGGAGTCCGCAGGAAAGCAGAGAGGGCCAAATTGTCTGTGGCTTTTGAAGAGGTTCCAGGAGGCAATGAGGACCAGCATTACTTTTCCCCGCTGGCACCTTTGCTGTGGCAGCAAAAGCTGGACGTTTGTCTTTTTTGCTCTGGAGGCTGCCGAAAGCGAAAAGAGGTGCTTTTGAGGATGGAGTCCGCAGGAAAGCAGAGAGGGCCAAATTGTCTGTGGCATTTGAAAGAGTTCCAGGAGGCAGTGAGAACCAGCATTACTTTTCCCCGCTGGCACCTTTGCTGTGGCAGGAAAACCTGGACGTTTGTCTTTTTTGCTCCGGAGGCTGCCGAAAGCGAAAACAGGTGCTTTTGAGGATGGAGTCCGCAGGAAAGCAGAGAGGGCCAAATTGTCTGGGGCATTTGAAGAGGTTCCAGGACGCAGTGAGAACCAGCATTACTTTTCCTAGCTGGCACCTTTGCTGTGGCAGCAAAACCTGGACGTTTGTCTTTTTTGCTCTGGAGGCTGCCGAAAGCGAAAACAGGTGCTTTTGAGGATGGAGTCTGCAGGAAAGAAGAGAGGGCCAAATTGTCTGTGGCATTTGAAAGAGTTCCAGGAGGTAGTGAGAACCAGCATTACTTTTCCCCGCTGGCACCTTTGCTGTGGCAGCAAAAGCTGGACGTTTGTCTTTTTTGCTCCGGAGGCTGCCGAAAGCGAAAACAGGTGCTTTTGAGGATGGAGTCCGCAGGAAAGCAGAGAGGGCCAAATTGTCTGGGGCATTTGAAAGGGTTCCAGGAGGCAGTGAGAACCAGCATTACTTTTGCCCGCTGGCACCTTTGCTGTGGCAGCAAAAGCTGGACGTTTGTCTTTTTTGCTCCGGAGGCTGCCGAAAGCGAAAACAGGTGCTTTTGAGGATGGAGTCCACAGGAAAGCAGAGAGGGCCAAATTGTCTGGGGCATTTGAAGAGGTTCCAGGAGGCAGTGAGAACCAGCATTACTTTTCCTAGCTGGCACCTTTGCTGTGGCAGCAAAAGCTGGACGTTTGTCTTTTTTGCTCTGGAAACTGCCGAAAGCGAAAAGAGGTGCTTTTGAGGATGGAGTCCGCAGGAAAGCAGAGAGGGCCAAATTGTCTGGGGCATTTGAAAGGGTTCCAGGAGGCAGTGAGAACCAGCATTACTTTTCCCCGCTGGCACCTCTGCTGTGGCAGCAAAAGCTGGACGTTTGTCTTTTTTGCTAATGAGGATGCCGAAAGCGAAAACAGGTGCTTTTGAGGATGGAGTCCGCAGGAAAGCAGAGAGGGCCAAATTGTCTGTGGCTTTTGAAGAGGTTCCAGGAGGCAATGAGGACCAGCATTACTTTTCCCCGCTGGCACCTTTGCTGTGGCAGCAAAAGCTGGACGTTTGTCTTTTTTGCTCTGGAGGCTGCCGAAAGCGAAAAGAGGTGCTTTTGAGGATGGAGTCCGCAGGAAAGCAGAGAGGGCCAAATTGTCTGTGGCATTTGAAAGGGTTCCAGGAGGCAGTGAGAACCAGCATTACTTTTCCCCGCTGGCACCTTTGCTGTGGCAGGAAAACCTGGCCGTTTGTCTTTTTTGCTCCTGAGGCTGCCGAAAGCGAAAACAGGTGCTTTTGAGGATGGAGTCCGCAGGAAAGCAGAGAGGGCCAAATTGTCTGGGGCATTTGAAGAGGTTCCAGGACGCAGTGAGAACCAGCATTACTTTTCCTAGCTGGCACCTTTGCTGTGGCAGCAAAACCTGGACGTTTGTCTTTTTTGCTCTGGAGGCTGCCGAAAGCGAAAACAGGTGCTTTTGAGGATGGAGTCTGCAGGAAAGAAGAGAGGGCCAAATTGTCTGTGGCATTTGAAAGAGTTCCAGGAGGTAGTGAGAACCAGCATTACTTTTCCCCGCTGGCACCTTTGCTGTGGCAGCAAAAGCTGGACGTTTGTCTTTTTTGCTCCGGAGGCTGCCGAAAGCGAAAACAGGTGCTTTTGAGGATGGAGTCCGCAGGAAAGCAGAGAGGGCCAAATTGTCTGTGGCATTTGAAGAGGTTCCAGGAGGCAATGAGGACCAGCATCACTTTTCCCCGCTGGCACCTTTGCTGTGGCAGCAAAAGCTGGACGTTTGTCTTTTTTGCTCCTGAGGTTACCGAAAGCGAAAACAGGTGCTTTTGAGGATGGAGTCCGCAGGAAAGCAGAGAGGGCCAAATTGTCTGTGGCATTTGAAGAGGTTCCAGGAGGCAATGAGGACCAGCATTACTTTTCCCCGCTGGCACCTTTGCTGTGGCAGCAAAAGCTGGACGTTTGTCTTTTTTGCTCCTGAGGCTGCCGAAAGCGAAAACAGGTGCTTTTGAGGATGCAGTCCGCAGGAAAGCAGAGAGGGCCAAATTGTCTGGGGCATTTGAAAGAGTTCCAGGAGGCAATGAGGACCAGCATTACTTTTCCCCGCTGGCACCTTTGCTGTGGCAGCAAAAGCTGGACGTTTGTCTTTTTTGCTCTGGAGGCTGCCGAAAGCGAAAACAGGTGCTTTTGAGGATGGAGTCGGCAGGAAAGCAGAGAGGGCCAAATTGTCTGGGGCATTTGAAAGGGTTCCAGGAGGCAGTGAGAACCAGCATTACTTTTCCCGGCTGGCACCTTTGCTGTGGCAGCAAAAGCTGGACGTTTGTCTTTTTTGCTCCGGAGGCTGCCGAAAGCGAAAACAGGTGCTTTTGAGGATGGAGTCCGCAGGAAAGCAGAGAGGGCCAAATTGTCTGTGGCATTTGAAGAGGTTCCAGGACGCAGTGAGAACCAGCATTACTTTTGCCCGCTGGCACCTTTGCTGTGGCAGCAAAACCTGGACGTTTGTCTTTTTTGCTCCGGAGGATGCCGAAAGCGAAAACAGGTGCTTTTGAGGATGGAGTCCGCAGGAAAGCAGAGAGGGCCAAATTGTCTGTGGCTTTTGAAGAGGTTCCAGGAGGCAATGAGGACCAGCATTACTTTTGCCCGCTGGCACCTTTGCTGTGGCAGCAAAACCGGGACGTTTGTCTTTTTTGCTCCGGAGGCTGCCGAAAGCGAAAAGAGGTGCTTTTGAGGATGGAGTCCGCAGGAAAGCAGAGAGGGCCAAATTGTCTGTGGCATTTGAAGAGGTTCCAGGAGGCAATGAGGACCAGCATTACTTTTGCCCGCTGGCACCTTTGCTGTGGCAGCAAAAGCTGGACGTTTGTCTTTTTTGCTCCGGAGGTTGCCGAAAGCGAAAAGAGGTGCTTTTGAGGATGGAGTCCGCAGGAAAGCAGAGAGGGCCAAATTGTCTGGGGCATTTGAAAGGGTTCCAGGAGGCAGTGAGAACCAGCATTACTTTTCCCCGCTGGCACCTCTGCTGTGGCAGCAAAAGCTGGACGTTTGTCTTTTTTGCTCCTGCGGATGCCGAAAGCGAAAACAGGTGCTTTTGAGGATGGAGTCCGCAGGAAAGCAGAGAGGGCCAAATTGTCTGTGGCTTTTGAAGAGGTTCCAGGAGGCAATGAGGACCAGCATTACTTTTCCCCGCTGGCACCTTTGCTGTGGCAGCAAAAGCTGGACGTTTGTCTTTTTTGCTCTGGAGGCTGCCGAAAGCGAAAAGAGGTGCTTTTGAGGATGGAGTCCGCAGGAAAGCAGAGAGGGCCAAATTGTCTGTGGCATTTGAAAGAGTTCCAGGAGGCAGTGAGAACCAGCATTACTTTTCCCCGCTGGCACCTTTGCTGTGGCAGGAAAACCTGGACGTTTGTCTTTTTTGCTCCTGAGGCTGCCGAAAGCGAAAACAGGTGCTTTTGAGGATGGAGTCCGCAGGAAAGCAGAGAGGGCCAAATTGTCTGGGGCATTTGAAGAGGTTCCAGGACGCAGTGAGAACCAGCATTACTTTTCCTAGCTGGCACCTTTGCTGTGGCAGCAAAACCTGGACGTTTGTCTTTTTTGCTCTGGAGGCTGCCGAAAGCGAAAACAGGTGCTTTTGAGGATGGAGTCTGCAGGAAAGAAGAGAGGGCCAAATTGTCTGTGGCATTTGAAAGAGTTCCAGGAGGTAGTGAGAACCAGCATTACTTTTCCCCGCTGGCACCTTTGCTGTGGCAGCAAAAGCTGGACGTTTGTCTTTTTTGCTCCGGAGGCTGCCGAAAGCGAAAACAGGTGCTTTTGAGGATGGAGTCCGCAGGAAAGCAGAGAGGGCCAAATTGTCTGGGGCATTTGAAAGGGTTCCAGGAGGCAGTGAGAACCAGCATTACTTTTGCCCGCTGGCACCTTTGCTGTGGCAGCAAAAGCTGGACGTTTGTCTTTTTTGCTCCGGAGGCTGCCGAAAGCGAAAACAGGTGCTTTTGAGGATGCAGTCCACAGGAAAGCAGAGAGGGCCAAATTGTCTGGGGCATTTGAAGAGGTTCCAGGAGGCAGTGAGAACCAGCATTACTTTTCCTAGCTGGCACCTTTGCTGTGGCAGCAAAAGCTGGACGTTTGTCTTTTTTGCTCTGGAAACTGCCGAAAGCGAAAAGAGGTGCTTTTGAGGATGGAGTCCGCAGGAAAGCAGAGAGGGCCAAATTGTCTGGGGCATTTGAAAGGGTTCCAGGAGGCAGTGAGAACCAGCATTACTTTTCCCCGCTGGCACCTTTGCTGTGGCAGCAAAAGCTGGACGTTTGTCTTTTTTGCTCCGGAGGCTGCCGAAAGCGAAAACAGGTGCTTTTGAGGATGGAGTCCACAGGAAAGCAGAGAGGGCCAAATTGTCTGGGGCATTTGAAGAGGTTCCAGGAGGCAGTGAGAACCAGCATTACTTTTCCTAGCTGGCACCTTTGCTGTGGCAGCAAAAGCTGGACGTTTGTCTTTTTTGCTCTGGAAACTGCCGAAAGCGAAAAGAGGTGCTTTTGAGGATGGAGTCCGCAGGAAAGCAGAGAGGGCCAAATTGTCTGGGGCATTTGAAAGGGTTCCAGGAGGCAGTGAGAACCAGCATTACTTTTCCCCGCTGGCACCTCTGCTGTGGCAGCAAAAGCTGGACGTTTGTCTTTTTTGCTCCTGAGGATGCCGAAAGCGAAAACAGGTGCTTTTGAGGATGGAGTCCGCAGGAAAGCAGAGAGGGCCAAATTGTCTGTGGCTTTTGAAGAGGTTCCAGGAGGCAATGAGGACCAGCATTACTTTTCCCCGCTGGCACCTTTGCTGTGGCAGCAAAACCTGGACGTTTGTCTTTTTTGCTCTGGAGGCTGCCGAAAGCGAAAAGAGGTGCTTTTGAGGATGGAGTCCGCAGGAAAGCAGAGAGGGCCAAATTGTCTGTGGCATTTGAAAGGGTTCCAGGAGGCAGTGAGAACCAGCATTACTTTTCCCCGCTGGCACCTTTGCTGTGGCAGGAAAACCTGGACGTTTGTCTTTTTTGCTCCTGAGGCTGCCGAAAGCGAAAACAGGTGCTTTTGAGGATGGAGTCCGCAGGAAAGCAGAGAGGGCCAAATTGTCTGGGGCATTTGAAGAGGTTACAGGACGCAGTGAGAACCAGCATTACTTTTCCTAGCTGGCACCTTTGCTGTGGCAGCAAAAGCTGGACGTTTGTCTTTTTTGCTCTGGAAACTGCCGAAAGCGAAAACAGGTGCTTTTGAGGATGGAGTCCGCAGGAAAGCAGAGAGGGCCAGATTGTCTGTGGCATTTGAAAGAGTTCCAGGAGGTAGTGAGAACCAGCATTACTTTTCCCCGCTGGCACCTTTGCTGTGGCAGCAAAAGCTGGACGTTTGTCTTTTTTGCTCTGGAGGCTGCCGAAAGCGAAAACAGGTGCTTTTGAGGATGGAGTCGGCAGGAAAGCAGAGAGGGCCAAATTGTCTGGGGCATTTGAAAGGGTTCCAGGAGGCAGTGAGAACCAGCATTACTTTTCCCGGCTGGCACCTTTGCTGTGGCAGCAAAAGCTGGACGTTTGTCTTTTTTGCTCCGGAGGCTGCCGAAAGCGAAAACAGGTGCTTTTGAGGATGGAGTCCGCAGGAAAGCAGAGAGGGCCAAATTGTCTGTGGCATTTGAAGAGGTTCCAGGACGCAGTGAGAACCAGCATTACTTTTGCCCGCTGGCACCTCTGCTGTGGCAGCAAAAGCTGGACGTTTGTCTTTTTTGCTCCGGAGGATGCCGAAAGCGAAAACAGGTGCTTTTGAGGATGGAGTCCGCAGGAAAGCAGAGAGGGCCAAATTGTCTGTGGCTTTTGAAGAGGTTCCAGGAGGCAATGAGGACCAGCATTACTTTTGCCCGCTGGCACCTTTGCTGTGGCAGCAAAAGCTGGACGTTTGTCTTTTTTGCTCCGGAGGCTGCCGAAAGCGAAAACAAGTGCTTTTGAGGATGGAGTCCGCAGGAAAGCAGAGAGGGCCAAATTGTCTGTGGCATTTGAAGAGGTTCCAGGAGGCAATGAGGACCAGCATTACTTTTGCCCGCTGGCACCTTTGCTGTGGCAGCAAAAGCTGGACGTTTGTCTTTTTTGCTCCGGAGGTTGCCGAAAGCGAAAAGAGGTGCTTTTGAGGATGGAGTCCGCAGGAAAGCAGAGAGGGCCAAATTGTCTGGGGCATTTGAAAGGGTTCCAGGAGGCAGTGAGAACCAGCATTACTTTTCCCCGCTGGCACCTCTGCTGTGGCAGCAAAAGCTGGACGTTTGTCTTTTTTGCTCCTGAGGATGCCGAAAGCGAAAACAGGTGCTTTTGAGGATGGAGTCCGCAGGAAAGCAGAGAGGGCCAAATTGTCTGTGGCTTTTGAAGAGGTTCCAGGAGGCAATGAGGACCAGCATTACTTTTGCCCGCTGGCACCTTTGCTGTGGCAGCAAAAGCTGGACGTTTGTCTTTTTTGCTCTGGAGGCTGCCGAAATCGAAAAGAGGTGCTTTTGAGGATGGAGTCCGCAGGAAAGCAGAGAGGGCCAAATTGTCTGTGGCATTTGAAAGGGTTCCAGGAGGCAGTGAGAACCAGCATTACTTTTCCCCGCTGGCACCTTTGCTGTGGCAGCAAAACCTGGACGTTTGTCTTTTTTGCTCTGGAGGCTGCCGAAAGCGAAAACAGGTGCTTTTGAGGATGGAGTCTGCAGGAAAGAAGAGAGGGCCAAATTGTCTGTGGCATTTGAAAGAGTTCCAGGAGGTAGTGAGAACCAGCATTACTTTTCCCCGCTGGCACCTTTGCTGTGGCAGCAAAAGCTGGACGTTTGTCTTTTTTGCTCCGGAGGCTGCCGAAAGCGAAAACAGGTGCTTTTGAGGATGGAGTCCGCAGGAAAGCAGAGAGGGCCAAATTGTCTGGGGCATTTGAAAGGGTTCCAGGAGGCAGTGAGAACCAGCATTACTTTTCCCCGCTGGCACCTTTGCTGTGGCAGGAAAACCTGGCCGTTTGTCTTTTTTGCTCCTGAGGCTGCCGAAAGCGAAAACAGGTGCTTTTGAGGATGGAGTCCGCAGGAAAGCAGAGAGGGCCAAATTGTCTGGGGCATTTGAAGAGGTTCCAGGACGCAGTGAGAACCAGCATTACTTTTCCTAGCTGGCACCTTTGCTGTGGCAGCAAAACCTGGACGTTTGTCTTTTTTGCTCTGGAGGCTGCCGAAAGCGAAAACAGGTGCTTTTGAGGATGGAGTCTGCAGGAAAGAAGAGAGGGCCAAATTGTCTGTGGCATTTGAAAGAGTTCCAGGAGGTAGTGAGAACCAGCATTACTTTTCCCCGCTGGCACCTTTGCTGTGGCAGCAAAAGCTGGACGTTTGTCTTTTTTGCTCCGGAGGCTGCCGAAAGCGAAAACAGGTGCTTTTGAGGATGGAGTCCGCAGGAAAGCAGAGAGGGCCAAATTGTCTGTGGCATTTGAAGAGGTTCCAGGAGGCAATGAGGACCAGCATCACTTTTCCCCGCTGGCACCTTTGCTGTGGCAGCAAAAGCTGGACGTTTGTCTTTTTTGCTCCTGAGGTTACCGAAAGCGAAAACAGGTGCTTTTGAGGATGGAGTCCGCAGGAAAGCAGAGAGGGCCAAATTGTCTGTGGCATTTGAAGAGGTTCCAGGAGGCAATGAGGACCAGCATTACTTTTCCCCGCTGGCACCTTTGCTGTGGCAGCAAAAGCTGGACGTTTGTCTTTTTTGCTCCTGAGGCTGCCGAAAGCGAAAACAGGTGCTTTTGAGGATGCAGTCCGCAGGAAAGCAGAGAGGGCCAAATTGTCTGGGGCATTTGAAAGAGTTCCAGGAGGCAGTGAGAACCAGCATTACTTTTACCCGCTGGCACCTTTGCTGTGGCAGCAAAAGCTGGACGTTTGTCTTTTTTGCTCCGGAGGCTGCCGAAAGCGAAAACAGGTGCTTTTGAGGATGGAGTCCGCAGGAAAGCAGAGAGGGCCAAATTGTCTGTGGCATTTGAAAGGGTTCCAGAAGGCAATGAGGACCAGCATTACTTTTCCCCGCTGGCACCTTTGCTGTGGCAGCAAAAGCTGGACGTTTGTCTTTTTTGCTCTGGAGGCTGCCGAAAGCGAAAACAGGTGCTTTTGAGGATGGAGTCGGCAGGAAAGCAGAGAGGGCCAAATTGTCTGGGGCATTCTAAAGGGTTCCAGGAGGCAGTGAGAACCAGCATTACTTTTCCCGGCTGGCACCTTTGCTGTGGCAGCAAAAGCTGGACGTTTGTCTTTTTTGCTCCGGAGGCTGCCGAAAGCGAAAACAGGTGCTTTTGAGGATGGAGTCCGCAGGAAAGCAGAGAGGGCCAAATTGTCTGTGGCATTTGAAGAGGTTCCAGGACGCAGTGAGAACCAGCATTACTTTTGCCCGCTGGCACCTTTGCTGTGGCAGCAAAACCTGGACGTTTGTCTTTTTTGCTCCGGAGGATGCCGAAAGCGAAAACAGGTGCTTTTGAGGATGGAGTCCGCAGGAAAGCAGAGAGGGCCAAATTGTCTGTGGCTTTTGAAGAGGTTCCAGGAGGCAATGAGGACCAGCATTACTTTTGCCCGCTGGCACCTTTGCTGTGGCAGCAAAACTGGGACGTTTGTCTTTTTTGCTCCGGAGGCTGCCGAAAGCGAAAACAAGTGCTTTTGAGGATGGAGTCCGCAGGAAAGCAGAGAGGGCCAAATTGTCTGTGGCATTTGAAGAGGTTCCAGGAGGCAATGAGGACCAGCATTACTTTTGCCCGCTGGCACCTTTGCTGTGGCAGCAAAAGCTGGACGTTTGTCTTTTTTGCTCCGGAGGTTGCCGAAAGCGAAAAGAGGTGCTTTTGAGGATGGAGTCCGCAGGAAAGCAGAGAGGGCCAAATTGTCTGGGGCATTTGAAAGGGTTCCAGGAGGCAGTGAGAACCAGCATTACTTTTCCCCGCTGGCACCTCTGCTGTGGCAGCAAAAGCTGGACGTTTGTCTTTTTTGCTCCTGAGGATGCCGAAAGCGAAAACAGGTGCTTTTGAGGATGGAGTCCGCAGGAAAGCAGAGAGGGCCAAATTGTCTGTGGCTTTTGAAGAGGTTCCAGGAGGCAATGAGGACCAGCATTACTTTTCCCCGCTGGCACCTTTGCTGTGGCAGCAAAAGCTGGACGTTTGTCTTTTTTGCTCTGGAGGCTGCCGAAAGCGAAAAGAGGTGCTTTTGAGGATGGAGTCCGCAGGAAAGCAGAGAGGGCCAAATTGTCTGTGGCATTTGAAAGAGTTCCAGGAGGCAGTGAGAACCAGCATTACTTTTCCCCGCTGGCACCTTTGCTGTGGCAGGAAAACCTGGACGTTTGTCTTTTTTGCTCCTGAGGCTGCCGAAAGCGAAAACAGGTGCTTTTGAGGATGGAGTCCGCAGGAAAGCAGAGAGGGCCAAATTGTCTGGGGCATTTGAAGAGGTTCCAGGACGCAGTGAGAACCAGCATTACTTTTCCTAGCTGGCACCTTTGCTGTGGCAGCAAAACCTGGACGTTTGTCTTTTTTGCTCTGGAGGCTGCCGAAAGCGAAAACAGGTGCTTTTGAGGATGGAGTCTGCAGGAAAGAAGAGAGGGCCAAATTGTCTGTGGCATTTGAAAGAGTTCCAGGAGGTAGTGAGAACCAGCATTACTTTTCCCCGCTGGCACCTTTGCTGTGGCAGCAAAAGCTGGACGTTTGTCTTTTTTGCTCCGGAGGCTGCCGAAAGCGAAAACAGGTGCTTTTGAGGATGGAGTCCGCAGGAAAGCAGAGAGGGCCAAATTGTCTGGGGCATTTGAAAGGGTTCCAGGAGGCAGTGAGAACCAGCATTACTTTTGCCCGCTGGCACCTTTGCTGTGGCAGCAAAAGCTGGACGTTTGTCTTTTTTGCTCCGGAGGCTGCCGAAAGCGAAAACAGGTGCTTTTGAGGATGGAGTCCACAGGAAAGCAGAGAGGGCCAAATTGTCTGGGGCATTTGAAGAGGTTCCAGGAGGCAGTGAGAACCAGCATTACTTTTCCTAGCTGGCACCTTTGCTGTGGCAGCAAAAGCTGGACGTTTGTCTTTTTTGCTCTGGAAACTGCCGAAAGCGAAAAGAGGTGCTTTTGAGGATGGAGTCCGCAGGAAAGCAGAGAGGGCCAAATTGTCTGGGGCATTTGAAAGGGTTCCAGGAGGCAGTGAGAACCAGCATTACTTTTCCCCGCTGGCACCTCTGCTGTGGCAGCAAAAGCTGGACGTTTGTCTTTTTTGCTCCTGAGGATGCCGAAAGCGAAAACAGGTGCTTTTGAGGATGGAGTCCGCAGGAAAGCAGAGAGGGCCAAATTGTCTGTGGCTTTTGAAGAGGTTCCAGGAGGCAATGAGGACCAGCATTACTTTTCCCCGCTGGCACCTTTGCTGTGGCAGCAAAAGCTGGACGTTTGTCTTTTTTGCTCTGGAGGCTGCCGAAAGCGAAAAGAGGTGCTTTTGAGGATGGAGTCCGCAGGAAAGCAGAGAGGGCCAAATTGTCTGTGGCATTTGAAAGGGTTCCAGGAGGCAGTGAGAACCAGCATTACTTTTCCCCGCTGGCACCTTTGCTGTGGCAGGAAAACCTGGACGTTTGTCTTTTTTGCTCCTGAGGCTGCCGAAAGCGAAAACAGGTGCTTTTGAGGATGGAGTCCGCAGGAAAGCAGAGAGGGCCAAATTGTCTGGGGCATTTGAAGAGGTTCCAGGACGCAGTGAGAACCAGCATTACTTTTCCTAGCTGGCACCTTTGCTGTGGCAGCAAAACCTGGACGTTTGTCTTTTTTGCTCTGGAGGCTGCCGAAAGCGAAAACAGGTGCTTTTGAGGATGGAGTCTGCAGGAAAGAAGAGAGGGCCAAATTGTCTGTGGCATTTGAAAGAGTTCCAGGAGGTAGTGAGAACCAGCATTACTTTTCCCCGCTGGCACCTTTGCTGTGGCAGCAAAAGCTGGACGTTTGTCTTTTTGCTCCGGAGGCTGCCGAAAGCGAAAACAGGTGCTTTTGAGGATGGAGTCCGCAGGAAAGCAGAGAGGGCCAAATTGTCTGGGGCATTTGAAAGGGTTCCAGGAGGCAGTGAGAACCAGCATTACTTTTGCCCGCTGGCACCTTTGCTGTGGCAGCAAAAGCTGGACGTTTGTCTTTTTTGCTCCGGAGGCTGCCGAAAGCGAAAACAGGTGCTTTTGAGGATGGAGTCCACAGGAAAGCAGAGAGGGCCAAATTGTCTGTGGCATTTGAAAGGGTTCCAGGAGGCAGTGAGAACCAGCATTACTTTTCCCCGCTGGCACCTTTGCTGTAGCAGCAAAACCTGGACGTTTGTCTTTTTTGCTCCTGAGGTTGCCGAAAGCGAAAACAGGTACTTTTGAGGATGGAGTCCGCAGGAAAGCAGAGAGGGCCAAATTGTCTGGGGCATTTGAAGAGGTTCCAGGACGCAGTGAGAACCAGCATTACTTTTCCTAGCTGGCACCTTTGCTGTGGCAGCAAAAGCTGGACGTTTGTCTTTTTTGCTCTGGAAACTGCCGAAAGCGAAAACAGGTGCTTTTGAGGATGGAGTCCGCAGGAAAGCAGAGAGGGCCAGATTGTCTGTGGCATTTGAAAGAGTTCCAGGAGGTAGTGAGAACCAGCATTACTTTTCCCCGCTGGCACCTTTGCTGTGGCAGCAAAAGCTGGACGTTTGTCTTTTTTGCTCTGGAGGCTGCCGAAAGCGAAAACAGGTGCTTTTGAGGATGGAGTCGGCAGGAAAGCAGAGAGGGCCAAATTGTCTGGGGCATTTGAAAGGGTTCCAGGAGGCAGTGAGAACCAGCATTACTTTTCCCGGCTGGCACCTTTGCTGTGGCAGCAAAAGCTGGACGTTTGTCTTTTTTGCTCCGGAGGCTGCCGAAAGCGAAAACAGGTGCTTTTGAGGATGGAGTCCGCAGGAAAGCAGAGAGGGCCAAATTGTCTGTGGCATTTGAAGAGGTTCCAGGACGCAGTGAGAACCAGCATTACTTTTGCCCGCTGGCACCTCTGCTGTGGCAGCAAAAGCTGGACGTTTGTCTTTTTTGCTCCGGAGGATGCCGAAAGCGAAAACAGGTGCTTTTGAGGATGGAGTCCGCAGGAAAGCAGAGAGGGCCAAATTGTCTGTGGCTTTTGAAGAGGTTCCAGGAGGCAATGAGGACCAGCATTACTTTTGCCCGCTGGCACCTTTGCTGTGGCAGCAAAAGCTGGACGTTTGTCTTTTTTGCTCCGGAGGCTGCCGAAAGCGAAAACAAGTGCTTTTGAGGATGGAGTCCGCAGGAAAGCAGAGAGGGCCAAATTGTCTGTGGCATTTGAAGAGGTTCCAGGAGGCAATGAGGACCAGCATTACTTTTGCCCGCTGGCACCTTTGCTGTGGCAGCAAAAGCTGGACGTTTGTCTTTTTTGCTCCGGAGGTTGCCGAAAGCGAAAAGAGGTGCTTTTGAGGATGGAGTCCGCAAGAAAGCAGAGAGGGCCAAATTGTCTGGGGCATTTGAAAGGGTTCCAGGAGGCAGTGAGAACCAGCATTACTTTTCCCCGCTGGCACCTCTGCTGTGGCAGCAAAAGCTGGACGTTTGTCTTTTTTGCTCCTGAGGATGCCGAAAGCGAAAACAGGTGCTTTTGAGGATGGAGTCCGCAGGAAAGCAGAGAGGGCCAAATTGTCTGTGGCTTTTGAAGAGGTTCCAGGAGGCAATGAGGACCAGCATTACTTTTCCCCGCTGGCACCTTTGCTGTGGCAGCAAAAGCTGGACGTTTGTCTTTTTTGCTCTGGAGGCTGCCGAAATCGAAAAGAGGTGCTTTTGAGGATGGAGTCCGCAGGAAAGCAGAGAGGGCCAAATTGTCTGTGGCATTTGAAAGGGTTCCAGGAGGCAGTGAGAACCAGCATTACTTTTCCCCGCTGGCACCTTTGCTGTGGCAGCAAAACCTGGACGTTTGTCTTTTTTGCTCTGGAGGCTGCCGAAAGCGAAAACAGGTGCTTTTGAGGATGGAGTCTGCAGGAAAGAAGAGAGGGCCAAATTGTCTGTGGCATTTGAAAGAGTTCCAGGAGGTAGTGAGAACCAGCATTACTTTTCCCCGCTGGCACCTTTGCTGTGGCAGCAAAAGCTGGACGTTTGTCTTTTTTGCTCCGGAGGCTGCCGAAAGCGAAAACAGGTGCTTTTGAGGATGGAGTCCGCAGGAAAGCAGAGAGGGCCAAATTGTCTGGGGCATTTGAAAGGGTTCCAGGAGGCAGTGAGAACCAGCATTACTTTTGCCCGCTGGCACCTTTGCTGTGGCAGCAAAAGCTGGACGTTTGTCTTTTTTGCTCCGGAGGCTGCCGAAAGCGAAAACAGGTGCTTTTGAGGATGGAGTCCACAGGAAAGCAGAGAGGGCCAAATTGTCTGGGGCATTTGAAGAGGTTCCAGGAGGCAGTGAGAACCAGCATTACTTTTCCTAGCTGGCACCTTTGCTGTGGCAGCAAAAGCTGGACGTTTGTCTTTTTTGCTCTGGAAACTGCCGAAAGCGAAAACAGGTGCTTTTGAGGATGGAGTCCGCAGGAAAGCAGAGAGGGCCAAATTGTCTGGGGCATTTGAAAGGGTTCCAGGAGGCAGTGAGAACCAGCATTACTTTTCCCCGCTGGCACCTCTGCTGTGGCAGCAAAAGCTGGACGTTTGTCTTTTTTGCTCCTGAGGATGCCGAAAGCGAAAACAGGTGCTTTTGAGGATGGAGTCCGCAGGAAAGCAGAGAGGGCCAAATTGTCTGTGGCTTTTGAAGAGGTTCCAGGAGGCAATGAGGACCAGCATTACTTTTCCCCGCTGGCACCTTTGCTGTGGCAGCAAAAGCTGGACGTTTGTCTTTTTTGCTCTGGAGGCTGCCGAAAGCGAAAAGAGGTGCTTTTGAGGATGGAGTCCGCAGGAAAGCAGAGAGGGCCAAATTGTCTGTGGCATTTGAAAGGGTTCCAGGAGGCAGTGAGAACCAGCATTACTTTTCCCCGCTGGCACCTTTGCTGTGGCAGGAAAACCTGGACGTTTGTCTTTTTTGCTCCTGAGGCTGCCGAAAGCGAAAACAGGTGCTTTTGAGGATGGAGTCCGCAGGAAAGCAGAGAGGGCCAAATTGTCTGGGGCATTTGAAGAGGTTCCAGGACGCAGTGAGAACCAGCATTACTTTTCCTAGCTGGCACCTTTGCTGTGGCAGCAAAACCTGGACGTTTGTCTTTTTTGCTCTGGAGGCTGCCGAAAGCGAAAACAGGTGCTTTTGAGGATGGAGTCTGCAGGAAAGAAGAGAGGGCCAAATTGTCTGTGGCATTTGAAAGAGTTCCAGGAGGTAGTGAGAACCAGCATTACTTTTCCCCGCTGGCACCTTTGCTGTGGCAGCAAAAGCTGGACGTTTGTCTTTTTTGCTCCGGAGGCTGCCGAAAGCGAAAACAGGTGCTTTTGAGGATGGAGTCCGCAGGAAAGCAGAGAGGGCCAAATTGTCTGGGGCATTTGAAAGGGTTCCAGGAGGCAGTGAGAACCAGCATTACTTTTGCCCGCTGGCACCTTTGCTGTGGCAGCAAAAGCTGGACGTTTGTCTTTTTTGCTCCGGAGGCTGCCGAAAGCGAAAACAGGTGCTTTTGAGGATGGAGTCCACAGGAAAGCAGAGAGGGCCAAATTGTCTGTGGCATTTGAAAGGGTTCCAGGAGGCAGTGAGAACCAGCATTACTTTTCCCCGCTGGCACCTTTGCTGTAGCAGCAAAACCTGGACGTTTGTCTTTTTTGCTCCTGAGGTTGCCGAAAGCGAAAACAGGTACTTTTGAGGATGGAGTCCGCAGGAAAGCAGAGAGGGCCAAATTGTCTGGGGCATTTGAAGAGGTTACAGGACGCAGTGAGAACCAGCATTACTTTTCCTAGCTGGCACCTTTGCTGTGGCAGCAAAAGCTGGACGTTTGTCTTTTTTGCTCTGGAAACTGCCGAAAGCGAAAACAGGTGCTTTTGAGGATGGAGTCCGCAGGAAAGCAGAGAGGGCCAGATTGTCTGTGGCATTTGAAAGAGTTCCAGGAGGTAGTGAGAACCAGCATTACTTTTCCCCGCTGGCACCTTTGCTGTGGCAGCAAAAGCTGGACGTTTGTCTTTTTTGCTCTGGAGGCTGCCGAAAGCGAAAACAGGTGCTTTTGAGGATGGAGTCGGCAGGAAAGCAGAGAGGGCCAAATTGTCTGGGGCATTTGAAAGGGTTCCAGGAGGCAGTGAGAACCAGCATTACTTTTCCCGGCTGGCACCTTTGCTGTGGCAGCAAAAGCTGGACGTTTGTCTTTTTTGCTCCGGAGGCTGCCGAAAGCGAAAACAGGTGCTTTTGAGGATGGAGTCCGCAGGAAAGCAGAGAGGGCCAAATTGTCTGTGGAATTTGAAGAGGTTCCAGGACGCAGTGAGAACCAGCATTACTTTTGCCCGCTGGCACCTTTGCTGTGGCAGCAAAACCTGGACGTTTGTCTTTTTTGCTCCGGAGGATGCCGAAAGCGAAAACAGGTGCTTTTGAGGATGGAGTCCGCAGGAAAGCAGAGAGGGCCAAATTGTCTGTGGCTTTTGAAGAGGTTCCAGGAGGCAATGAGGACCAGCATTACTTTTGCCCGCTGGCACCTTTGCTGTGGCAGCAAAAGCTGGACGTTTGTCTTTTTTGCTCCGGAGGCTGCCGAAAGCGAAAACAAGTGCTTTTGAGGATGGAGTCCGCAGGAAAGCAGAGAGGGCCAAATTGTCTGTGGCATTTGAAGAGGTTCCAGGAGGCAATGAGGACCAGCATTACTTTTGCCCGCTGGCACCTTTGCTGTGGCAGCAAAAGCTGGACGTTTGTCTTTTTTGCTCCGGAGGTTGCCGAAAGCGAAAAGAGGTGCTTTTGAGGATGGAGTCCGCAGGAAAGCAGAGAGGGCCAAATTGTCTGGGGCATTTGAAAGGGTTCCAGGAGGCAGTGAGAACCAGCATTACTTTTCCCCGCTGGCACCTCTGCTGTGGCAGCAAAAGCTGGACGTTTGTCTTTTTTGCTCCTGAGGATGCCGAAAGCGAAAACAGGTGCTTTTGAGGATGGAGTCCGCAGGAAAGCAGAGAGGGCCAAATTGTCTGTGGCTTTTGAAGAGGTTCCAGGAGGCAATGAGGACCAGCATTACTTTTCCCCGCTGGCACCTTTGCTGTGGCAGCAAAAGCTGGACGTTTGTCTTTTTTGCTCTGGAGGCTGCCGAAAGCGAAAAGAGGTGCTTTTGAGGATGGAGTCCGCAGGAAAGCAGAGAGGGCCAAATTGTCTGTGGCATTTGAAAGGGTTCCAGGAGGCAGTGAGAACCAGCATTACTTTTCCCCGCTGGCACCTTTGCTGTGGCAGCAAAACCTGGACGTTTGTCTTTTTTGCTCTGGAGGCTGCCGAAAGCGAAAACAGGTGCTTTTGAGGATGGAGTCTGCAGGAAAGAAGAGAGGGCCAAATTGTCTGTGGCATTTGAAAGAGTTCCAGGAGGTAGTGAGAACCAGCATTACTTTTCCCCGCTGGCACCTTTGCTGTGGCAGCAAAAGCTGGACGTTTGTCTTTTTTGCTCCGGAGGCTGCCGAAAGCGAAAAGAGGTGCTTTTGAGGATGGAGTCCGCAGGAAAGCAGAGAGGGCCAAATTGTCTGGGGCATTTGAAAGGGTTCCAGGAGGCAGTGAGAACCAGCATTACTTTTGCCCGCTGGCACCTTTGCTGTGGCAGCAAAAGCTGGACGTTTGTCTTTTTTGCTCTGGAGGCTGCCGAAAGCGAAAACAGGTGCTTTTGAGGATGGAGTCCACAGGAAAGCAGAGAGGGCCAAATTGTCTGGGGCATTTGAAGAGGTTCCAGGAGGCAGTGAGAACCAGCATTACTTTTCCTAGCTGGCACCTTTGCTGTGGCAGCAAAAGCTGGACGTTTGTCTTTTTTGCTCTGGAAACTGCCGAAAGCGAAAACAGGTGCTTTTGAGGATGGAGTCCGCAGGAAAGCAGAGAGGGCCAAATTGTCTGGGGCATTTGAAAGGGTTCCAGGAGGCAGTGAGAACCAGCATTACTTTTCCCCGCTGGCACCTCTGCTGTGGCAGCAAAAGCTGGACGTTTGTCTTTTTTGCTCCGGAGGATGCCGAAAGCGAAAACAGGTGCTTTTGAGGATGGAGTCCGCAGGAAAGCAGAGAGGGCCAAATTGTCTGTGGCTTTTGAAGAGGTTCCAGGAGGCAATGAGGACCAGCATTACTTTTCCCCGCTGGCACCTTTGCTGTGGCAGCAAAAGCTGGACGTTTGTCTTTTTTGCTCTGGAGGCTGCCGAAAGCGAAAAGAGGTGCTTTTGAGGATGGAGTCCGCAGGAAAGCAGAGAGGGCCAAATTGTCTGTGGCATTTGAAAGGGTTCCAGGAGGCAGTGAGAACCAGCATTACTTTTCCCCGCTGGCACCTTTGCTGTGGCAGGAAAACCTGGACGTTTGTCTTTTTTGCTCCTGAGGCTGCCGAAAGCGAAAACAGGTGCTTTTGAGGATGGAGTCCGCAGGAAAGCAGAGAGGGCCAAATTGTCTGGGGCATTTGAAGAGGTTCCAGGACGCAGTGAGAACCAGCATTACTTTTCCTAGCTGGCACCTTTGCTGTGGCAGCAAAACCTGGACGTTTGTCTTTTTTGCTCTGGAGGCTGCCGAAAGCGAAAACAGGTGCTTTTGAGGATGGAGTCTGCAGGAAAGAAGAGAGGGCCAAATTGTCTGTGGCATTTGAAAGAGTTCCAGGAGGTAGTGAGAACCAGCATTACTTTTCCCCGCTGGCACCTTTGCTGTGGCAGCAAAAGCTGGACGTTTGTCTTTTTTGCTCCGGAGGCTGCCGAAAGCGAAAACAGGTGCTTTTGAGGATGGAGTCCGCAGGAAAGCAGAGAGGGCCAAATTGTCTGGGGCATTTGAAAGGGTTCCAGGAGGCAGTGAGAACCAGCATTACTTTTGCCCGCTGGCACCTTTGCTGTGGCAGCAAAAGCTGGACGTTTGTCTTTTTTGCTCCGGAGGCTGCCGAAAGCGAAAAGAGGTACTTTTGAGGATGGAGTCCACAGGAAAGCAGAGAGGGCCAAATTGTCTGGGGCATTTGAAGAGGTTACAGGACGCAGTGAGAACCAGCATTACTTTTCCCCGCTGGCACCTTTGCTGTGGCAGCAAAAGCTGGACGTTTGTCTTTTTTGCTCTGGAGGCTGCCGAAAGCGAAAACAGGTGCTTTTGAGGATGGAGTCCGCAGGAAAGCAGAGAGGGCCAAATAGTCTGGGGCATTTGAAAGGGTTCCAGGAGGCAGTGAGAACCAGCATTACTTTTCCCGGCTGGCACCTTTGCTGTGGCAGCAAAAGCTGGACGTTTGTCTTTTTTGCTCCGGAGGTTGCCGAAAGCGAAAACAGGTGCTTTTGAGGATGGAGTCCGCAGGAAAGCAGAGAGGGCCAAATTGTCTGGGGCATTTGAAAGAGTTCTAGGAGGTAGTGAGAACCAGCATTACTTTTCCCCGCTGGCACCTTTGCTGTGGCAGCAAAAGCTGGACGTTTGTCTTTTTTGCTCTGGAGGCTGCCGAAAGCGAAAACAGGTGCTTTTGAGGATGGAGTCCGCAGGAAAGCAGAGAGGGCCAAATTGTCTGGGGCATTTGAAAGAGTTCCAGGAGGCAGTGAGAACCAGCATTACTTTTCCTGGCTGGCACCTTTGCTGTGGCAGCAAAAGCTGGACGTTTGTCTCTTTTGCTCCTGAGGCTGCCGAAAACGAAAACAGGTGCTTTTGAGGATGGAGTCCGCAGGAAAGCAGAGAGGGCCAAATTGTCTGGGGCATTTGAAAGAGTTCCAGGAGGCAGTGAGAACCAGCATTACTTTTCCCCGCTGGCACCTCTGCTGTGGCAGCAAAAGCTGGACGTTTGTCTTTTTTGCTCCTGAGGCTGCCGAAAGCGAAAACAGGTGCTTTTGAGGATGGAGTCCGCAGGAAAGCAGAGAGGGCCAAATTGTCTGGGGCATTTGAAGAGGTTCCAGGACGCAGTGAGAACCAGCATTACTTTTCCTAGCTGGCACCTTTGCTGTGGCAGCAAAACCGGGACGTTTGTCTTTTTTGCTCTGGAGGCTGCCGAAAGCGAAAACAGGTGCTTTTGAGGATGGAGTCCGCAGGAAAGCAGAGAGGGCCAAATTGTCTGTGCCATTTGAAAGAGTTCCAGGAGGTAGTGAGAACCAGCATTACTTTTCCCCGCTGGCACCTTTGCTGTGGCAGCAAAAGCTGGACGTTTGTCTTTTTTGCTCTGGAGGCTGCCGAAAGCGAAAACAGGTGCTTTTGAGGATGGAGTCCGCAGGAAAGCAGAGAGGGCCAAATTGTCTGGGGCATTTGAAAGGGTTCCAGGAGGCAGTGAGAACCAGCATTACTTTTCCCGGCTGGCACCTTTGCTGTGGCAGCAAAAGCTGGACGTTTGTCTTTTTTGCTCCGGAGGTTGCCGAAAGCGAAAACAGGTGCTTTTGAGGATGGAGTCCGCAGGAAAGCAGAGAGGGCCAAATTGTCTGTGGCATTTGAAGAGATTCCAGGAGGCAATGAGGACCAGCATCACTTTTCCCCGCTGGCACCTTTGCTGTGGCAGCAAAAGCTGGACGTTTGTCTTTTTTGCTCCTGAGGTTGCCGAAAGCGAAAACAGGTGCTTTTGAGGATGGAGTCCGCAGGAAAGCAGAGAGGGCCAAATTGTCTGTGGCATTTGAAGAGGTTCCAGGAGGCAATGAGGACCAGCATCACTTTTCCCCGCTGGCACCTTTGCTGTGGCAGCAAAAGCTGGACGTTTGTCTTTTTTGCTCCTGAGGCTGCCGAAAGCGAAAACAGGTGCTTTTGAGGATGGAGTCCGCAGGAAAGCAGAGAGGGCCAAATTGTCTGGGGCATTTGAAAGAGTTCCAGGAGGCAGTGAGAACCAGCATTACTTTTGCCCGCTGGCACCTTTGCTGTGGCAGCAAAAGCTGGACGTTTGTCTTTTTTGCTCCGGAGGCTGCCGAAAGCGAAAACAGGTGCTTTTGAGGATGGAGTCCGCAGGAAAGCAGAGAGGGCCAAATTGTCTGTGGCATTTGAAGAGGTTCCAGGACGCAGTGAGAACCAGCATTACTTTTCCCCGCTGGCACCTTTGCTGTGGCAGCAAAAGCTGGACGTTTGTCGTTTTTGCTCTGGAGGCTGCCGAAAGCGAAAACAGGTGCTTTTGAGGATGGAGTCCGCAGGAAAGCAGAGAGGGCCAAATTGTCTGTGGCATTTGAAGAGGTTCCAGGAGGCAATGAGGACCAGCATCACTTTTCCCCGCTGGCACCTTTGCTGTGGCAGCAAAAGCTGGACGTTTGTCTTTTTTGCTCCTGAGGTTGCCGAAAGCGAAAACAGGTGCTTTTGAGGATGGAGTCCGCAGGAAAGCAGAGAGGGCCAAATTGTCTGGGGCATTTGAAAGAGTTCCAGGAGGCAGTGAGAACCAGCATTACTTTTCCCCGCTGGCACCTTTGCTGTGGCAGCAAAAGCTGGACGTTTGTCATTTTTGCTCCGGAGGCTGCCGAAAGCGAAAACAGGTGCTTTTGAGGATGGAGTCCGCAGGAAAGCAGAGAGGGCCAAATTGTCTGTGGCATTTGAAGAGGTTCCAGGAGGCAGTGAGAACCAGCATTACTTTTCCCCGCTGGCACCTTTGCTGTGGCAGCAAAAGCTGGACGTTTGTCTTTTTTGCTCCTGAGGTTGCCGAAAGCGAAAACAGGTGCTTTTGAGGATGGAGTCCGCAGGAAAGCAGAGAGGGCCAAATTGTCTGGGGCATTTGAAAGAGTTCCAGGAGGCAGTGAGAACCAGCATTACTTTTGCCCGCTGGCACCTTTGCTGTGGCAGCAAAAGCTGGACGTTTGTCTTTTTTGCTCCTGAGGATGCCGAAAGCGAAAACAGGTGCTTTTGAGGATGGAGTCCGCAGGAAAGCAGAGAGGGCCAAATTGTCTGTGGCATTTGAAGAGGTTCCAGGAGGCAATGAGGACCAGCATCACTTTTCCCCGCTGGCACCTTTGCTGTGGCAGCAAAAGCTGGACGTTTGTCTTTTTTGCTCCTGAGGTTGCCGAAAGCGAAAACAGGTGCTTTTGAGGATGGAGTCCGCAGGAAAGCAGAGAGGGCCCAATTGTCTGTGGCATTTGAAGAGGTTCCAGGAGGCAATGAGGACCAGCATTACTTTTCCCGGCTGGCACCTTTGCTGTGGCAGCAAAAGCTGGACGTTTGTCTTTTTTGCTCTGGAGGATGCCGAAAGCGAAAACAGGTGCTTTTGAGGATGGAGTCCGCAGGAAAGCAGAGAGGGCCAAATAGTCTGTGGCATTTGAAAGGGTTCCAGGACGCAGTGAGAACCAGCATTACTTTTCCCCGCTGGCACCTTTGCTGTGGCAGCAAAAGCTGGACGTTTGTCTTTTTTGCTCCGGAGGCTGCCGAAAGCGAAAACAGGTGCTTTTGAGGATGGAGTCCGCAGGAAAGCAGAGAGGGCCAAATTGTCTGGGCATTTGAAAGAGTTCCAGGAGGCAGTGAGAACCAGCATTACTTTTCCCCGCTGGCACCTTTGCTGTGGCAGCAAAAGCTGGACGTTTGTCTTTTTTGCTCCGGAGGCTGCCGAAAGCGAAAACAGGTGCTTTTGAGGATGGAGTCCGCAGGAAAGCAGAGAGGGCCAAATTGTCTGGGGCATTTGAAAGAGTTCCAGGAGGCAGTGAGAACCAGCATTACTTTTGCCCGCTGGCACCTTTGCTGTGGCAGCAAAAGCTGGACGTTTGTCTTTTTTGCTCCGGAGGCTGCCGAAAGCGAAAACAGGTGCTTTTGAGGATGGAGTCCGCAGGAAAGCAGAGAGGGCCAAATTGTCTGTGGCATTTGAAGAGGTTCCAGGACGCAGTGAGAACCAGCATTACTTTTCCCCGCTGGCACCTTTGCTGTGGCAGCAAAAGCTGGACATTTGTCTTTTTTGCTCCAGAGGTTGCCGAAAGCGAAAACAGGTGCTTTTGAGGATGGAGTCCGCAGGAAAGCAGAGAGGGCCAAATTGTCTGGGGCATTTGAAAGGGTTCCAGGAGGCAGTGAGAACCAGCATTACTTTTCCCCGCTGGCACCTTTGCTGTGGCAGCAAAAGCTGGACGTTTGTCTTTTTTGCTCTGGAGGCTGCCGAAAGCGAAAACAGGTGCTTTTGAGGATGGAGTCCGCAGGAAAGCAGAGAGGGCCAAATAGTCTGGGGCATTTGAAAGGGTTCCAGGAGGCAGTGAGAACCAGCATTACTTTTCCCGGCTGGCACCTTTGCTGTGGCAGCAAAAGCTGGACGTTTGTCTTTTTTGCTCCGGAGGTTGCCGAAAGCGAAAACAGGTGCTTTTGAGGATGGAGTCGGCAGGAAAGCAGAGAGGGCCAAATTGTCTGGGGCATTTGAAAGAGTTCTAGGAGGTAGTGAGAACCAGCATTACTTTTCCCCGCTGGCACCTTTGCTGTGGCAGCAAAAGCTGGACGTTTGTCTTTTTTGCTCTGGAGGCTGCCGAAAGCGAAAACAGGTGCTTTTGAGGATGGAGTCCGCAGGAAAGCAGAGAGGGCCAAATTGTCTGTGGCATTTGAAGAGGTTCCAGGAGGCAATGAGGACCAGCATTACTTTTCCCGGCTGGCACCTTTGCTGTGGCAGCAAAAGCTGGACGTTTGTCTTTTTTGCTCTGGAGGATGCCGAAAGCGAAAACAGGTGCTTTTGAGGATGGAGTCCGCAGGAAAGCAGAGAGGGCCAAATAGTCTGTGGCATTTGAAAGGGTTCCAGGACGCAGTGAGAACCAGCATTACTTTTCCCCGCTGGCACCTTTGCTGTGGCAGCAAAAGCTGGACGTTTGTCTTTTTTGCTCCGGAGGCTGCCGAAAGCGAAAACAGGTGCTTTTGAGGATGGAGTCCGCAGGAAAGCAGAGAGGGCCAAATTGTCTGGGCATTTGAAAGAGTTCCAGGAGGCAGTGAGAACCAGCATTACTTTTCCCCGCTGGCACCTTTGCTGTGGCAGCAAAAGCTGGACGTTTGTCTTTTTTGCTCCGGAGGCTGCCGAAAGCGAAAACAGGTGCTTTTGAGGATGGAGTCCGCAGGAAAGCAGAGAGGGCCAAATTGTCTGGGGCATTTGAAAGAGTTCCAGGAGGCAGTGAGAACCAGCATTACTTTTGCCCGCTGGCACCTTTGCTGTGGCAGCAAAAGCTGGACGTTTGTCTTTTTTGCTCCGGAGGCTGCCGAAAGCGAAAACAGGTGCTTTTGAGGATGGAGTCCGCAGGAAAGCAGAGAGGGCCAAATTGTCTGTGGCATTTGAAGAGGTTCCAGGACGCAGTGAGAACCAGCATTACTTTTCCCCGCTGGCACCTTTGCTGTGGCAGCAAAAGCTGGACATTTGTCTTTTTTGCTCCAGAGGTTGCCGAAAGCGAAAACAGGTGCTTTTGAGGATGGAGTCCGCAGGAAAGCAGAGAGGGCCAAATTGTCTGTGGCATTTGAAAGGGTTCCAGGAGGCAGTGAGAACCAGCATTACTTTTCCCCGCTGGCACCTTTGCTGTGGCAGCAAAAGCTGGACGTTTGTCTTTTTTGCTCTGGAGGCTGCCGAAAGCGAAAACAGGTGCTTTTGAGGATGGAGTCCGCAGGAAAGCAGAGAGGGCCAAATAGTCTGGGGCATTTGAAAGGGTTCCAGGAGGCAGTGAGAACCAGCATTACTTTTCCCGGCTGGCACCTTTGCTGTGGCAGCAAAAGCTGGACGTTTGTCTTTTTTGCTCCGGAGGTTGCCGAAAGCGAAAACAGGTGCTTTTGAGGATGGAGTCGGCAGGAAAGCAGAGAGGGCCAAATTGTCTGGGGCATTTGAAAGAGTTCTAGGAGGTAGTGAGAACCAGCATTACTTTTCCCCGCTGGCACCTTTGCTGTGGCAGCAAAAGCTGGACGTTTGTCTTTTTTGCTCTGGAGGCTGCCGAAAGCGAAAACAGGTGCTTTTGAGGATGGAGTCCGCAGGAAAGCAGAGAGGGCCAAATTGTCTGGGGCATTTGAAAGAGTTCCAGGAGGCAGTGAGAACCAGCATTACTTTTCCTGGCTGGCACCTTTGCTGTGGCAGCAAAAGCTGGACGTTTGTCTCTTTTGCTCTTGAGGCTGCCGAAAACGAAAACAGGTGCTTTTGAGGATGGAGTCCGCAGGAAAGCAGAGAGGGCCAAATTGTCTGGGGCATTTGAAAGAGTTCCAGGAGGCAGTGAGAACCAGCATTACTTTTCCCCGCTGGCACCTTTGCTGTGGCAGCAAAAGCTGGACGTTTGTCTTTTTTGCTCTGGAGGCTGCCGAAAGCGAAAACAGGTGCTTTTGAGGATGGAGTCCGCAGGAAAGCAGAGAGGGCCAAATTGTCTGTGCCATTTGAAAGAGTTCCAGGAGGTAGTGAGAACCAGCATTACTTTTCCCCGCTGGCACCTTTGCTGTGGCAGCAAAAGCTGGACGTTTGTCTTTTTTGCTCTGGAGGCTGCCGAAAGCGAAAACAGGTGCTTTTGAGGATGGAGTCCGCAGGAAAGCAGAGAGGGCCAAATTGTCTGGGGCATTTGAAAGGGTTCCAGGAGGCAGTGAGAACCAGCATTACTTTTCCCGGCTGGCACCTTTGCTGTGGCAGCAAAAGCTGGACGTTTGTCTTTTTTGCTCCGGAGGTTGCCGAAAGCGAAAACAGGTGCCTTTGAGGGTGGAGTCCGCAGGAAAGCAGAGAGGGCCAAATTGTCTGTGGCATTTGAAGAGATTCCAGGAGGCAATGAGGACCAGAATCACTTTTCCCCGCTGGCACCTTTGCTGTGGCAGCAAAAGCTGGACGTTTGTCTTTTTTGCTCCTGAGGTTGCCGAAAGCGAAAACAGGTGCTTTTGAGGATGGAGTCCGCAGGAAAGCAGAGAGGGCCAAATTGTCTGTGGCATTTGAAGAGGTTCCAGGAGGCAATGAGGACCAGCATCACTTTTCCCCGCTGGCACCTTTGCTGTGGCAGCAAAAGCTGGACGTTTGTCTTTTTTGCTCCTGAGGCTGCCGAAAGCGAAAACAGGTGCTTTTGAGGATGGAGTCCGCAGGAAAGCAGAGAGGGCCAAATTGTCTGGGGCATTTGAAAGAGTTCCAGGAGGCAGTGAGAACCAGCATTACTTTTGCCCGCTGGCACCTTTGCTGTGGCAGCAATACCTGGACGTTTGTCTTTTTTGCTCCGGAGGCTGCCGAAAGCGAAAACAGGTGCTTTTGAGGATGGAGTCCGCAGGAAAGCAGAGAGGGCCAAATTGTCTGTGGCATTTGAAGAGGTTCCAGGAGGCAATGAGGACCAGCATCACTTTTCCCCGCTGGCACCTTTGCTGTGGCAGCAAAAGCTGGACGTTTGTCTTTTTTGCTCCTGAGGTTGCCGAAAGCGAAAACAGGTGCTTTTGAGGATGGAGTCCGCAGGAAAGCAGAGAGGGCCAAATTGTCTGTGGCATTTGAAGAGGTTCCAGGAGGCAATGAGGACCAGCATTACTTTTCCCGGCTGGCACCTTTGCTGTGGCAGCAAAAGCTGGACGTTTGTCTTTTTTGCTCCGGAGGTTGCCGAAAGCGAAAACAGGTGCTTTTGAGGATGGAGTCCGCAGGAAAGCAGAGAGGGCCAAATTGTCTGGGGCATTTGAAAGAGTTCTAGGAGGTAGTGAGAACCAGCATTACTTTTCCCCGCTGGCACCTTTGCTGTGGCAGCAAAAGCTGGATGTTTGTCTTTTTTGCTCCGGAGGCTGCCGAAAGCGAAAACAGGTGCTTTTGAGGATGGAGTCCGCAGGAAAGCAGAGAGGGCCAAATTGTCTGGGGCATTTGAAAGAGTTCCAGGAGGCAGTGAGAACCAGCATTACTTTTCCCCGCTGGCACCTTTGCTGTGGCAGCAAAAGCTGGACGTTTGTCTTTTTTGCTCCTGAGGTTGCCGAAAGCGAAAACAGGTGCTTTTGAGGATGGAGTCCGCAGGAAAGCAGAGAGGGCCAAATTGTCTGTGGCATTTGAAGAGGTTCCAGGAGGCAATGAGGACCAGCATCACTTTTCCCCGCTGGCACCTTTGCTGTGGCAGCAAAAGCTGGACGTTTGTCTTTTTTGCTCCTGAGGCTGCCGAAAGCGAAAACAGGTGCTTTTGAGGATGGAGTCCGCAGGAAAGCAGAGAGGGCCAAATTGTCTGGGGCATTTGAAAGAGTTCCAGGAGGCAGTGAGAACCAGCATTACTTTTGCCCGCTGGCACCTTTGCTGTGGCAGCAATACCTGGACGTTTGTCTTTTTTGCTCCGGAGGCTGCCGAAAGCGAAAACAGGTGCTTTTGAGGATGGAGTCCGCAGGAAAGCAGAGAGGGCCAAATTGTCTGTGGCATTTGAAGAGGTTCCAGGACGCAGTGAGAACCAGCATTACTTTTCCCCGCTGGCACCTTTGCTGTGGCAGCAAAAGCTGGACGTTTGTCGTTTTTGCTCTGGAGGCTGCCGAAAGCGAAAACAGGTGCTTTTGAGGATGGAGTCCGCAGGAAAGCAGAGAGGGCCAAATTGTCTGTGGCATTTGAAGAGGTTCCAGGAGGCAATGAGGACCAGCATCACTTTTCCCCGCTGGCACCTTTGCTGTGGCAGCAAAAGCTGGACGTTTGTCTTTTTTGCTCCTGAGGTTGCCGAAAGCGAAAACAGGTGCTTTTGAGGATGGAGTCCGCAGGAAAGCAGAGAGGGCCAAATTGTCTGTGGCATTTGAAGAGGTTCCAGGAGGCAATGAGGACCAGCATTACTTTTCCCGGCTGGCACCTTTGCTGTGGCAGCAAAAGCTGGACGTTTGTCTTTTTTGCTCCGGAGGTTGCCGAAAGCGAAAACAGGTGCTTTTGAGGATGGAGTCCGCAGGAAAGCAGAGAGGGCCAAATTGTCTGGGGCATTTGAAAGAGTTCTAGGAGGTAGTGAGAACCAGCATTACTTTTCCCCGCTGGCACCTTTGCTGTGGCAGCAAAAGCTGGATGTTTGTCTTTTTTGCTCCGGAGGCTGCCGAAAGCGAAAACAGGTGCTTTTGAGGATGGAGTCCGCAGGAAAGCAGAGAGGGCCAAATTGTCTGGGGCATTTGAAAGAGTTCCAGGAGGCAGTGAGAACCAGCATTACTTTTCCCCGCTGGCACCTTTGCTGTGGCAGCAAAAGCTGGACGTTTGTCATTTTTGCTCCGGAGGCTGCCGAAAGCGAAAACAGGTGCTTTTGAGGATGGAGTCCGCAGGAAAGCAGAGAGGGCCAAATTGTCTGTGGCATTTGAAGAGGTTCCAGGAGGCAATGAGGACCAGCATCACTTTTCCCCGCTGGCACCTTTGCTGTGGCAGCAAAAGCTGGACGTTTGTCTTTTTTGCTCCTGAGGTTGCCGAAAGCGAAAACAGGTGCTTTTGAGGATGGAGTCCGCAGGAAAGCAGAGAGGGCCAAATTGTCTGGGGCATTTGAAAGAGTTCCAGGAGGCAGTGAGAACCAGCATTACTTTTGCCCGCTGGCACCTTTGCTGTGGCAGCAAAAGCTGGACGTTTGTCTTTTTTGCTCCTGAGGATGCCGAAAGCGAAAACAGGTGCTTTTGAGGATGGAGTCCGCAGGAAAGCAGAGAGGGCCAAATTGTCTGTGGCATTTGAAGAGGTTCCAGGAGGCAATGAGGACCAGCATCACTTTTCCTTGCTGGCACCTTTGCTGTGGCAGCAAAAGCTGGACGTTTGTCTTTTTTGCTCCGGAGGGCGCCGAAAGCGAAAACAGGTGCTTTTGAGGATGGAGTCCGCAGGAAAGCAGAGAGGGCCAAATTGTCTGTGGCATTTGAAGAGGTTCCAGGAGGCAATGAGGACCAGCATTACTTTTCCCGGCTGGCACCTTTGCTGTGGCAGCAAAAGCTGGACGTTTGTCTTTTTTGCTCCGGAGGTTGCCGAAAGCGAAAACAGGTGCTTTTGAGGATGGAGTCCGCAGGAAAGCAGAGAGGGGCCAAATTGTCTGGGGCATTTGAAAAGAGTTCTAGGAGGTAGTGAGAACCAGCATTACTTTTCCCCGCTGGCACCTTTGCTGTGGCAGCAAAAGCTGGATGTTTGTCTTTTTTGCTCCGGAGGCTGCCGAAAGCGAAAACAGGTGCTTTTTGAGGATGGAGTCCGCAGGAAAGCAGAGAGGCCAAATTGTCTGGGGCATTTGAAAGAGTTCCAGGAGGCAGTGAGAACCAGCATTACTTTTCCCCGCTGGCACCTTTGCTGTGGCAGCAAAAGCTGGGACGTTTTGTCATTTTTGCTCCGGAGGCTGCCGAAAGCGGAAAAACAGGTGCTTTTGAGGATGGAGTCCGCAGGAAAGCAGAGAGGGCCAAATTGTCTGTGGCATTTGAAGAGGTTCCAGGAGGCAATGAGGACCAGCATCACTTTTCCCCGCTGGCACTTTTGCTGTGGCAGCAAAAGCTGGACGTTTGTCTTTTTTGCTCCTGAGGTTGCCGAAAGCGAAAACAGGTGCTTTTGAGGATGGAGTCCGCAGGAAAGCAGAGAGGGCCAAATTGTCTGGGGCATTTGAAAGAGTTCCAGGAGGCAGTGAGAACCAGCATTACTTTTGCCCGCTGGCACCTTTGCTGTGGCAGCAAAAGCTGGACGTTTGTCTTTTTTGCTCCTGAGGATGCCGAAAGCGAAAACAGGTGCTTTGAGGATGGAGTCCGCAGGAAAGCAGAGAGGGCCAAATTGTCTGTGGCATTTGAAGAGGTTCCAGGAGGCAATGAGGACCAGCATCACTTTTCCTTGCTGGCACCTTTGCTGTGGCAGCAAAAGCTTGGACGTTTGTCTTTTTTTGCTCCGGAGGGCGCCGAAAGCGAAAACAGGTGCTTTGAGGATGGAGTCCGCAGGAAAGCAGAGAGGGCCAAATTGTCTGTGGCATTTGAAGAGGTTCCAGGAGGCAATGAGGACCAGCATTACTTTTCCCGGCTGGCACCTTTGCTGTGGCAGCAAAAGCTGGACGTTTGTCTTTTTCGCTTCGGCATCCTCCAGAGCAAAAAAGACAAACGTCCAGCTTTTGCTGCCCACAGCAAAGGTGCCAGCCGGGAAAAGTAATGCTGGTCCTCATTGCCTCCTGGAACCTCTTCAAATGCCACAGACAATTTGGCCCTCTCTGCTTTCCTGCGGACTCCATCCTCAAAAGCACCTGTTTTCGCTTTCGGCGCCCTCCGGAGCAAAAAAAGACAAACGTCCAGCTTTTGCTGCCACAGCAAAGGTGCCAGCAAGGAAAAGTGATGCTGGTCCTCATTGCCTCCTGGAACCTCTTCAAATGCCACAGACAATTTGGCCCTCTCTGCTTTCCTGCGGACTCCATCCTCAAAGCACCTGTTTTCGCTTTCGGCATCCTCAGGAGCAAAAAAGACAAACGTCCAGCTTTTGCTGCCACAGCAAAGGTGCCAGCGGGCAAAAGTAATGCTGGTTCTCACTGCCTCCTGGAACTCTTTCAAATGCCCCAGACAATTTGGCCTCTCTGCTTTCCTGCGGACTCCATCCTCAAAAGCACCTGTTTTCGCTTTCGGCAACCTCAGGAGCAAAAAAGACAAACGTCCAGCTTTTGCTGCCACAGCAAAGGTGCCAGCGGGGAAAAGTGATGCTGGTCCTCATTGCCTCCTGGAACCTCTTCAAATGCCACAGACAATTTGGCCCTCTCTGCTTTCCTGCGGACTCCATCCTCAAAAGCACCTGTTTTCGCTTTCGGCAGCCTCCGGAGCAAAAATGACAAACGTCCAGCTTTTGCTGCCACAGCAAAGGTGCCAGCGGGGAAAAGTAATGCTGGTTCTCACTGCCTCCTGGAACTCTTTCAAATGCCCCAGACAATTTGGCCCTCTCTGCTTTCCTGCGGACTCCATCCTCAAAAGCACCTGTTTTCGCTTTCGGCAGCCTCCGGAGCAAAAAAGACAAACATCCAGCTTTTGCTGCCACAGCAAAGGTGCCAGCGGGGAAAAGTAATGCTGGTTCTCACTACCTCCTAGAACTCTTTCAAATGCCCCAGACAATTTGGCCCTCTCTGCTTTCCTGCGGACTCCATCCTCAAAAGCACCTGTTTTCGCTTTCGGCAACCTCCGGAGCAAAAAAGACAAACGTCCAGCTTTTGCTGCCACAGCAAAGGTGCCAGCCGGGAAAGTAATGCTGGTCCTCATTGCCTCTGGAACCTCTTCAAATGCCACAGACAATTTGGCCCTCTCTGCTTTCCTGCGGACTCCATCCTCCAAAAGCACCTGTTTTCGCTTTCGGCGCCCTCCGGAGCAAAAAAGACAAACGTCCAGCTTTTGCTGCCACAGCAAAGGTGCCAGCAAGAAAGTGATGCTGGTCCTCATTGCCTCCTGGAACCTCTTCAAATGCCACAGACAATTTGCCCTCTCTGCTTTCCTGCGGACTCCATCCTCAAAAGCACCTGTTTTCGCTTTCGGCATCCTCAGGAGCAAAAAGACAAACGTCCAGCTTTTGCTGCACAGCAAAGGTGCCAGCGGGCAAAAGTAATGCTGGTTCTCACTGCCTCCTGGAACTCTTTCAAATGCCCCAGACAATTTGGCCCTCTCTGCTTTCCTGCGGACTCCCATCCTCAAAAGCACCTGTTTCGCTTTCGGCAACCTCAGGAGCAAAAAAGACAAACGTCCAGCTTTTGCTGCCACAGCAAAGGTGCCAGCGGGGAAAAGTGATGCTGGTCCTCATTGCCTCCTGGAACCTCTTCAAATGCCACAGACAATTTGGCCCTCTCTGCTTTCCTGCGGACTCCATCCTCAAAAGCACCTGTTTTCGCTTTCGGCAGCCTCCGGAGCAAAAATGACAAACGTCCAGCTTTTGCTGCCACAGCAAAGGTGCCAGCGGGGAAAGTAATGCTGGTTCTCACTGCCTCCTGGAACTCTTTCAAATGCCCCAGACAATTTGGCCCTCTCTTGCTTTCCTGCGGACTCCATCCTCAAAAGCACCTGTTTTCGCTTTCGGCAGCCTCCGGAGCAAAAAAGACAAACATCCAGCTTTGCTGCCACAGCAAAGGTGCCAGCGGGGAAAAGTAATGCTGGTTCTCACTACCTCCTAGAACTCTTTCAAATGCCCAGACAATTTGGCCCTCTCTGCTTTCCTGCGGACTCCATCCTCAAAAGCACCTGTTTTCGCTTTCGGCAACCTCCGGAGCAAAAAAGACAAACGTCCAGCTTTTGCTGCCACAGCAAAGGTGCCAGCCGGGAAAAGTAATGCTGGTCCTCATTGCCTCCTGGAACCTCTTCAAATGCCACAGACAATTTGGCCCTCTCTGCTTTCCTGCGGACTCCATCCTCAAAAGCCACCTGTTTTCGCTTTCGGCAACCTCAGGAGCAAAAAAGACAAACGTCCAGCTTTTGCTGCCACAGCAAAGGTGCCAGCGGGGAAAAGTGATGCTGGTCCTCATTGCCTCCTGGAACCTCTTCAAATGCCACAGACAATTTGGCCCTCTCTGCTTTCCTGCGGACTCCATCCTCAAAAGCACCTGTTTTCGCTTTCGGCAGCCTCCAGAGCAAAAACGGACAAACGTCCAGCTTTTGCTGCCACAGCAAAGGTGCCAGCGGGGAAAAGTAATGCTGGTTCTCACTGCGTCTGGAACCTCTTCAAATGCCACAGACAATTTGGCCTCTCTGCTTTCCTGCGGACTCCATCCTCAAAAGCACCTGTTTTCGCTTTCGGCAGCCTCCGGAGCAAAAAAGACAAACGTCCAGGTATTGCTGCCACAGCAAGGTGCCAGCGGGCAAAAGTAATGCTGGTTCTCACTGCCTCCTGGAACTCTTTCAAATGCCCCAGACAATTTGGCCCTCTCTGCTTTCCTGCGGACTCCATCCTCAAAAGCACCTGTTTTCGCTTTCGGCAGCCTCAGGAGCAAAAAAAGACAAACGTCCAGCTTTTGCTGCCACAGCAAAGGTGCCAGCGGGGAAAAGTGATGCTGGTCCTCATTGCCTCCTGGAACCTCTTCAAATGCCACAGACAATTTGGCCCTCTCTGCTTTCCTGCGGACTCCATCCTCAAAAGCACCTGTTTTCGCTTTCGGCAACCTCAGGAGCAAAAAAGACAAACGTCCAGCTTTTGCTGCCACAGCAAAGGTGCCAGCGGGGAAAAGTAATGCTGGTTCTCACTGCCTCCTGGAACTCTTTCAAATGCCCCAGACAATTTGGCCCTCTCTGCTTTCCTGCGGACTCCATCCTCAAAAGCACCTGTTTTCGCTTTCGGCAGCCTCCGGAGCAAAAAAGACAAACATCCAGCTTTTGCTGCCACAGCAAAGGTGCCAGCGGGGAAAAGTAATGCTGGTTCTCACTACCTCCTAGAACTCTTTCAAATGCCCCAGACAATTTGGCCCTCTCTGCTTTCCTGCGGACTCCATCCTCAAAAGCACCTGTTTTCGCTTTCGGCAACCTCCGGAGCAAAAAAGACAAACGTCCAGCTTTTGCTGCCACAGCAAAGGTGCCAGCCGGGAAAAGTAATGCTGGTCCTCATTGCCTCCTGGAACCTCTTCAAATGCCACAGACAATTTGGCCCTCTCTGCTTTCCTGCGGACTCCATCCTCAAAAGCACCTGTTTTCGCTTTCGGCAACCTCAGGAGCAAAAAAGACAAACGTCCAGCTTTTGCTGCCACAGCAAAGGTGCCAGCGGGGAAAAGTGATGCTGGTCCTCATTGCCTCCTGGAACCTCTTCAAATGCCACAGACAATTTGGCCCTCTCTGCTTTCCTGCGGACTCCATCCTCAAAAGCACCTGTTTTCGCTTTCGGCAGCCTCCGGAGCAAAAAAGACAAACGTCCAGGTATTGCTGCCACAGCAAAGGTGCCAGCGGGCAAAAGTAATGCTGGTTCTCACTGCCTCCTGGAACTCTTTCAAATGCCCCAGACAATTTGGCCCTCTCTGCTTTCCTGCGGACTCCATCCTCAAAAGCACCTGTTTTCGCTTTCGGCAGCCTCAGGAGCAAAAAAGACAAACGTCCAGCTTTTGCTGCCACAGCAAAGGTGCCAGCGGGGAAAAGTGATGCTGGTCCTCATTGCCTCCTGGAACCTCTTCAAATGCCACAGACAATTTGGCCCTCTCTGCTTTCCTGCGGACTCCATCCTCAAAAGCACCTGTTTTCGCTTTCGGCAACCTCAGGAGCAAAAAAGACAAACGTCCAGCTTTTGCTGCCACAGCAAAGGTGCCAGCGGGGAAAAGTGATTCTGGTCCTCATTGCCTCCTGGAATCTCTTCAAATGCCACAGACAATTTGGCCCTCTCTGCTTTCCTGCGGACTCCACCCTCAAAGGCACCTGTTTTCGCTTTCGGCAACCTCCGGAGCAAAAAAGACAAACGTCCAGCTTTTGCTGCCACAGCAAAGGTGCCAGCCGGGAAAAGTAATGCTGGTTCTCACTGCCTCCTGGAACCCTTTCAAATGCCCCAGACAATTTGGCCCTCTCTGCTTTCCTGCGGACTCCATCCTCAAAAGCACCTGTTTTCGCTTTCGGCAGCCTCCAGAGCAAAAAAGACAAACGTCCAGCTTTTGCTGCCACAGCAAAGGTGCCAGCGGGGAAAAGTAATGCTGGTTCTCACTACCTCCTGGAACTCTTTCAAATGGCACAGACAATTTGGCCCTCTCTGCTTTCCTGCGGACTCCATCCTCAAAAGCACCTGTTTTCGCTTTCGGCAGCCTCCAGAGCAAAAAAGACAAACGTCCAGCTTTTGCTGCCACAGCAAAGGTGCCAGCGGGGAAAAGTAATGCTGGTTCTCACTGCCTCCTGGAACTCTTTCAAATGCCCCAGACAATTTGGCCCTCTCTGCTTTCCTGCGGACTCCATCCTCAAAAGCACCTGTTTTCGTTTTCGGCAGCCTCAAGAGCAAAAGAGACAAACGTCCAGCTTTTGCTGCCACAGCAAAGGTGCCAGCCAGGAAAAGTAATGCTGGTTCTCACTGCCTCCTGGAACTCTTTCAAATGCCCCAGACAATTTGGCCCTCTCTGCTTTCCTGCGGACTCCATCCTCAAAAGCACCTGTTTTCGCTTTCGGCAGCCTCCAGAGCAAAAAAGACAAACGTCCAGCTTTTGCTGCCACAGCAAAGGTGCCAGCGGGGAAAAGTAATGCTGGTTCTCACTACCTCCTAGAACTCTTTCAAATGCCCCAGACAATTTGGCCCTCTCTGCTTTCCTGCCGACTCCATCCTCAAAAGCACCTGTTTTCGCTTTCGGCAACCTCCGGAGCAAAAAAGACAAACGTCCAGCTTTTGCTGCCACAGCAAAGGTGCCAGCCGGGAAAAGTAATGCTGGTTCTCACTGCCTCCTGGAACCCTTTCAAATGCCCCAGACTATTTGGCCCTCTCTGCTTTCCTGCGGACTCCATCCTCAAAAGCACCTGTTTTCGCTTTCGGCAGCCTCCAGAGCAAAAAAGACAAACGTCCAGCTTTTGCTGCCACAGCAAAGGTGCCAGCGGGGAAAAGTAATGCTGGTTCTCACTGCCTCCTGGAACCCTTTCAAATGCCACAGACAATTTGGCCCTCTCTGCTTTCCTGCGGACTCCATCCTCAAAAGCACCTGTTTTCGCTTTCGGCAACCTCTGGAGCAAAAAAGACAAATGTCCAGCTTTTGCTGCCACAGCAAAGGTGCCAGCGGGGAAAAGTAATGCTGGTTCTCACTGCGTCCTGGAACCTCTTCAAATGCCACAGACAATTTGGCCCTCTCTGCTTTCCTGCGGACTCCATCCTCAAAAGCACCTGTTTTCGCTTTCGGCAGCCTCCGGAGCAAAAAAGACAAACGTCCAGCTTTTGCTGCCACAGCAAAGGTGCCAGCGGGCAAAAGTAATGCTGGTTCTCACTGCCTCCTGGAACTCTTTCAAATGCCCCAGACAATTTGGCCCTCTCTGCTTTCCTGCGGACTCCATCCTCAAAAGCACCTGTTTTCGCTTTCGGCAGCCTCCGGAGCAAAAAAGACAAACGTCCAGCTTTTGCTGCCACAGCAAAGGTGCCAGCGGGGAAAAGTAATGCTGGTTCTCACTGCCTCCTGGAACTCTTTCAAATGCCCAGACAATTTGGCCCTCTCTGCTTTCCTGCGGACTCCATCCTCAAAAGCACCTGTTTTCGCTTTCGGCAGCCTCCGGAGCAAAAAAGACAAACGTCCAGCTTTTGCTGCCACAGCAAAGGTGCCAGCGGGGAAAAGTAATGCTGGTTCTCACTGCGTCCTGGAACCCTTTCAAATGCCACAGACTATTTGGCCCTCTCTGCTTTCCTGCGGACTCCATCCTCAAAAGCACCTGTTTTCGCTTTCGGCATCCTCCAGAGCAAAAAAGACAAACGTCCAGCTTTTGCTGCCACAGCAAAGGTGCCAGCCGGGAAAAGTAATGCTGGTCCTCATTGCCTCCTGGAACCTCTTCAAATGCCACAGACAATTTGGCCCTCTCTGCTTTCCTGCGGACTCCATCCTCAAAAGCACCTGTTTTCGCTTTCGGCAGCCTCCAGAGCAAAAAAGACAAACGTCCAGCTTTTGCTGCCACAGCAAAGGTGCCAGCGGGGAAAAGTAATGCTGGTTCTCACTACCTCCTAGAACTCTTTCAAATGCCCCAGACAATTTGGCCCTCTCTGCTTTCCTGCCGACTCCATCCTCAAAAGCACCTGTTTTCGCTTTCGGCAACCTCCGGAGCAAAAAAGACAAACGTCCAGCTTTTGCTGCCACAGCAAAGGTGCCAGCCGGGAAAAGTAATGCTGGTTCTCACTGCCTCCTGGAACCCTTTCAAATGCCCCAGACTATTTGGCCCTCTCTGCTTTCCTGCGGACTCCATCCTCAAAAGCACCTGTTTTCGCTTTCGGCAGCCTCCAGAGCAAAAAAGACAAACGTCCAGCTTTTGCTGCCACAGCAAAGGTGCCAGCGGGGAAAAGTAATGCTGGTTCTCACTGCCTCCTGGAACCCTTTCAAATGCCCCAGACAATTTGGCCCTCTCTGCTTTCCTGCGGACTCCATCCTCAAAAGCACCTGTTTTCGCTTTCGGCAACCTCTGGAGCAAAAAAGACAAATGTCCAGCTTTTGCTGCCACAGCAAAGGTGCCAGCGGGGAAAAGTAATGCTGGTTCTCACTGCGTCCTGGAACCTCTTCAAATGCCACAGACAATTTGGCCCTCTCTGCTTTCCTGCGGACTCCATCCTCAAAAGCACCTGTTTTCGCTTTCGGCAGCCTCCGGAGCAAAAAAGACAAACGTCCAGCTTTTGCTGCCACAGCAAAGGTGCCAGCGGGCAAAAGTAATGCTGGTTCTCACTGCCTCCTGGAACTCTTTCAAATGCCCCAGACAATTTGGCCCTCTCTGCTTTCCTGCGGACTCCATCCTCAAAAGCACCTGTTTTCGCTTTCGGCAGCCTCCGGAGCAAAAAAGACAAACGTCCAGCTTTTGCTGCCACAGCAAAGGTGCCAGCGGGGAAAAGTAATGCTGGTTCTCACTGCCTCCTGGAACTCTTTCAAATGCCCAGACAATTTGGCCCTCTCTGCTTTCCTGCGGACTCCATCCTCAAAAGCACCTGTTTTCGCTTTCGGCAGCCTCCGGAGCAAAAAAGACAAACGTCCAGCTTTTGCTGCCACAGCAAAGGTGCCAGCGGGGAAAAGTAATGCTGGTTCTCACTGCGTCCTGGAACCCTTTCAAATGCCACAGACTATTTGGCCCTCTCTGCTTTCCTGCGGACTCCATCCTCAAAAGCACCTGTTTTCGCTTTCGGCATCCTCCAGAGCAAAAAAGACAAACGTCCAGCTTTTGCTGCCACAGCAAAGGTGCCAGCCGGGAAAAGTAATGCTGGTCCTCATTGCCTCCTGGAACCTCTTCAAATGCCACAGACAATTGGGCCCTCTCTGCTTTCCTGCGGACTCCATCCTCAAAAGCACCTGTTTTCGCTTTCGGCAACCTCAGGAGCAAAAAAGACAAACGTCCAGCTTTTGCTGCCACAGCAAAGGTGCCAGCGGGGAAAAGTGATGCTGGTCCTCATTGCCTCCTGGAACCTCTTCAAATGCCACAGACAATTTGGCCCTCTCTGCTTTCCTGCGGACTCCATCCTCAAAAGCACCTGTTTTCGCTTTCGGCATCCTCAGGAGCAAAAAAGACAAACGTCCAGCTTTTGCTGCCACAGCAAAGGTGCCAGCGGGCAAAAGTAATGCTGGTTCTCACTGCCTCCTGGAACTCTTTCAAATGCCCCAGACAATTTGGCCCTCTCTGCTTTCCTGCGGACTCCATCCTCAAAAGCACCTGTTTTCGCTTTCGGCAACCTCAGGAGCAAAAAAGACAAACGTCCAGCTTTTGCTGCCACAGCAAAGGTGCCAGCGGGGAAAAGTAATGCTGGTTCTCACTGCCTCCTGGAACCTCTTCAAATGCCACAGACAATTTGGCCCTCTCTGCTTTCCTGCGGACTCCATCCTCAAAAGCACCTGTTTTCGCTTTCGGCAGCCTCCGGAGCAAAAATGACAAACGTCCAGCTTTTGCTGCCACAGCAAAGGTGCCAGCGGGGAAAAGTAATGCTGGTTCTCACTGCCTCCTGGAACTCTTTCAAATGCCCCAGACAATTTGGCCCTCTCTGCTTTCCTGCGGACTCCATCCTCAAAAGCACCTGTTTTCGCTTTCGGCAACCTCAGGAGCAAAAAAGACAAACGTCCAGCTTTTGCTGCCACAGCAAAGGTGCCAGCGGGGAAAAGTGATGCTGGTCCTCATTGCCTCCTGGAACCTCTTCAAATGCCACAGACAATTTGGCCCTCTCTGCTTTCCTGCGGACTCCATCCTCAAAAGCACCTGTTTTCGCTTTCGGCAGCCTCCAGAGCAAAAACGACAAACGTCCAGCTTTTGCTGCCACAGCAAAGGTGCCAGCGGGGAAAAGTAATGCTGGTTCTCACTGCGTCCTGGAACCTCTTCAAATGCCACAGACAATTTGGCCCTCTCTGCTTTCCTGCGGACTCCATCCTCAAAAGCACCTGTTTTCGCTTTCGGCAGCCTCCGGAGCAAAAAAGACAAACGTCCAGCTTTTGCTGCCACAGCAAAGGTGCCAGCGGGCAAAAGTAATGCTGGTTCTCACTGCCTCCTGGAACTCTTTCAAATGCCCCAGACAATTTGGCCCTCTCTGCTTTCCTGCGGACTCCATCCTCAAAAGCACCTGTTTTCGCTTTCGGCAGCCTCAGGAGCAAAAAAGACAAACGTCCAGCTTTTGCTGCCACAGCAAAGGTGCCAGCGGGGAAAAGTGATGCTGGTCCTCATTGCCTCCTGGAACCTCTTCAAATGCCACAGACAATTTGGCCCTCTCTGCTTTCCTGCGGACTCCATCCTCAAAAGCACCTGTTTTCGCTTTCGGCAACCTCAGGAGCAAAAAAGACAAACGTCCAGCTTTTGCTGCCACAGCAAAGGTGCCAGCGGGGAAAAGTGATGCTGGTCCTCATTGCCTCCTGGAATCTCTTCAAATGCCACAGACAATTTGGCCCTCTCTGCTTTCCTGCGGACTCCATCCTCAAAAGCACCTGTTTTCGCTTTCGGCAACCTCCGGAGCAAAAAAGACAAACGTCCAGCTTTTGCTGCCACAGCAAAGGTGCCAGCCGGGAAAAGTAATGCTGGTTCTCACTGCCTCCTGGAACCCTTTCAAATGCCCCAGACAATTTGGCCCTCTCTGCTTTCCTGCGGACTCCATCCTCAAAAGCACCTGTTTTCGCTTTCGGCAGCCTCCAGAGCAAAAAAGACAAACGTCCAGCTTTTGCTGCCACAGCAAAGGTGCCAGCGGGGAAAAGTAATGCTGGTTCTCACTACCTCCTGGAACTCTTTCAAATGGCACAGACAATTTGGCCCTCTCTGCTTTCCTGCGGACTCCATCCTCAAAAGCACCTGTTTTCGCTTTCGGCAGCCTCCAGAGCAAAAAAGACAAACGTCCCGGTTTTGCTGCCACAGCAAAGGTGCCAGCTAGGAAAAGTAATGCTGGTTCTCACTGCGTCCTGGAACCTCTTCAAATGCCCCAGACAATTTGGCCCTCTCTGCTTTCCTGCGGACTCCATCCTCAAAAGCACCTGTTTTCGCTTTCGGCAGCCTCAGGAGCAAAAAAGACAAACGTCCAGCTTTTGCTGCCACAGCAGAGGTGCCAGCGGGGAAAAGTAATGCTGGTTCTCACTGCCTCCTGGAACTCTTTCAAATGCCCCAGACAATTTGGCCCCTCTGCTTTCCTGCGGACTCCATCCTCAAAAGCACCTGTTTTCGTTTTCGGCAGCCTCAGGAGCAAAAGAGACAAACGTCCAGCTTTTGCTGCCACAGCAAAGGTGCCAGCCAGGAAAAGTAATGCTGGTTCTCACTGCCTCCTGGAACTCTTTCAAATGCCCCAGACAATTTGGCCCTCTCTGCTTTCCTGCGGACTCCATCCTCAAAAGCCACTGTTTTCGCTTTCGGCAGCCTCCAGAGCAAAAAGACAAACGTCCAGCTTTGCTGCCACAGCAAAGGTGCCAGCGGGGAAAAGTAATGCTGGTTCTCACTACCTCCTAGAACTCTTTCAAATGCCCCAGACAATTTGGCCCTCTCTGCTTTCCTGCGGACTCCATCCTCAAAAGCACCTGTTTTCGCTTTCGGCAACCTCCGGAGCAAAAAAGACAAACGTCCAGCTTTTGCTGCCACAGCAAAGGTGCCAGCCGGGAAAAGTAATGCTGGTTCTCACTGCCTCCTGGAACCCTTTCAAATGCCCCAGACTATTTGGCCCTCTCTGCTTTCCTGCGGACTCCATCCTCAAAAGCACCTGTTTTCGCTTTCGGCAGCCTCCAGAGCAAAAAAGACAAACGTCCAGCTTTTGCTGCCACAGCAAAGGTGCCAGCGGGGAAAAGTAATGCTGGTTCTCACTGCGTCCTGTAACCTCTTCAAATGCCCCAGACAATTTGGCCCTCTCTGCTTTCCTGTGGACTCCATCCTCAAAAGTACCTCTTTTCGCTTTCGGCAGCCTCCGGAGCAAAAAAGACAAACGTCCAGCTTTTGCTGCCACAGCAAAGGTGCCAGCGGGCAAAAGTAATGCTGGTTCTCACTGCCTCCTGGAACCCTTTCAAATGCCCCAGACAATTTGGCCCTCTCTGCTTTCCTGCGGACTCCATCCTCAAAAGCACCTGTTTTCGCTTTCGGCAGCCTCCGGAGCAAAAAAGACAAACGTCCAGCTTTTGCTGCCACAGCAAAGGTGCCAGCGGGGAAAAGTAATGCTGGTTCTCACTACCTCCTGGAACTCTTTCAAATGCCACAGACAATTTGGCCCTCTCTTCTTTCCTGCAGACTCCATCCTCAAAAGCACCTGTTTTCGCTTTCGGCAGCCTCCAGAGCAAAAAGGACAAACGTCCAGGTTTTGCTGCCACAGCAAAGGTGCCAGCTAGGAAAGGTAATGCTGGTTCTCACTGCGTCCTGGAACCTCTTCAAATGCCCCAGACAATTTGGCCCTCTCTGCTTTCCTGCGGACTCCATCCTCAAAAGCACCTGTTTTCGCTTTCGGCAGCCTCAGGAGCAAAAAAAGACAAACGTCCAGGTTTTCCTGCCACAGCAAAGGTGCCAGCGGGGAAAGTAATGCTGGTTCTCACTGCCTCCTGGAACCCTTTCAAATGCCACAGACAATTTGGCCCTCTCTGCTTTCCTGCGGACTCCATCCTCAAAAGCACCTCTTTTCGCTTTCGGCAGCCTCCAGAGCAAAAAAGACAAACGTCCAGCTTTTGCTGCCACAGCAAAGGTGCCAGCGGGGAAAAGTAATGCTGGTCCTCATTGCCTCCTGGAACCTCTTCAAAAGCCACAGACAATTTGGCCCTCTCTGCTTTCCTGCGGACTCCATCCTCAAAAGCACCTGTTTTCGCTTTCGGCATCCTCCGGAGCAAAAAGACAAACGTCCAGCTTTTGCTGCCACAGCAGAGGTGCCAGCGGGGAAAAGTAATGCTGGTTCTCACTGCCTCCTGGAACCCTTTCAAATGCCCCAGACAATTTGGCCCTCTCTGCTTTCCTGCGGACTCCATCCTCAAAAGCACCTGTTTTCGCTTTCGGCAGTTTCCAGAGCAAAAAAGACAAACGTCCAGCTTTTGCTGCCACAGCAAAGGTGCCAGCTAGGAAAAGTAATGCTGGTTCTCACTGCCTCCCTGGAAACCTCTTCAAATGCCCCAGACAATTTGGCCCTCTCTGCTTTCCTGTGGACTCCATCCTCAAAAGCACCTGTTTTCGCTTTCGGCAGCCTCCAGAGCAAAAAAGACAAACGTCCAGCTTTTGCTGCCACAGCCAAAGGTGCCAGCGGGCAAAAGTAATGCTGGTTCTCACTGCTCCTGGAACCCTTTCAAATGCCCCAGACAATTTGGCCCTCTCTGCTTTCCTGCGGACTCCATCCTCAAAAGCACCTCTTTTCGCTTTCGGCAGCCTCCGGAGCAAAAAAGACAAACGTCCAGCTTTTGCTGCCACAGCAAAGGTGCCAGCGGGGAAAAGTAATGCTGGTTCTCACTACCTCCTGGAACTCTTTCAAATGCCACAGACAATTTGGCCTCTCTTCTTTTCCTGCAGACTCCATCCTCAAAAGCACCTGTTTTCGCTTTCGGCAGCCTCCAGAGCAAAAAAGACAAACGTCCAGGTTTTGCTGCCACAGCAAAGGTGCCAGCGGGGAAAAGTAATGCTGGTTCTCACTGCCTCCTGGAACCCTTTCAAATGCCACAGACAATTTGGCCCTCTCTGCTTCCTGCGGACTCCATCCTCAAAAGCACCTCTTTTCGCTTTCGGCAGCCTCCAGAGCAAAAAAGACAAACGTCCAGCTTTTGCTGCCACAGCAAAGGTGCCAGCGGGGAAAAGTAATGCTGGTCCTCATTGCCTCCTGGAACCTCTTCAAAAGCCACAGACAATTTGGCCCTCTCTGCTTTCCTGCGGACTCCATCCTCAAAAGCACCTGTTTTCGCTTTCGGCATCCTCAGGAGCAAAAAAGACAAACGTCCAGCTTTTGCTGCCACAGCAGAGGTGCCAGCGGGGAAAAGTAATGCTGGTTCTCACTGCCTCCCTGGAACCCTTTCAAATGCCCCAGACAATTTGGCCCTCTCTGCTTTCCTGCGGACTCCATCCTCAAAAGCACCTCTTTTCGCTTTCGGCAACCTCCGGAGCAAAAAAGACAAACGTCCAGCTTTTGCTGCCACAGCAAAGGTGCCAGCGGGCAAAAGTAATGCTGGTCCTCATTGCCTCCTGGAACCTCTTCAAATGCCACAGACAATTGCCCTCTCTGCTTTCCTGCGGACTCCATCCTCAAAAGCACTTGTTTCGCTTTCGGCAGCCTCCGGAGCAAAAAAGACAAACGTCCAGCTTTTGCTGCCACAGCAAAGGTGCCAGCGGGCAAAAGTAATGCTGGTCCTCATTGCCTCCTGGAACCTCTTCAAAAGCCACAGACAATTTGGCCCTCTCTGCTTTCCTGCGGACTCCATCCTCAAAAGCACCTGTTTCGCTTTCGGCATCCTCCGAGCAAAAAAGACCAAACGTCCAGGTTTGCTGCCACAGCAAAGGTGCCAGCGGGCAAAAGTAATGCTGGTTCTCACTGCGTCCTGGACCTCTTCAAATTCCACAGACAATTTGGCCCTCTCTGCTTTCCTGCGGACTCCATCCTCAAAGCACCTGTTTTCGCTTTCGGCAGCCTCCGAGCAAAAAAGACAAACGTCCAGCTTTTGCTGCCACAGCAAAGGTGCCAGCCGGGAAAAAGTAATGCTGGTTCTCACTGCCTCCTGGGAACCCTTTCAAATGCCCCAGACAATTTGGCCCTCTCTGCTTTCCTGCCGACTCCATCCTCAAAAGCACCTGTTTTTCGCTTTCGGCAGCCTCCAGAGCAAAAAAAGGACAAACGTCCAGCTTTTGCTGCCACAGCACAAGGTGCCAGCGGGGAAAAGTAATGCTGGTTCTCACTACCTCCTGAACTCTTTCAAATGCCACAGACAATCTGGCCCTCTCTGCTTTCCTGCGGACTCCCATCCTCAAAAGCACCTGTTTTCGCTTTCGGCAGTTTCCAGAGCAAAAAAGACAAAACGTCCAGCTTTTGCTGCCACAGCAAAGGTGCCAGCTAGGAAAAGTAAATGCTGGTTCTCACTGCGTCCTGTAACCTCTTCAAATGCCCCAGACAATTTGGCTCCTCTCTGCTTTCCTGCGGACTCCATCCTCAAAAGTACCTGTTTTCGCTTTCGGCAACCTCAGGAGCAAAAAAGACAAACGTCCAGGTTTTGCTGCTACAGCAAGGTGCCAGCGGGGAAAAGTAATGCTGGTTCTCACTGCCTCCTGGAACCCTTTCAAATGCCACAGACAATTTGCCCTCTCTGCTTTCCTGTGGACTCCATCCTCAAAAGCACCTGTTTTCGCTTTTCGGCAGCCTCCGGAGCAAAAAAGACAAACGTCCAGCTTTTGCTGCCACAGCAAAGGTGCCAGCGGGCAAAGTAATGCTGGTTCTCACTGCCTCCTGGAACCCTTCAAATGCCCCAGACAATTTGGCCCTCTCTGCTTTCCTGCGGACTCCATCCTCAAAAGCACCTGTTTTCGCTTTCGCAGCCTCCGGAGCAAAAAAGACAAACGTCCAGCTTTTGCTGCCACAGCAAAGGTGCCAGCGGGGAAAAGTAATGCTGGTTCTCACTACCTCCTGGAACTCTTTCAAATGCCACAGACAATTTGGCCCTCTCTTCTTTCCTGCAGACTCCATCCTCAAAAGCACCTGTTTTCGCTTTCGGCAGCCTCCAGAGCAAAAAGACAAACGTCCAGGTTTTGCTGCCACAGCAAAGGTGCCAGCTAGAAAAGTAATGCTGGTTCTCACTGCGTCCTGGAACCTCTTCAAATGCCCCAGACATTTGGCCCTCTCTGCTTTCCTGCGGACTCCATCCTCAAAAGCACCTGTTTCGCTTTCGGCAGCCTCAGGAGCAAAAAAGACAAACGTCCAGGTTTTCCTGCCACAGCAAAGGTGCCAGCGGGAAAAGTAATGCTGGTTCTCACTGCCTCCTGGAACCCTTTCAAATGCCACAGACAATTTGGCCCTCTCTGCTTTCCTGCGGACTCCATCCTCAAAAGCACCTCTTTTCGCTTTCGGCAGCCTCCAGAGCAAAAAGACAAACGTCCAGCTTTGCTGCCACAGCAAAGGTGCCAGCGGGGAAAAGTAATGCTGGTCCTCATTGCCTCCTGGAACCTCTTCAAAAGCCACAGACAATTTGGGCCCTCTCTGCTTTCCTGCGGACTCCATCCTCAAAAGCACCTGTTTTCGCTTTCGGCATCCTCAGGAGCAAAAAGACAAACGTCCAGCTTTTGCTGCCACAGCAGAGGTGCCAGCGGGGAAAAGTAATGCTGGTTCTCACTGCCTCCTGGAACCCTTTCAAATGCCCCAGACAATTTGGCCCTCTCTGCTTTCCTGCGGACTCCATCCTCAAAAGCACCTGTTTCGCTTTCGGCAGTTTCCAGAGCAAAAAAGACAAACGTCCAGCTTTTGCTGCCACAGCAAAGGTGCCAGCTAGAAAGTAATGCTGGTTCTCACTGCCTCCTGGAACCTCTTCAAATGCCCCAGACAATTTGGCCCTCTCTGCTTTCCTGTGGACTCATCCTCAAAAGCACCTGTTTTCGCTTTCGGCAGCCTCCGGAGCAAAAAAGACAAACGTCCAGCTTTTTGCTGCCACAGCAAAGGTGCCAGCGGGCAAAAGTAATGCTGGTTTCTCACTGCCTCCTGGAACCCTTTCAAATGCCCCAGACAATTTGGCCCTCTCTGCTTTCCTGCGGAACTCCATCCTCAAAAGCCACCTGTTTTCGCTTTCGGCAAGC